>NC_056524.1:82727465-82751840 GCF_019175285.1 Sceloporus undulatus | reverse complement strand
CATGGAAAACTGGCCTCTCCAAATGCTGGTCAGCATTACAGCTTGATTGTCCAGATCTCATAGGACTCAACCCAAACCTTAGAGCATCTAAGGATGTTGCCACTCTGCAGAATTAATGCAATTTGACAGTATTTTAAATGTCATGGCTCTTTTTTAAAATTATTTTTTTATTTGAATTTTAAAATTTACACATTCTTATTCATCCATTCTTTCAGTATTCATTTAGTCAAGACTCTTCCATACCTATAAGAACTAAGAAAAAAAAACAGATTAAAGACAACAAATAAAGCAACATAACAACATACATCAATCATGGTAGGTGGGTTGCCTTGTCTCCCCCCCTCCTCCTCTTCCTAGTCATTCACCTTTGAGCGACCTGGGAGCTTTGCCAGGTGGGCAGTCTTGTGAGGACGAGGATCCAAAATCCGAGGCCACTCGCCAAAAGCATGGCAGCCTCCTCCTCCTCCTCCTCCTGCCCTCCCCACTCACCCAAACCAAGTGCCCAAGGCCTGATCCTAGGCTGCCTGCCAAAAGTGCAGTGGCCTCCTCCTCCTTCTCCTCCTCCTCCTCTCCCATCCACACCCCAGTGAAGACCCCCTGGACCCCCTACCTTAATGGGCCAAGCCCCTGCTCTCTCTCACTATTTTGCTCTCTCGCTCACTGCTCTTTCTCTGCTCTCCCGGCTCTACTCTGCTGCTTGCCTTGCAAAAAGCTCCTCCCTCTGAGCCTGCCTGGCCAATAGGTGAGAGGAGCTGTAAACCTGCCCCTAGCAAAAACTCTCCATTTCCTGGGAAGGAGAGGAAAAGTCTGGGGAAAGAGTCCATTGCTCCCATCCTCCAAAGCCCCGTGCGACCAGGGAGGACTCTGGGAGCCGGGACATCCTCCTCCTGCTGACTGTTTGGCCCCAGAAATCATTTGGCAGGCCACATGCGGCCCCTGGGCCGCATGTTGGACACCCCCTGGCATAGATAATGAGAGGCTAAAGAATGCCCTTAAAGACATGGGAGTGCCACCGCACATCTGATAGTCCTGATGAAGAATCTGTACTCAGGACAAGAGGCCACTATCAGAGCAGAACAGAGAAATCAAATGGTTTCCAGTTGGCAAAGGGGTCAGACAAGGTTGCATCCTTTCACCCTATCTTTGCAACTTGTATACAAAACATATTATAAGAAAAGTGGGCTTGGACACAGAAGCAGAAGGAGTGAAAACAACAGGAAGGAACATCAACAATTTAAAATGTGCCAATGACATCATATATTGGCAGAAAACAGCGAAGACCTAAAGCAACTTCTGAGAAAGGTAAAAGATGAAAGTGAAAAGGCAAGGTTACTGTTGAACATAAGGAAAACAAAAATAATGACCACACAAGATCTTCAAAGTTCAACCTAGACAATTAGGATATAGAAATGGTAAAAAAGTTCTTATACCTTGGACCAAACATTGATCAGAACAGGGACTGCTGTCAAGAAATCAGAAGAGGACTAAGAATGGTGAGCACCTAGAACTAGAAAAGCTTCTAAAGAGCAAAGATATACAACTAAGCATGAAAGTTAGACTTGTACAAGCCATTGTATTCCCCATTACCATGTATGGATGTGAGAGCTGGACAGTTAAGAAAATGGACAAAAAGAAAATAAATTTCATTTGAGATGTGGTGTTGGAGAAGAGTGCTGAGGATATTGTGGGCCACAAAAAGCACGAATAAATGGGTCCTAGAACAGCTCAAAGCTGAATTTTGCCTGGAGGCTAAGATGACTAAACTGAGGCTATCGTACTTTGGCCACATCATAAGAAAGCATGGATCATTAGAAAAGACAATAGTGCTAGGAAAGGTGGAGGGAAGTAGAAAGAAAGGAAGACCACATGCTAGATGGATGGACTTAATTAAGGAGGTCATGAGTATGAATCTGCAAGAACTTAGAAGAATAATGGAGGACAGGGAGTCTTGGAGGTGTCTCATCCACAGGGTTGCCATGAGTTGAGATTGTCTCGAGGGTAGTTAACAACAAACCACACCACAGCAGCAATCCAAGGTACACCATCTGTCATGGCAAAGCCAGGACCTAGACCTCATACCAAAGATACTGTTGTACAAGGAACCTCCAAGTAGAGAAAGTACTATAAATAAAAAAAGGGGGGCTTGATTTGAGTGGTGGTGGTAGAAACACAGCTTACAGAGGAAAGCTGTGTTTCATTCTAATTTATTCAGTCTAACTGAACAAGTATCAATCCATTATCCCAACTCTGGATGTGGAAGTTATATTTTTCTTTGTGTAGAAATCATTTATATCCTTTCTAAATTCCAAACTTCCATGCAACTTTCATTCCCTGAACTCTGTCTCAATGGAGTAATAAACAGAAAAATATATGAAAAATTCCAGCTCATTTATGAAAAGATAAAGACATTACATAATGTCTATGGATACAGAAACTGTGTTCTGAGCTGGATGAGGGCAAGAAGACAGCTCACTCAGGATCTGAAGAAGTGCCAACTGTCCTTAGATGTATAGGTGGCGACTCACTTGCAGAAGGCTAATGGCATGGGCAAACCAGTAAGGCTTGTGAGAAAGAAAGAGGAGTGAAAAAGGAAATAAATACTGGGTCATGAAATGTCACAGTATGGACAGAGTCCAGACTTTATTAGTTGTGAGCCTGGATTGGGAAATGTACCATGAAGTTCCGCACAGGCAAAATGCTAGCATATATCCACCTCACTTCAGCCCACCTTTTTAAGATGTCACAACCTCCCACATCACCTCCAACATAGCCATTTAATAGTATCTACCTATCTTCCTATAGCTAGATACACAGCCTAATCTTCACTGGAAATACTGTGGGGACTACAGCAGGTTAATAGGAGGTTGGATGAGATGGTTGTTACACACTTGGAAGAGACTTCCCACCTCCACAACAACCAGAAAAATGATTTATGTAGGCTAGTCACTAACAGTGAGTCACTTACTGTAAGTCCCTAACAGGCTAGTATGTCACTAATAGGATATTCTTTCATGAGGAAAGCCATTGTTGAGTGGGAGAAAGCTGGCAAGGTAGGGTTTGATAGAAAGTCCTATTAAAAGGATTGAATCTTTACTGGGATCCTTTAGGTTCAGATATGTTTTAAGGAATTGCTTCAGTCTGTTTTTAAAATGCTTTTAACTGTGTATTTAATGTTTTCAATTTTTTATATGTTGAACATTTGTTGCAAGGTTGAGATAGGATATATAAATGCATTCAGTAAACTAACAAATCAATAAAGGGGTCATTCTCTTCAGGCACATCAATGTGCCTTAAATTACATTAAAAGCACAAAGTAAAGAATTTGAAAATCCCTCACACAAAGCAGAAAGGAAATGAGTGACACCATTTCCACCCCTTGAAAAGGTGAATACTGTTGGGGTGTAGAGAGACGCGCTGTGTCCACTACAACCACGTGCAGAGTTGATCCACGCAGGCAGGATGCCACGAGAAGGCTCTTGGAGAGATGTCTGCAAAAGCTTCAGGCAGAAAATGAAAAATTCCTCCCACGGCTTGCAGAGCTTCCGGCTTGCAGAAATAGACACTGCTGGACAGCAAGGCTCTCACTCAAAGAAGAGGGCTTTAATTCACTTGTTCAAAACTATATCCATGATCGCACAGAGTACCAAACAGCCGTCTGGATACTCACAGCTCTATATACAGACAAAGTGCTCCACCAGTCATCGACCACAACAACCCAACACCGGAGATAATCACCATCTCCCTTTTATTGGTGGACTTGTGTGAAGTCATGTGGTGTCTTGCCACCAATGACACCTTCTAGTTTCATCCCCAGGGCAGGTTGCATCATACCATCTCCCATGATGCACCCCTTGACTGACTTCACCAGCTGTGCATGTTGCATCAGATGTCCCATGATGCACAGCTCCCAAATGCTGACTCATGCTCACCTGCCACTTGAACTGTGGTTACCTCTATTCCAGTTCCACCTAGTGGCCATATCCATGTCATTTCCAGAACAAGTGGTCCTGACAAATACAACATGATCCTGTTAAGGAATCTCAGGCTGCTACCTTATTGTCTCTTAGCTGGGACAGAAGTCCCACTGAACTTGGTAGGGCTTACTTCTAAGAAGGCGTGTATAGGATTTCATTGACAGCTCAGTTTCCAGGACGTTAATCACTCTGTAAGGGCACTCTCTCTATAATGTGGATACTTGGTTGCAGTGTGTGTGTGTGTGTGTGCGTGTGTGTGTGTGTTGAGATGACTTACTAACTATAGAATTCATCACCAAAATTCTTTTAGGAGAATTAACATTGCAGTTACTGTTAGCCCGTTAGTCAGTCAGTTGCCTTAATGATCTTTTCCTTTCACATTTCCCTATGTGCTTCTTATGTTCTGGATCATTTGCGCTTTAAATAACACCATATGTCTTAATGCTTTCATTTGATGTTCTCTCTTTTAGCAACCTTTACCTCCCCCATCTGTATATTCTATTTCTGTGTGAAAAGACATACCAGTGTTTATATTCAGAGGTTTATACAAGCAGCTCTGCTTGAAAACAGGCTCTTGTTTTTATAATACATGAATGAACATGGTTCTATTTTTTAAATAAATAAATAAATAAATAAATAAAGGTTAAAAATTACATTCTTATCTCCTACCAGAAATGAGGCTGCCCTACTTACTGGGCTGGCCTGGTTGCTGTGGGGAGGAAGCCACTTGCTGCTTAAGCCCTCTCTGCCTGGTGGCTTCCCAGCAGGCTGAGACTGGCTGGGCCCAGATTTGCTGGCTGGGGCTGAGGAGGGTGGCATTCCAGCCGGTGCTGAGACTATAGCTCCTGATATACATCCGGGGGAGGGGGGGGGCAGAAACATAGCCCATTGGTCAGTGCCAGGGTGATTCTTCCCCTGGATTGGATGGGAGGCTGGAAGGGGTGGCACTTCTGGGCCTCCTGGCTCAGGATTGGGCATTGGGATCTAGTTAAGGCCATGTGGCAGCATTCCAGTTTGGCTCTTCCCACCCCCTCCCTTTAATTAGTGATAGGGTTGTGCTGTCACAACTTTTTCAGGGTGGTAGCATAGGTCTTGGATCTGGTGGCTGTGGTGGGAGGATATGCAAGGAGGATTAGTGTCCGCTTAATTAGTGGTCCATTGTCTCTTGGGGAAAAAATCCTGATCCTGGGTTGGTTTCATTTGCATTTTGCTGGTTCTTAATTTTGGTGTTTTTTAGGACTGATAACCAAACTTTGGCCTGATTCAGACTGGCACTTTGCGCCGGCCTGGACACGTAGTAGTGTTGTCCAAGGGTGGCGTGACTGCATGTGCATTGTGACCTGAAAGTTGTTGGCATGGTCCAGAATGTCAGTGTTTTCAAAGAGCATTTTATGCCCAATCTGAGGTGTGTCTCACTACTTTGCATCAGACAAGTTTTGAGGGACTACTTATTGGCACCCAAAAAGAGCAGATATGAAAGTTCTGTATGAACAGAATATTAATTCTACCTTTCATATAGCGAGAAATCATAGCTTGATCTACAGATGTGTGTACATGGCCTTAATGGCATGAGTGTTTAATTTTCTCTAGTGGCTGTCCATACATCACTAGGGAAGGCGGCATCATACTTTGTGAAACATTCCTGTAGACCACATTAAAGTCAGTAAAACTCAGTTCCTAGGGTTAAATTAAGAATACATGGATGAGGATGCACACAGAGATATACAAAGGCACTGACTTGTTTTTATTAGGCTTGTAGAATGGATCCCACTGAGAGAAAGAAAAATTATTGTGAATCATTACATGCAGTCTTAAACTAATTTTAATGGCTTTTGCTGCTGTGTGCTTGACAAATAAGTTGATTTTCATTTCATTCTTAGAATAATGCAGAGTACCAGAAACAAATTGTGTGTCAGCCCTTCAGCAAACTTGACAGAAAATGTTGATATATTAAAAGATGAAAACTCTACAATAATCACTAGCTTTAACTACTGGATTCAAACTGGGCACAAGCAATTCAGTACTGCTTGTGGCAGTACATGGGATTCAGCACCTTTTGAATACTGGGAAGAAATAAAGCCTAACTTTGTTCTTGGAAGAATTCCTAATATATTTGATGGGAATGTACAGATCTTTAAGTCAGGAGTGTGAATTCTCTTTATAGGCTATTACACCAGAGCTCACAACATTCCTCACCACTGAGTTTCCTTGGTAGGGCTGTTGTGAGTTGTAGTTCATCAGCATCTGGAGGGCCACACAGTTCCCACTTACATCGTAGAACAAAACATGAGAAATGCTCCCTGGGGTTCTTTCAGTGCACTTTTAGGATGGCATGAATTCACATGTGAACTCACACTCCTGTCAGCATTTTGTAGAAATGCTACTTCACTGGCATCTGTATCACTGCTTCCCACTGACTGGCTTGCGTTGCTTCTGCTGTCACACTGGTCTTGACTTTAAAGATCATTTCTCGACATTTGAAGAAATTTAAATGGAAGGCATCAACTTTATAATTGTATTAGAAAGACCTATCTATTTTCTTGCTACTGACATGAGCCAATATAATTTTGACAAGACTGCAAAGGCAGTATTAGACCCAAACATCTCCTGGGATAGAACTGGTACCTTTGAATAGTCTCTGAACTACAACAGCACAATGTTCTTGCTTATATTACCTTGTATCCATTTTGGGCAGCACTCTGACATGGAATGAGCCACAACTGTACCAATTATGTGTTCACCCCCTGTCTCAGGTGTACAAAACATGTCCCACAGATATATAAATGGATTTTTGTACATTTTAATGTAACTGAATCAAGAACTTTACAACTTACTCTGTCCATCTCTGCACATATAACTTGCTGGTATCCTTTTGTGTACACTGTTTCTGAGTCCAAAGTGCTGATGATGACTTATAAAATCTCATATGGCTAAAATCCAGGCTATCCGATAGATCATATCTCCACAAAGGAGCCTGCCCAGGCCCTGAAATCCCCAGGACATGCCCTTCTTCCAATCCCATGGCCTTCACAGGCATGATTAGTGGGTGTGCCAGACTGAGTCTTCTCAGTGGCTGCCCCTAGACTTGAATTTACTTCCTAGGAAGGCTAGAATCTTCAGCTCTTTATAGACCTTCTGTTGGCTGGCAACACCCCCCCCCCTCTTTTTTTTTGGGACAGGCTTCTGAGAATTTAATGTTTTCCGAGAAAGGGTGATGTTGCTTTTATTGTTATAGCTCTGTTTTTTAAAACTGCTTTTTATCATTTTAAGCTGTATGTTTTGAATTGTTTTTGAATGTTTTTATAGCAATGGCAATAGTAAGTACATTTATATACCACTCATCAGTGAATTAGCACTCCCTAAGCAGTATACAATGTGTAAGCCAATTGCTCCAAACAAGCTGGGTGCCCATTTTACCAACCTATGAAAGGATGGAAGGCTGAGTGAACCATGGAGCCCTCCTGTAGAATCAAACTTATAACATTGTGGCTGCAGTACAGCATTTAACCACTTTACCACCAGTGGTAGTTTAATTCCATTTTATTTTGATCCTTTGCATGTTTTAGTAGCATTTTAATTTGTAAGTGGCTTTGAATCCATGTTTTGTGAAAATGGTAAATGAAGTTGTTGATTATATAGTAGTAGTGGTAGTAGCGATGCATATATTTGGATGTCCATTACTGCTATTCTACTATTGTGCTGCATGTCTATGTTTATTTCCAGTAAACATCCCTGGCATAATGATTTCAGTATTTAAATTGGTGTGTTTTAAGATGCAATTAATTATTCCCTCATAA
The DNA here is from genome assembly GCF_019175285.1 of Sceloporus undulatus. Taxonomy (NCBI): domain Eukaryota; kingdom Metazoa; phylum Chordata; class Lepidosauria; order Squamata; family Phrynosomatidae; genus Sceloporus; species Sceloporus undulatus. The sequence continues at coordinate 82,744,069 of NC_056524.1, read as the reverse complement.
TTAAAAAAAGGTATGGCACACACTGCTCTGTATTCAATTATTTTATAGAAATCTATTTAGTTCACTTTGATGGACATAATGAATGTCTAACAACAGATATGATTTATATTATCCACATGCAATAAATGGAGAATTTCCATCAATCATGTTGTTGAATGCAACAGTTCAAAAGGTGGGGAGGTACTCATTCTGGTCTTCTGCTTGTACACAGATACAAAATCCTTTAAGGCTACTATGGCTGCAAAAAACCAAAACAAAACAAAACAAAAAAACACCCCAGAACTACTCCTTTGCAGAACAAAGACAGTTTGCTATTAAGTGACATCCAGTTCCATTTCTACTGCACCGCAACAGAGCCATAAAGGACATGTAAGGAGAGAACTCCCATATGAGCCCAAAGGGTAACTGCTATTATTATTATTATTATTATTATTATTATTATTATTATTATTATTATTATATTATTATTATCCTTTATAAAGCACTGTAAATTTACACAGTGCTGTACATACAGTCTTTTTAATGTGGTGAGGTACTGATGTGATTTCATGTGATACTCTTTTGACATAGTATTGTCACCCTTTCTCCCATTTGTGATGAACCTCAACATCAGCTTAAAGTATAATAACAGAGCTATTTTTTTTTCTAAAGTCTGCAACTCTCCAAAAATAGTAGGACTGTGTAGTTGGGGCTGTTGGGAGTTGCATTTCAACAGCATCTTGGAAGACCACATGCTTTTCATCTCTATTGTAAATGGTGGTGGTGGTGGTGGCGGCGGGAGGGTGGGAGAAATAGAAGACACAGCAGTCAGCAAGTTATTTTACCAACTTGTGGTTTACAAAGGTATTGCAAAGAAATTCTCTTTTGTTAGGACCTACCAGCAGATTCCATCTTCCTCAAGTAGCCCCTTGTTTCTGTTCATTTCTGTTCATTAGCCACTTATTTTTGTTCATAGAAAGTATGCACAACACAATTATAGTTTTACAATTGTGCTGTGCATATCTTCTATGAACAGAGATTCCATGCTCTGATATTAAAATAAAGGATTGTGACCATGACTTTTGATATTCTGGAGTTTTCTAAATGGCTATGCAAAGGCGTCACCTACATCTTCATATCTGAAATACGTTATAACATAACCTGTTATTTTCTATCATAAACATTTCTTCTAAACACATTATGAGAGACAAAACTTGCTGAGATCAAAAGCTGATGTCCTACAGGATATAGAAAATCCAGAAAATATAGAAAATATTTTAACCAGATGAGATAGGTTTGGAGGGAAAATACACCATGCAAATTAGGTATCATGATCAAAGTAGAAGCCACATTATGGTGCATTGAAATTCAGTGTGAGAAAGAATCAGTCCTTTGTTTTATCCATGTTAAATTAGAAGAGGAGTTTTATGATGAAACCTGATAAATCCTTTGGCACATCCCTTCAGTGGTCCGAGGGAACATGGAACTGGGAAAGGCACAATATGTTTGCTTATTTCATTGGGACTTTAATTACATCTCCATTGGTGATTAAAGAAGCCAAAAATATTTTAATGAATATTTCCAACTCCATATGTGCTAGATCACATGGCAGCAAGCAAGAAATGCCTGTTTCTGGTTATTACTCATATTGCCAGTCTGGCTTTTACATATTGTTCATGTCAGGGAGATGGAACCCATTTTATGCGCAGCAGAAAAACAGAAAAAGCTCATTTAATTAGAAGACTTTTTCCTTTTTTTTTCTTTTAAGTTTGGAAATTAATTTGTACCTCTGAGATGAATGGTAATGTGGAAGTTATTTTCTAATAGCTCAGTTCTATATAGGTCTACTCAAAGTAATTCCCATTGTGTTCAATTAGGTCCCCTAATCTACCCCACCCTGATTCCCCTCCCCCAAAAATTCTTGGAGGCTTCTAGGAATATTGGTTTTGCATTGGGATGGGTGTACCCCAGTCTTTGAAATATGAAGAAATGAATTGGGACAGAAGCAACTTTTGCTTTTGATCTGTTTGCATGTGGTGTGAATTTGGAGGCCTATTGAAGCACATATAACACTCAAGAGGCTGGAAACTGGTCCCTGGACTTTCCAAGTTGCCCAGCTCTGGACTAAATGGCCCTTTGTCACATTGGAGAAGATTAGCAGAGGGACTCCTCAGGGCTCTGCGATTGGGACCAAAGTTTCAAAATTGTTCATAAAGGATCTGGAGTTAGGGGTGAGTAGGAAGGTGGCCATTCTTGGAGGATCACTTTGTTTGGATAGTGAAGGAGGAAAACAGAATGTGAAGAGTTCCAGAAATATTTCTCCAAACTGGGAGAAAGACCATTAAAATAGCAAATGAAGTTTTATGTAAAAAAAGATGATACACATTGAAGGGAGAAAATATCCAACTTCACACAGATACATCTCCCCTCATAGAATCTAACCTGGCAGTAATTGACTAACAATGGGACCTTGTGATTTTGTTCAACAGCTGAACAAAATATCAACACAATATCAATGTGTTGGCCAAAATTAGAAAAGGAAAGAAAAACCAAAACTGCAAGTATCATGCTGTTACATGGTGCAACCACAACTGGAATACTCTGGTTTTAGAAAAGGGGAACCAGTATAATGAGGGGACTGGATGAAGTACTGCATAAGGAAAGGTTATGTTCAGTGCTCTTTAATCTAATTGCTTAGTAAGTACTGAAAGGAGTGATACAGAGCTATAACAGTGCAAGGTGAAGGGAAGTAGATAAAGATCATCCAGTGACTCAGGAGCAAAGCAGATGGGCAGGAAGGAGCAGGTAGAATCTACTCCTAGCCTGATTGCCTCAGGGCTATGGCTAACACATGCTGGGACCTAGAGGGCACTTCCTCCCATGATCCCAAATAGAAGCAGAAAAGATCTGCTCCTTTTGGGGTCCTTGGCACAACCCTGGGCAGCTTCCAGGTGCTCTGGGGCATGCACCATGTAAATACCTTGCTCCTGGAGTGGCCAGAAGCCACCCCCATCTGCCCATCTGTTTTGGGCTTTAGAATCTAATCCAAGGACATTCTTTAAATTGATTGGTGAGTGATTTAAGAGAGAGAAGACATACTTCACACAGCACATTACTAAGCCATGGAGTTTATTGGTGAAGTACATATTAATGATTGTCAAACTGGATGGTTTAAAATGGCTAAGACAAATTCATTGAGGTTGGGAGTCATTCATGGCTACAAGTCACCTCCAACATCAAAGGTACCAGGTCTCTTTATTACAATTGCTGTGGAATTTGAAATGAAGGATGCAATTGCACTCCAATCTTTGTGAGAGATTTCTCACGGGCAGATGATTGTTTGCTGTGTGGACTCTAATGGCCTTTGGTCTGAACCAGCATAAGAGTAAGAAGAGGGAAAATGTAGAACAGGAACAAATATGAATGCAGAAAATTAAAATGTAGATAACAGCTGGGATCTTCATAGTGACATATACATGCTTGATGGCATGCATGTGTTGTTTCGAATCACAAGTGCCTACCCTTGCAGTAGCTATACTGACAAGGCAGAAGCATCTCCCTACCCCACGGCAATTTGCTTGAGGAAGAAGAGGAAGAACCTTTTGCCATCCCTCCCTTCTTCCATTTCACCATAGCAACTGCAGGGGTCGCCTCCATGTAGACACTTGAGCTTCATAGCAAACAAGACATTCATGTTCATCAAGGATGCATATGTCACTCTCAGGATTCCAGCTTTTATCTACATTTTAATCATCTTCATTCATTGTTCTTCTGACTGTCTGTTTAGCAGGATGCAGTAGATACAAGGGCAGCACCCACTTCCTGATCCTCTCCTCTCCCCTCCTTTCCCTCCCTCCCCCCACCATAACAACAGCCCCATAAGGCTTGACATCTGCTGCGGGGAAAGCCTGCACACATGGGGTTATTATGTTCTATGTATACCACACAGAATCTTGGCCAATGAAAATTTTAAAAGTCAAGAAACCTTCAAGATTTTAGAAGGCTATGTTTGCCAGCACCAAGTCACAATAAGGTAGGAGTGGATATGGATCATACAATAACATAGGTAGAAATATTTATATGTTTGTACTGTATTGTATTGTAACCATGTTAGTATGTATAATTTTGTAATTGTATATTGAATTTAATAATAATAATAATAATAATAATAATAATACCACAGGCAGAAATACTTGAACTACTACTGTTTTCCAAGCAAGAAGCCAGTGCCAGACATTATCGGGGAACACAGGCTCTGCTAAAACAGTTTTAATATACTTACTTGGGACAGTAGCAAAAAAGCCCACATTTTGAGTTCCCCGGATCTCGCTAAATTAGAATCATTCACAAAACTTAGGGAGAGTTCAGGTTCAGATTTGATCTATTTCTGAGAAGCTCCATTTCATATAGAGACCATCTAAGTCTAGAACTCTAGCAGAGTGGCACCTGGCATAGGCATACCCATCTCTTCACCCAGAGCTCAATGGTGCAATACAATTCTTGGTTATTTTTAAGCCATTGAGGTGTAGTGGTTTGAGTGTTGGACAATGATTCTGGAGGTCATGGTTTGAGTCTTCACTTAGATATGGAAAGCCATAGTGTGAACTTGGGTGCGTCACATACTCTCAGCCTTAGAAAACCTCATGATATTTTCATCTTAGAGTGGCCATATGTCAGAAATGACTTGAAGACACACAACAACAATAACAAAGACTATATATACATCTAGTTATATAGATAGATAATGGAATTTAGTCTTTATTTTTATATTCTTAATTCACTTTTAGCAATAATCACATGGCAAAACTTGCTTGGATAATCCGATATATTAATGTTATCTTTTCATATATTAATTAATAATATCAAGGACATCACTGTAGTGAATCTTCTCATGTAGCAATTAAACAGGTTTAAAAGATGTAATTTAAAAAATGTCAGCATTGTGTTGAATATTACACAAATTAAAGCATTTATTATGAGATATATATCCATCATAAAAATTCTCTCTAGAACTGATTTTAGGATTCATTTATCAATTATAATACTAATTGTTCCTTCCAAAATAATTTCAGACACAGGACATTTCATGATATTCAGTAAGATGCTTCTTTTTAAATAAGTGAATAGGAAATCAAATATCAGTGAAAGGATTAATCTTTTAAATACATTTTAAATCAAAAATAATTTTAAACCACATGAGAAAGCTATAAATAATTAGAAGATCCTCAAGTGTAAAGATATATTTCAGCACTTTGGACCTGTCTCACTTCTAATTCTTCCTTAAATAGCTGTGTGAGATGTTTCTTATTTGGAAGTTATTAAATGATTTTACCCTTTTAAAAATATTAATGACATTTTTAAGTTAGAAACTTGTTAATTGTATATTAACTTATTATCATCTGCTCTTTATCATTATCTTGCTTTAGCATCATTGTAAGCTGCCTTGAGTCCCAAAGCAGGAGAGAGGAGAAATATAAATAAAATAAAATATCCTTCAATAGGAATAGAAGAAATAATAATAACAAGCTCTGTCTAGCTCATCTGAAATGAGTCATTCAAAATGTGATGCTAGTTGAGAGATCTATAGATACCATGCCAAAAAGACATATAAATAAGTCCAAGTCATCAAGGTTGATCTCTTCCTAAAAGACAGAATGAACAAACTGTTCATTTATCACACTTAGGCCCTATCATGAGGGGGCATGACTCATTAAAAGAGTCAATAATTCTTGGTAAATTGGGATGTAGTAGGAAAAGAGAAAGACTGCATTACAGCTGAGTAAACTCAATCAAGGAAACCATAGCCCCACATTTGTAGGACCTGAGCAGGACTGCAGATGACAGGGCATCTTAGAGGTCTCCCATTTCATAATATCACAATTAGTTAATGCTGACTTGATGGTAGTAAACAACAAACAAATCATTAAAGTTTCTCTAAATATATGATTAGTATATTAATCTGTTTCAACCAGCTTCAGATATAAGGGTTTTAAAAATTTGCTCCATAGGAATTTTACCTCATCTGAGGCAACCTTGTATAATTCTGTGGAGCTCTTTTGACACTATTTACATTCTGCTCTTGTTTTCCCCTCTTAATGATTTTATAATAATTCCCAGAGTCCAATTACCTTCCATCTTTGTTGCCTCCAATTACCAGCCTTAATTATCCTATCCAACATGCACCATTAATGCCATGATTTCAATATTTGTGGTTACAAAAATATCAGCAATTTTATCCTCTGTCACACTATCATTATAATATAATTCTGCTCCTGTTTTCTCTAGACAATTCTGAGCATCTCAAAGTTATCCCTAAGATTTCACAACATTTTTAAATCAAACATAGACAAAAATGTGAAAATCTCTATTTGTGATATATCAGAATTCTAAGATTGTTTGCTTCATTCTCTCCCCAAACGAATATGTTTTGGGAGACAATTCTATCTTTGCATCAGCTATGGAACTCAAGAGATGAAACTTTTGTAAACCTTTCTATATGGAATATCATATTTCTGTGTGCAGTTTGAACAAGATAAAAGAAAAGCAGATGTTTAAGCAACTTGTTGTTAAGGAAAAAGCAACATGGGATATACAGTAAATGAAATAAAACATGTATGTGAGAGTCAGGGTGACTCAGCAGAAGCCAATTGGGAACCACACAGGTGTAAATGGTAATACAATTAACAAGTCCTGAATGCCAAGGACAAGAAATGTAAAGTGGATAATTGGAAACACCTGACAATTGTTAAGTGGTCAAGGCTGAGATGATGAAATCATTAATTGTAGTATGAACCAAAGAGAACCATGAGAATGATGTTACACGCCTCGGGGGGGAAACAGCAACAGTGGGTGGTACCATGCATTGACTATAATAATGACTAGGCATCCCAATGCTTTTTGTGGGTTGTAGAGTGGGTAGTAGTAGTGGAGATGAGGAGTTGAGTATTGTTGGTTGGATAGTTTTGGAGCTGTATATAGTAGAAAAAGTAGATCTTTTATTTAAGACTACGGAGTTGTCTGGTGTCTTGGGTAAAGCTACAAGAACCAGCTGGATCCTGAAGAAGGGTGAAGACTTCTGTGGAAGCAAGAGTGAGAAGGCTTTGGAGAGTTTGTCAGGGTCTTCAGCCTATTCTCTGTAACTACTGCTGCTTTAGAGCAAAGCTTTAACCACTGGCCAAAACTGGTCAGCGCCGGTGCGTAACAAGGTGGTGAGTTCGAGCCAGAGGTGAGAGCTACAACTCCCATCATCACCTGACACTTGTTCCTTACTCCTTTTGGAATGAGAAATAGAAGAATGGAAGCAGGGACAGAACAATATATTTTACAATTTCAATGAACTAGGCTGTAGAGATCTTTCATAAGTAACTGCAGTCTGTAATGACTGGAAAACATATAAGGCTAACTAGGGCTGCATCTGCACTGCAAGAAATAATACAGTTTTAAACACTGCTTCAACTCCCATGGCTCAATTCTACGGAATTCTGGAACTGTAGTTTGTGAGATATCTAGCCTTCTTTGACAAACAGCTGGGTGCCTCAACAAACTACAAAGCCCAGATTCCATATCAATTGATCCATGCCATTAAAAGCAGTGTCACACTACATTATTTATGCAGTGGCAGATGCAAACTTTCAAGTAACTGTGTTTCCAGAAGTCCAAGGACTCCCTTTGGTCATTAAGTATATTATTTTGATGTATGTACTGGCTAATCACTGAACAATGACAACATGTAAAACCTGCTGTACAAAAGTGGAATTCACTTACATGCAGTGAAATTTTATGCTTCTTTTCATTCTACCTCATCTAGACATGGTTTCTATTACAAGAAGATGACCACCAAAAAGCACATAGATTCCCTGATATCATGAAATGCTGTTCTGCAGTCAATAGGTTGCTGAATCAACCTTTTATCTCCTTGTTCAGCTCAACAGTATAGAAATTAAAATAAACCACAAAAAAAGTTTCTGCTGTTGTCTACAATATGCTGTATTAAGAGATGTTAACTGAACAGATGCCCCTAGGTGGTTAACATAGAAGGGCACAAGAAAAATACTTTTGCAAGTTTGACAAAATGTTTTGAATGTCTTTTCCAGTCTTGTATTGGAGGAGGACAACAAATAATACGCAGACAAAATTATTTCTGTGAAATGTGTGACATCTGAATTGTTGAAAAAAATTGTCAAACTAAAAAATCATATCTAAACTATGCTAAACAAACATTCATTTTTGAAGCAATTTCCCCCCTGATAAACCAGAACAGCTTTGGGCGGTGCTGTTCCCACAACCAAGTCAATAGTTCCTATGCCACTATCTGCAAGTAATGTACCATTTGCTTGCTTCCCCACCAGTCTAGCTATTCCATGGATCAGTTACTTTTCCTCCCCTGTAATAGGGCTTCTCCAATTTCTGTTCCTGCCACTGAGGCTAGTTGTTCTTTTATGTCACTGTGTGTGAGAAGACTATGTTATTTCCTCTGAGCACAAGGTTTTTTTTTTTTTAAAAATGATGTAATACAAGAAACATATTTTTTGTTTTATAATGATTTTTTTTAAATATTGTTTCTCCCAAGAAGACAATAAAATTTTAAAGCATTATCATCACTACTGAGCTCTTAGAAAACAGCACAGGGAAAATCCTCCTTTCACAATTGCTGTAAATTATGATCAAAAGCAAACCTGATTTATTTCATGACTAGTTACTGTTATCAATTGCTTTTTTTAATTGACATTTCTACATCCTTTGCATGCTTGAATTTTTAAATCACATTTCCATATCACAAAATCCGGATGGGATAGGTCATTAGTAATCGTATTTTAAAATACAAATGGCTTGGCCAAGGCTTACTCAATAAATTCATGATAATGGTGATCTTTAACTTAAGTCTCCCAGATTCAAGTTTAGCTTTCACTAACAGAATCTGACCATATTAAAATTTCCAAGCCAATTTTATTGGTTCAAAATCCAAACCATGATGTTTTCTGAACTAGCTATTTATGGCTGTATTGTAGTCTGCAGTGAATGAGATATCTTATGTAAGCACTTGAACTGAGATGTGTACAGGATTTAGTAATTTTTGGATAATTATCACAAGAAAATGTGAGGCATGAACAGTCTTGAACAATTTTCAGAGAAGACAGCCATAGTTAGTCTGTTGCAGCATAAAAAGGGAAATGAGAGAGAGAAAGGAATCTAGTATCATCTTTAAGACTGCTTTATTTCAGCGGGTGAGCTTTCACTGATGCCAGTCTACTTCTTTAGATGCCTAGATGAGTACAATATCAGTTATCAACTCACAGCATTGCTACATGGCGAACAAGTCGTGAACATAGCCTTGAACATGGCATCTGGATAATGGTTTGTTTAATTTATACACAAATTCTCTATCAAAAGGCAAGCAAGTTAGTTAACAATAAAATCAGAAATTAAAAAGAAAATCTTCAAAAACTGTACCATAAAAATAATAACAATAACAACATTTATTTATAATTCCCTTTCCACCAAGGGGCGGTACATCAAAACATATACAATAAAGCAAGCAATAAGACACACCATAAAATACTAAAATGAATGTACTAATACGCTAAAAACAAACAAACAAAAGCCAATCAGTCCAATTAAAGCCAATCAATTAAAACAAGAGAGAAAGGGATTTGACAGCCAAGCTTAAACCCACTTGCAACAACAGACCAGTTACGTGCCATGGTCTGCCTGCATAAAAATGTATGTTTGCCTGTCCCAAGGGAATTTCAGAGTCTGGGAGCAGGTCAAAAAGCAGAGAGTAGAAAACTATTATAGCACAAGGCCTTTTGAGATGAGAAAACACAATATTAATGTAATTACCAACATTGTGGTGACATGGCTCTTCCACACACTTTATATCCTTGGCATCTTTGATCATATTGTTTTCTAATACTTTCCTCCTCAAAAGTCCTAAGTGTTAAAGACACTCAGATGTTTTCAACCACTGAAAGCCTTTCCATAAGGAATTGTAATCAGGATTATTGAAAGGAGGTTTTCTCATCTATATGAAATTATCCGTAAAATAAGAAAAATTAACACATAATTTTAAACAACTCAGGCAGTGGTAAAAAGAAGAAGAGGAGGAGGAGGCGGAGGAGGAGACTTGCTATCCCAGGTGATATCTATAAGAGACAGGTGACAGATTTCAGCTGTGGTGTTAGCAGTTCAGAATAACCACTAAGCCAGAAGACAAGAGCACTTAATCATAAGAATATATTTTAATTTAATTCTCATTTGGATGGTCACTGCACCTTTCAGGTGGAAGGACAGGTTGAACCCACCCACAACACTGGGTAGGAAAAAGAAAATTAAACATCATGCAGAATTTACAATGCCCTTTAATCATGTCAAACAATACCTTAGAACATCTGAAAGAACTTTCTTCTCTCCTTGTATTCCTATCCTTTCACAGAGGAAGGTATATCCAGTCAGATAAGTGTTGCTGGAGAGAATGGTTGCTACCATTAATGTGGGCCTTTGCATTATAGTCACCTTAGGAGCTGACGCCAGCCTGTTCAGGGCCAGGGTGGCATGGTAGTGATATTTTGATTGGACCAGATTCCAGCTGCATATAATTTGGGCAGAAAGATTACTACGGGATAGGTGTACACACTAACAGGGCAGGCTTCATTGGTTGGTAAGTTAGGTCAGGACAAGAGTGTAGAACTGTGCATGGAGGGGTATTCTGGGCATAACAGAGCTCAGGTAAATTATTTTGGACGAGGGAGATAAGACAAGGTTGGGGGATGAGCCTGGGTATTGCTTTAGTGTTCACCGCTGCCTGGGCATGCCTTGGTGAGGGAATGAACTGAAAGCAGCGGGTGGGCATCCATAATTGTTTCCTATGCCTGACTGATGTTCTCTGTCTCTGTGGTGCCTATGACTTGGCTTTGTGGAGAAGTGGGAAACAATGTCTTGTGGGCCCTAACTCGGCTACCCTTTGCTCCCTTTAGGGCTGACATGCAGTAATATTGTATCTTAAAGCTGCAGCGAGAGTCACGCACTCAGAAGGCTGTGAACTGAGGAGAGTGTTGGTGTGGAAGGTATAACAGCTCCTTCCCTGGCTGTCCACTGTCTGGCACTGATTTTGTGCGCTATCTCATTCACAGCAATGGAGTTGGTGCCCATACTGCTCCCACCCTGTTGGCCAGCCATATCTGCTACCATGCCATATGGCTGGATGAGCACCTAGTAGCAGTATTGTAGCTGAATACTGTTGCAACCTCACCACTCACAGCAGCAGTCAAACAGGACAGCAGCAGCTATGGCAACCTAGGCCACATGCTGCAGTTCCAACAGAAAGTAATGCTTTTGAGGAGAGGCATCTGGATTCTCCAAAATCAGATCACTCACAAATATAATAATCAGTATTTACGTTAATGACTAGGACAAAAATCCAAGAGGGTGGGTGATAAGATTAAACAGATGATTCAGGGCTAGAAACGAAAAATGACATTCTAGCAATAAAATTATACACACACACACACACACTGTCATATCAAGAAGATATTATCTGAAAATGCAATTGTCTATGTATTGACTTCAGATGGAATCATCTCGTTTAAAAAATCATCAATCCAAGTAGGATAAATTGCAAGAGGAATGGCTAAAGTAATCCATGGCTCTGGGATATGAACTGAAAATGCTTCAAACAGTGTGGAGTGTTTAGTCCTTGAGTGCCTGTTTTTTATTTTCACTGGCACATGGAGGTTATTGCCATGGGGACCAACCTGGCATAGGGTTCTGTCCATATGTATTGTAATAAAAGGACTATCCATAGGGTAAAGAGAAATATGCTAAGGAAAGGGAGAGATTAGGTGGCGAATGTCCTATGTTGACTATGAAAGCATTTGCTCGCATAAATACGTTACAGAACGAGTTTCCAGATTCACATATCCCAAAAGGCTGCTGAAAAAAGGTTTCCCTTGGTATTAGATGGCCAAACAATATGTCGAAGAACTATAGTTTGGCAGTTTTTCATTCGCTGCTAAGCAGCAATAGCTAGCTGCAGAAGACAATTTGATGTTTGGTCTTGCACATTTTGAGCGTTTAAAAAGTTAATAATCCAGAGAGGTTTTTTGGATCCTGGAAATGTCCAAACAGCAAGGGATGCCACATTAAATTGTGAAGGTTTTTGCAAAACCATGCGTAGCTGAATGGCTTCACAATGAATCATTCACCTCTTTATAAAACATCTTGAGAAGAAAGACATGTCCTTGCTCTGTCCTTAACTTATTATGTGTTGTAATCTGAGAAACAGGTGGCTGCTAAAAGCATCTGGATCTGAGAGAGCAAAACCAACCCTTACTAGTCCAAACCACCAAACTTCCTTTTGGCATTTCTGTCTCATATTCTTTTGCTTGCTGCTCAATTACAGGACAGAATAACATCTTAGTATGGGAAGGTGTTGTAATGAGCCCCCTCAATCTGATTTAGATACGTTTGGAGTAAAACATTCATTTTAATTGGGAAGCCTTCTTAGGTCTAGTGTGACCAGTTAGAGAACAAAGGAGGTCACAGATACACAATAAAATTCAAGAGGATAATGTTGTGGTAACAAACAACTTTGGAAACACGTACTAGTGAAGAGCCCATACTGGCTGAGGTAAAAATAAAGATTCTGCAGGTCCGCCCTGCTCAACTTCCTCAGGACTCATGTTTGCAGTCAAAGATCCCTGGAATGGCTGGTGAAGAGGAGCAGGGTGAGTGAGACAGGTATACTATGCCCTATAGGGTGGGAAAGAAATCCTATTAATCTGTAATAATCAGAGAGAGAGAGAGAGAAAGTATAGAGAGATGAAGGTGCAAGGCTGACCTTGACACTTGTATAGTTGAGCTTATCACACGACACTTTTGTATCCAATTCTGGGCACAGGCAGGGAATCATGTGGCTGATGAAAATGGAGGTATCACATGACGAAACTGAACTGTCCTTAAAGATTTCAGACTGAGCAAGAGAGCTGTTCCAGCTGAGAAAAATTCATGAGCCTCAAGCTCAGCGTGGGAGGGGTTAGGGTCGGCAATGGCATGGGGAAGGCGTGAAGACAGTTAGGCATGCAATAAAAACTCGCAGTTTCATTTGGCCCAGTGCATTCCACTACCCATGCCAAAGGGATACAAAAGTGTGTGCGATAAGCTCCTATGACACTAACAGGAGGTTAACCAGTATACAGAGAGATCTTGTAACGCACCTTTTGAGACTAACTGAAAGAAAGAATTGGCAAGCAATGAGCGTTTGTATATTTAAGAGTCTGGCTTCCTCAGGATACATTTGATTGAGAGATGAGAACTAGGACAAGACCTATATATGTCATGAGATGTGTGAGAATGTTCAGTTCAAATTACAAAAAACTTTGTAAGGATGGAAATTAAGTGGCATGTCCAGGTTTTAACTACGGTCATTTTGTGAACAAAGACAACTGAAGCTAGTCGTTGTGTATTGAAATGAAAGTGGGGCAAGTTCATTTGGCATTGAAAAAAGACTAGCCGGTATGTGGAAGAGAATAGAGGAGTGTAGACACTCTAATGAGGATGGGTGTTGATAGTTGTGAGAATGTGTGTAAGTGTGCAGGAAGCCGTTATTTTTGTTTAATCTATGGCTCAACAGACTGTGGCTGTGGATAACTAATAATTCCCGATTCCCAATCCCCTATTCTCTTCCTAGCCTACCTATTTTAAGTTTTTCTTTTGTTCAAGGATCATGGTCTGAGTCCTGAGATGAAACACCCAGGGATGTGAAATTAATTTTTGTGTATGCCCATTCCTAATGCCTGAGTCAGCCTGTTTAATACCTCTAGTGCAGAGAACTATATGTGACCACTACTGGGGTTATTTCCTCTCTCACTCTGGTACTATAATAAATCAAGTCACTGGGTAAGGTCTATTTGCCTGATGTAGATGCTGAATGGCAATTGATGACATAAGGAAGGCATAAATCACCTGGAAGAGATAAGCCCACGTAAAAGACCTTTTAATATTGTGGATGAAAATGTTTATTAAGGCTTCTGATGACATTCCGCCTTTCCTGGATAATTGTGTAGCAGAAAATGGCAATATTGGTTTGTGCCAAAAGCTTAGTGGCCGGTGTCCTCCATCTGTGGCACTGTGGGTCCGTCTGTAGGCAATTACCTGCTTGAGATTTTGAGGCTGTCCATAGGTGATAAAGATCGAGCTACCAAAGAGTCCTTGAAAAGGGCATCAGTTATGCCAGGTTAGTTCATTGATAATGTGCCTGAGTGGTCTGAGTGACCACTAGTGGGTTTCTGTCATTTTTCTAATAAATCAGTTCCTGGGGCACAAGTCTCATCTTGTTTATTTGTTTTGTTTGTTGTTTTACTTCAAATGTGATGGTATTGTACTTTGAGGATGTTAACCTATAACTTACATGTGCAATGCAGTACATTTTAAACCGTACTGATAAACACTGTGACCTGTATGAAATCATTACCTATGTTCCTACTCAAACACCCTCGCACCCAAGCACTCCGCTCACATGAAGAAACACAAACCATACTCTATCAAAAGCACAAAACAACAGCAAGTGGGGAAGAGGTTTTCAGCCCAAAAGAAGGTATGGTGTGTGGAGGGAAGGGGGAGCTGGATGAGGGACATTTAAGGGGGAAGCGATCAGGGAAAGGGTTTTTAACAAGACACAAGGATGGATGAACAGAAGGACTTAAGAGGAACCAACAATGACTACAAGCAAAACCAAAACCATAAAACCACAAAAACAAACCGAAACAAACACAAAACAAAAAGCAAGCAAACAAAAAAAGGCAGACAAAGGTTAAGAGCCAGGCAACAGCCAATGTTCTCCAAGACAGATAGACAAGCTTAAGGAAGGAATAGAGACCAACGAGGTTAAACAATCGAGGCAGAACAAGGGTTAAGAATTGTAGCCAAGTACAGGGACGGAGCAGGAATTTTAGAAAGGGGGGGTCCAAAAAAGACTAAGTGCCACCATTATAATGGGGCTATGGGCGCGGCAGCCGCAGCCAGCATGCACCCATTCTTTTTAACTAGGGAAGGGGGGTCCGAGGCCCCAAGAACCACCCCCACACCCCGGCTACTCTCCCTTCAAAGTAACAGGCACTATGTTCCCTGTTCCAAAAGAATCAGGTTAAAGAGTACATGAGGGGGCAAATGGACCTTAAATGAGCCCTCTCTCTCACCCCCTGCATGTGATCTCAGTTGGCCTATAGGCCAACACAAAGACCCCTGGTCTCATGGAGGGCCAACAAAGTGGGCCGTACTTTCCTGCAGCGTAACTCGCCACAAAAGCTCGGGGATACAAACACTGAGGACAACTTCAAGCTCTGGCAGATCCCCTGTTTGCTATTTAATCTTTCATTAGCATTGGACTTGAGTGAAGTTACATAAAGAGTTTGTGTAGCTGTGTAAAAAAATAAAACACACACAGGACCCACCCAGTTCAAGCTCGCTGTTTGTCCCGCCTCCTCATCATGCACAATAAGGATGTGTATCAAAGGAACCATGGTAGAAGCAGGGCAGGGCTAGTAGGTGCATCCAGTTGTTTTCTGCTTCACAGTGTTGAGGTAAACACAAATAGATGACTAAAATCCCTCTTCTCCTCCACATCAAAATGGATCGGAGGCCACAGGGGAAGATAAATGGCAAAACACTTGTTCACTCACAAAATATCATAGAAAAAGAATTGAACAGTGTAAAGTGATTATCTTGTCTCTGAGTCTTGGATAGGAATCACATAATGACTCACATTATTGTTTTTGCACATACATTTCACAGGATGTATCGATTAATCCAATCTTAATAGTGGTATTGCACTGTTACAAAAGCAGGGGCAGTAAATGAGTTAAAAAACAATGGGTGTTATTTGGGCAAGAACCTAACACTTTTTTGCCCACAAGTAAGTGAACCAGTAAATCAAACAAAAGCGAACTATAAATAGTCGTTAGCAATAATCCTACATGTTGCTGGTTTTTTAAAGCAATATGATCCAGAACAAACAAAAATTAATGGTGTAATCCAACAAGTTAAGAATAATAGGAATTGCCACTTTAGTCCTCTCTTCTGGTATAAACTCCAGTCATATATGGTTTTATAGTGGCAAGTGCCACTATCAAAACCACATACATTTATTAATCTGGGGGTGCAATGACATAAGATTCACTGAAGCAACTAACAGACAACAAAAAGCTATATTCCAGGGGATAATATGAATGACTTTAATGCAGGCACATTTCTATAATATCAAGATAATTAATTTGGAATGAAATAAAACAATAGGTATAGATATTTACTATCATATAGCTCTAACCAACCATAATAGATTTTTATTTTTCCTTAGTTTTACTGTTATTGCCCTTTTTCATGTGGTTTTAGTGGCTGAAAAAAAAATTTTTTTAAACTGTTGTTTTACTCTGGCATTTCTGTGTAACGTTGGTCCCTAGTTTTTGTCAAAACCTTGTGTGTGCTGAAAGAGGCAGGAGGATAAGAGATTATTAGAAAAATAAACTCCATCCCTAAGCACCTGTCTCCTGTGATAAATGGATTATCACACAGATAACAGCAATACAAATGGACTCAGATTCCTAGTTGATATAGAATTTCAAAAGAATAAATTG
>NC_056524.1:82695423-82727440 GCF_019175285.1 Sceloporus undulatus | reverse complement strand
GTCTGGGAGATTCAAATGAGCAGATTCACTGGCAGGCCACTATGGAAACCCAGGAATTGACTAGACAAGCCTTTGGTCTTCTAGCAGGATTTTCTTGTGTTCTTGAAAACTCTAACAACCATGTTCAAAATAGAATTCACATTATGTATGTATACAGAACTTATATTGTAAGATAATATGTAGTAAGAGGGTTATTTCTGTTACATAAAGACAAAACTAAGGCTACCATCTTATATAGACTTCTCTGGGAATAAGTACTATTAAGATCCACAGTGCTTTCTTTTAAGAAGACACCTGCATAGGATTTTACTATAAATCTTTTAAACGGTTTTAAACAGAAAAACAAGAAAATATACATCAGAAACAGCAAAAATAGTCCTTTTGAAGCATGACTGAAACATAATGAATTTCTCTGATTGATGCTTTTGTTTGGAAGAACTCAACAGAAATATATCAGCTTGTGCATCCAGTGGCGTTTGCCTTGTGATATGTTTTGCTAATTCAATAATTCTCCCAATTAAGCTGATCCCCATATTTAGCTCTCTTCTAACAGAGCAGGGAAAAAGAGGCATCTAATAATAGAATACTAGTTTTGCCCCTATTGTTTTATTTTAACCTACTTCTTGTTGTTGCTGTTGTCAGTGGCATCACTAGGCGATGCGGACCACACTGAGTGGCACCCGGTGGGGTGGTACACTCTGGGGGACTGGCACCACTACAAGGCGAGCAAGAAAGGATGCTCTTCCACTCACCCAGCAGACACACCAGACCCTAAAGGGGCTCTCATGAGGCCACAGTGCTGTCCGCTCAGTAGCAGCAGCTGCTGGTGGGGGCCTGTACCTTCAGGGTCTGGTATGACTGCAGCCATACACCACCCTGAAAGCCTTTGCCAGGAGGGAAACAGCTTTCCTTCAGGCCCAGCATGGCTGCATCCGTGCCAAACTCTGAAGGCCTTTCTAGGGGTGATACAGCGGCCTGAGTGGCAGCTGGATGGAAAAGGAGAACCTGGCAGTTCACCTCCATAGCATGTGATACCAACCTCAGGGATGCCAGTGGTTGTTGTGTGCCTTCAAGCCATTTCTGATGTATGACAACACTAAGGTTTATGTAAATAAGAACTGTTAACGCAATGGTTAAATGCTGATACTACAGCTGCAATGTTGAGAGTTCAATCCTGTGGGGATCCAGGTTGACTCAGCCTTCCATCCTTTCATAGGTCAGTAAAATGAGTAGTACCCAGCTTGTTGGGGGCAATTGGCTAACACATTGTAAACTGCTTAGAGAGTGCTTAGTACCATAACGCTATTGTAAGTGCTATTGCTATTGCAATGGTAAACCTACCACAGAGTTTTCTTGGCAAGATTTGTTAGGAGGGGGTCGGTCTTTGCTTTCCTCTGAGGCTGAAAGTGTGTAACTTGCCTAAGGTCATTACTGGGTCTCCATGGTCATACCATTCTCCGAAGTTGTAGTCCAGTACCCAGATCACTACACCATGCTGGCACTCTTCAATCCACTACTGAACCAAAAATACCATTCTTACCATTATACTAGTAAAATGAGAACACTATGGATGGATACTCATTGCAAAAGACTGCTACAGATGTAACAATTACCATGGTTATGAGAGTCATTAGTAAAAAAAGTAAAATATACTTTTACACCCCTTCTCTGATATTAATTTACTCCAAATTAACTTTTGATAATTCCTACAATCAGAATAAGTGATTATGCTGGTTAAAGTTAAACAGAGCCACACACTTATTCAGTTGGTTAAGAATTATCGTTAAGATGGAAATGTGGCAAATTTCAGCCATTGTTGAAATGGGTAAGGGACATTTATAATAAAGAACAGAAGTCTATGATATTCTCTAACCTTCTTTCAATATCCTAACTTTGGTTGAAAGATTATATTTAATTTGGTCAGCAGAACGCCTTATCTGGGTCTGGATAATGAGAGATATTGGCAGTGGGGTTAGAAATGTATTGTTGGACTAGATCGTGAACCATTAATGTATCTGTGTCTTGGCCATGGATTTGACAAATCAAGACATTGTCTTTTACATTACAGTTTATGTCATGCTAATTGTGAATAAGTGGTAGGCCTTTTTGGTATAGTACAATGTCAACAGCAGATGGTCTATGAAAAGTAAAAGAGCCTTGTTTAAAATAAAGAGCAAAAAAGTAACAACAACAAAACCAGCAATTATTTCTGAAAAGACAAACAATGGGCATGTCTGAAGCCTTAAATGAGATAAAGATTTAATAGGCTTTATTTCCCCCAAGAAAGAAAAGCTCTGACTTTCATTGCAGAAGGGGGTGGGGTGGGTGAGACAAAGGCGAAACTACAATAACAAAAGAAAGAATAATCACTTGGCAAAAATAAAATATATTTGCATGGTATGCAGACTTACAGTGCAGTCCTGAGCACATTTACTCAGAAACAAGTGTGTTCAATGTGGCTTACTGTTTAGTTAAATTCCTACTAGGCATTTTCATTCCAGTTGTCTAACGATAACATTTGCATTTATGCCCTCTATGATAATAGTAAATATTGGCTAGAATACAGGGAAGGCTTGCTGCTCCCTGCAGTAGAAAAACACTCAGAATATCAATGACTTTCAGCTTTCTCAAAGATCATTTGTACAAGGCAGTTGAAAGCAGTGCAGTTGTCATGGCAGCTAAACCAGAGATAAAAGAAGGCTGAACTTACAGTAAGACCATCTGTAGGCTGAAACATGTAGCACTGAGCATTTGTTTGATTCTATTATCAAGCTCAATGACATAACTGTTCTCTCCACCCAACATCCAGTCAGCTTTAGAATAACCTCATGATAAAGGATAAATGTCTGCATAGGCTGCTTCTCTGAAGAAAAATTAATTCACCTCAACTTAGCTAAGCAGTTTGACAAGGCAAATACTTAACTGTTTCCTACCCTGACTCAATCACAAATACTCCCTTTAGGTACTGGAAAGAAATCTTCTTCTGTTAAAGATACCATCCTTTGTACTTACCTTTTTTTACTCCCAATCCCTCCTGCAATAAACCATTCTCTAAAGGAGATACCCTCCTCTCCATGCAAAGAAATTTTTACAGAGCATTTTATATATAGCCAGAACATAATACTGTTCATTGTGTCCAAACAACACAAAAAGGCTATAAACAGACAGACCACTAAGGCATTCTTCTGTTATCCTTGTTCACTGCTCTTTATCTGCTTGTTGTATCATCCAACACAGACTTCTTTTGTGTAGTGCCAGGTACATATTTTCCAGCTTGGAAAGTAATGCAATCACTGTATTTCCATATTTTAAAGATAACACGATAATTAACAGAAAAACCAAGATGCCATAAAACAGTAGGCAAACATTCACAAGTACAGGAATGAGTATTTGTAATGAGTCTCCTTTGGACGACCAAAAAAATAAAATAAAATAAAAATAATAGCGGGGGACTTTATTTTTTTGAAACATTCAAAACTGGGAATTCTTCTTTCAAACAGGTCACAAGGTTCCCCTGCACTGTTTATCATAAAAATACAATTAAAAAAAAAGAAGTGTGCTTCCTGGCACTTTCTTTTGCTTTTTCCATTTTTTTTTTCTTTTCACAATTTGTTAGCCTCCCGGGAGCTTTTCAGGCAGAAAAAAATATAAACATTTCTGTGTAAGCAGCAGTTAAATATGCTACTAGATGTTGGGAAGAACCTTGAAGCTACACTTTATATTTTCCACATTAGCATGCCTTTTAACACTATTTTAATTTTTTGTAAAAAAAAAAATCCTCCTGTTCTGGGAGCCTCACTATTGGAAGATTTTGTTATATTCATTTCACTTAAAAATATAACATTCTAACCTATTCCTTTTATAATGTGAATTCAAGTAATCCTCGACAATTGTGCTATTCTTCTAGATCTATGCCTGAGATTTTAAGAAATTGCATTTAAGGTTCTCATGAGAGAACCCATTCCAGAAAAGCTGCATTGCTTCCAAGTTGCTATCACAGCTGAATCCTGAATGTGATTCACTTCCAAGAAAATGAAAACAAGATTGAACTGTTTAAAGACAAACAGTAGATGACATTCTCTCTTTCAAAGGGATGAAAGCCTCAATGGAAATGAAAGCCCTTGACCCCACAGGCAAGCTGTAGGAAAACATCAAGCCAGGGAAGATGGTGAGTTTGTCTTTTGTACAAGAACTAATGCCACCTATGGCCTTGGACAATATTAACATCAAGAAAACAGGATAAGGTTCAACATTTAGAAGGAGGAAATGTCCAATTTAAAAGACAAAGGAAAGGAAGTTTGGGTATACAATACATCCAATAATGATTGGAAATATGTGTCCATGTGTGTGTAAAATTGAGCAATAATGACACACAGCTGATGCAGAAATACACTCCAGTGAATTTAGTGCTTACTTTCTGTATACTGTTGAAATATAACATCAGTATCTGGAATGAGGGAAAAACTTATGCAATTGGGGGGGGTTTTTTGCATTCAGTAGAGTAAGTGTCAATAATCCTTCAGGGCAATATAGTTCCACTTTAACTGGAATTCATTTCAGTTTGCTTGCTGCCTGGCAAATTGTGATTTTTTAAATAAAGTTCAACTTAATTGTTTATTCTCGCAGAGAAATACAGTATGTCTAATCACAATCCTTTGTCTGTTCCAGTTAAAAAAACAATGCCCTCACATCACAATACTAAGTTGCCTCTGGTTGAGTGGGACTGTCTCAATTCTTGTACTTCTAGTTCAGGATCTCAAAGTACAAAATGCAAGGAAACCCCACTATAGAAACAGGTCAAGAACTGATTTCCTCATTTCATATCTACCACTGACAAGTGGAGACTTAGCACAGTTATCTCCTCAGCCTCAGCATATGGTAAAAGGTGAAAAGGCCACCCAGGACTCTCACCATGCTGAACAGTACGGCTTGATCAGCTTGAGGATTGTTAACTTTTAAGCATCACATGCACTTTTGCAAGAGGACCTGCATTAAGCAAAGCAACAGGAAAGGGATGTATATGTTTTAATTTTTGCTCTTAAATACCAAACTGGGATGAAACCAAGCTATAAGGAAACAATGTTGGTTGGAGCAACAGTAATTTCTGCCTAAAGAACAGTGATCGGTGTCTAATGAATTCTCCATTGCCAGTTCTGTCTGCCTGAAAGCAACCCACTTTGTCATTAAGATTATGAAGACAGCAGGCTGTTAAATTGTTTTAAAATAACAATCAATGATAAATATGGAATTTACCAAAATTCTTAGATCAGTTTGAAATTCTGACAGTATACAGTGCACCTGCGTTATACGCGGGTGCGCTTTATGCAGACTTGAGTGTACGCGTTCAAGCCGCGGGGAGTGCGCGCAAGGGGCAGCACATACCATTCAAATGAATGGGGCGCATGCCCATGGCGCTGCACATGTTCTAGCGCCGCCACGCCACCGCGCACGAGCCCCATTCAAATGGGGGGGTCTGGAACGGATCCCCCATGTAAGGCAAGGGCCCACTGTAAAAACAAAGATTTGTTGTTGTTGTTGTTGTGCACCTTCAAGCTATTTCCAACTTGTGGCAACTCTAAGGCAAACCTATCACCAGGTTTTCTTAGCTAGTTTCTTCATGGGGGTTTGCCATGTTAAGGAAAAAGCAACATGGGATATACAGTAAATGAAATAAAACATGTATGTGAGAGTCAGGATGACTCAGCAGAAGCCAATTGAGAACCACACAGGTGTAAATGGTAATACAATTAACAAGTCCTGAATGCCAAGGACAAGAAATGTAAAGTGATAATTGGGACACACCTGACATTGTTAAGTGTCAAGGCTGAGATGATGAAATCATTAATTGTAGGATGAACCAGAGAACCAATGAGAATGATGTACACGCCTACGGGGGGGAAACAGACAACAGTGGGTGGTACCATGCATTGACTATAATAATGACTAGGCATCCCAATGCTTTTTGGGTTGTAGAGTGGTAGTAGTAGTGGAGATGAGGAGTTGAGTATTTGGTGTGGTTGGATAGTTTTGGAGCTGTATATAGTAGAATAAAGTAGATCTTTTATTTAAGACTACTGAGTTGTCTGGTGTCTTGGGTGAAGCTACAAGAACCAGCTGGATCCTGAAGAAGGGTGAAGACTTCTGTGGAAGCAAGAGTGAGAAGGCTTGGAGAGTTTGTCGGGGTCTTCAGCCTATTCTCTGTAACTCTGCTAAGCTTTAACCACTGGCCAAAACTGGTCAGTGCGGTGCACAACCAGGTGGTGAGTTCGAGCCAGAGGTGAAGAGCTACAACTCCCATCATCCCTGACACTTGTTCCTTACTCTTTTGGAATGAGGAAATAGAAGAATGTAAGCAGGGACAGAACAATATATTTACAATGTCAATGAACTAGGCTGTGAGAGATCTTTCATAAGTAACTGCAGTCTGTAATGACTGGAAAACATATAAGGCTAACTATGGCTGCATCTGCACTGCAGAAATAATACAGTTTGACACTGCTTCAACTCCCATGGCTCAATTCTACGGAATTCTGGAACTGTAGTTTTGTGAGATATCTAGCCTTCTTTGACAAACAGCTGTGGTGCCTCAACAAACTACAAAGCCCAGGATTCCATATCATTGATCCATGGCCATTAAAGCAGTGTCACACTACATTATTTATGCAGTGCAGATGCAAACTTTCAAGTAACTGTGTTCCAGAAGTCCACTTAGGAACTCCTTTGTCATTAAGTATATTATTTTGATGTATGTACTGGCTAATCACTGAACAATGAACATGTAAAATGCTGTACAAAAGTGGAATTCACTTACATGCAGTGAAATTTTATGCTTCTTTCATTCTTACCTCATTAACATGGGTTCTTATTACACAGAATGACCACCAATAAAGCACATAGATTCCCTGATATCATGAAATGCTGTTCTGCAGTCAATAAGTTGCTGAATCACCCTTTTATCTCCTTGTTCATCTCAACAGTATAGAAATTAAAATAAACCACAAAAAAAGTTTCTGCTGTTGTCTACAGATATGCTGTATTAAGAGATGTTAACTGACAGATGCCTATGGTGGTTAACATAGAAGGGCAAAGAAAAATACTTTTGCAAGTTTGACAAAATGTTTTGAATGTCTTTTCCAGTCTTGTATTGGAGGAGGACAAAGACAAATATATGCAGACAAAATTATTTCTGTGAAATGTGTGACATCTAATTGTTGAAAAAAATTGTCAACTAAAATCATATTCTAAACTATGCTAAACAAACATTCATTTTTGAAGCAATTTCCCCCTGATAACCAGAACAGCTTTGGGCGGTGCTGTTCCCACCACCAGTCAATATTTCTATGCCACTATCTGCATTAATGTACCATTTGCTTGCTTTCCCACCACCAGTCTATGCTATTCAGGGATCAGTTACTTTCCTCCCCTGTATATAGGGCTTCTCCAATTTCTGTTCCTGCCACTGAGGCTAGTTGTTCTTTTATGTCACTGTGTGTGAGAGACATATTGTATTTCCTCTGAGCAGCAGGTTTTTTTTTTTTATAAAAATGATGTAATACAAGAACATATTTTGTTTTATAATGATTTTTTTAAAATATTGTTTCTCCCAAGAAGACCATAACATTTTAAAGCTATTATCACTACTGAGCTCTTAAAATCAGCACAGGGAAAATCTTCCTTTCACAATTGCTGTAAATTATGATCAAAAGCAACCTGATTTATTTCATGACTAGTTACTGTTATCAATTGCTTTTTTTAATTGACATTTCTACATCCTTTTGCATGCTTGAATTTTTAAAATCACATTTCCATATCACAAAATCCGGATGGGATAGGTCATTATTAATCTTATTTTAAAATACAAATGGCTTGGCCAAGGCTACTCAATAAATTCATGATAATGGTGATGCTTTATCTTAAGTCTCCCAGATTCAAGTTTAGCTTTCCACTAACAGAATCTGACCATATTAAAATTTCCAAGCCAATTTTATTGGTTACAAAATCCAAAACCATAGTTTCTGAACTAGCTAATTTATGGCTGTATTGTAGTCAGCAGTGAATGAGATATCTTACGTAAGCACTTGAACTGAGATGTGTACAGGATTTAGTAATTTTGGATAATTATCACAGGAAAATGTGAGCATGAACAGTCTTGAACACATTTTCAGAGAGACAGCCATATTAGTCTGTTGCAGCATAAAAAGGGAAATGAGAGAGAGAAAGGAATCTAGTATCATCTTTAAGACTGCTTTATTTTAGGGTGAGCTTTCACTGATGCCAGTCTACTTCTTTAGATGCACTGATTGAGTACAATATAACAGTTATCAATCACAGCATTGCTACATGGCTGAACAAGTCTTGAACATAGCCTTGAACATGGCATCTGATAATGTTTGTTTAATTTATACACAAATTCTCTATCAAAAAGGCAAGCAAGTTAGTTAACAATAAAATACAGAATTAAAAAGAAAATCTTCAAAAACTGTACCATAAAAATAATAACAATAACAACATTTATTTATAATTCCCTTTCCACCAAAGGGCGGTACATCAAAACATATACAATAAAAAGCAAGCAATAAGACACACACTATAAAATACTAAAATAATGTACTAATACGCTAAAAACAAAACAAACAAAAGCCAATCAGTCCAATTAAAGCCAATCAATTAAAAATACAAGAGAGAAAGGGATTTGACAGCCAAGCCATTAAACCCACTTCAACAACAGACCAGTTTACATGCCAGTGGTCTGCCTGCATAAAAATGTATGTTTGCCTGCCCCAAGGGAATTTCAGAGTCTGGGAGCAGGATCAAAAAAGCAGAGTAGAAAACTATTATAGCACAAGGCCTTTTGAGATGATAAAACACAATATTAATGTAATTACCAACATTGTGGTGACATGGCTCTGTCCACACACTTTATATCCTTGGCATCTATTTATCATATTGTTTTCTAATACCTTTCCTCCTCAAAAGTCCCAGTGTTAAAGACACTTCAGATGTTTTCACCACTGAAAGCCTTTCCATAAGGAATTGTATCAGGATTATTGAAAGGAGGTTTTCTCATCTATATGAAATTATCCGTAAAATAATAAAAATTAACACATAATTTTAAACAACTCAGGCAGTGGTAAAAAAGAAGAGGAGGAGGAGGAGGCGGAGGAGGAGACTTGCTATCCCAGGTGATATCTATAAAGAGACAGGTGACAGATTTTCATCTGTGGTGTTAGCAGTTTCAGAATAACCACTAGCCGGAAGACAACAGCACTTAATCATAAGAATATATTTTAATTTAATTCTCATTTGGATGGTCCTGCCCTTTTCAGGTGGAAGGACAGGTTGAACCCACCCACAACCACTGGGTAGGAAAAACAAAATTAAACATCAGTGCAGATATTTACAATGCCCTTTATTCATTGTCAAACAATACCTTAGAACATCTGAAAGAACTTTCTTCTCTTCCTTGTATTCCTGATCCTTTCACAGAGGAAGGTATATCCAGTCAGATAAGTGTTGCTGGAGAGAATGGTTGCTACCATTATGTGGGCTCTTTGCATTATAGTCACCTTAGGAGCTGACTCCAGCCTGTTCAGGACCAGGGTGGCATGGTAGTGATATTTTGATTGGACCAGATTCCAGCTGCATATAATTTGGGTCAGAAAGATTACTACGGGATAGGTGATACACACTAACAGGGCTAGGCTTCATTGGTTGGTAAGTTAGGTCAGGACCAGAGTGTAGAACTGATGCATGGAGGGGTATTCTGGCATAACAGAGCTCAGGTAAATTATGTTTGGACCAGGGAGATAAGACAAGGTGTGGGGGATGAGCCTGGGTATTGCTTTAGTGTTCACCCTGCCTGGGCATGCCTTGTTGAGGGAATGAACTGACAGCGGGTGGGCATCCAATAAGTGTTTCCTATGCTGACTGATGGTTCTCTGTCTCTGTGGTGCCTATGACTTGGCTTGTGTGATAAGTGGAAACAATGTCTTGTGGCCCTAACTCTGCTCCCTTTGCTCCCTTAGGGCTGACATGCAGTATTATTGTATCTTAAGCTGCAGCAGAGAATCACCACTCAGAAGGCTGGAACTGAGGAGAGTGTTGGTGTGGAAGGTATAACAGCTCCTTCCCTGGCTGTCCACCTTCTGGCACTGATTTGTGCCTATCTCATTCACAGCAATGGAGTTGGTGCCCATCTGCTCCCACCCTGTTGGCAGCCATATCTGCTACCATGCCATATGGCTGGATGAGCACCTAGTAGCAGTATTGTAGCTGAATACTGTTGCAACCTCACCACTCACAGCAGCAGTCAACAGGACAGCAGCAGCTATGGCAACCTATGCCACCATGCTGCAGTTCCAACAGAAAGTAATTCTTTGAGGAGAGTCATCTGGATTCTCCAAAATCAAGAGTCATTCACAAATATAATAATCAGGAGTTACTTTAATGCATAGGACAATCCAAAGGGTGGGTGAGAAGATTAAACAGATTCAGGCTAGAACTAAAACTGACATTTCTAGCATGAAATTTATACACACACACACACACACACTGCATATCAAAAGATATTCTGAAAATGCAATTGTCTAGTGTATTTACTTCAGATGGAATCATCTCTTTAAAAAATCATCAATCCAAGTAGGATAAATTGCAGAGGAATGGCTAAAGTATCCCATGGCTCTGGGATGATGAACTGAAATGCTTCAAACAGTGTGGAGTTTAGTCCTTGAGTGCTTATTTCACTGGCACAGTGAGGTTATTGCCATGGGACAATCTGGCTTAGGTCTGTCCTATTGTATTTTATAAAAAGGACTATCCTATTGTCAAAGAGAAATATGCTAAAGGAAGGGAGAGATTAGTGGCAAATGTCTATGTTGACTATGATCATTTGCTCCATAATACATTTCAGACTAGTTTCCAGATTCACATATCCCAAAGGCTGCTGAAAAGGTTCCCTTGGTATTAGAGCCAAACAATATGTCGAAGAACTATAGTTGGCAGTTTTCATTCTCTGCTAAGCCATGCATGAGCTAGCTGCAGAAGACAATTGATTTTTCTGCACATTTTGAGCTTTTAAAAGTTAATAATCCAGAGAGGTTTTGGATCCTGGACATGTCCAACAGCAGATGCCACATTAAATGTGTGAAGGTTTGCAAAACCATGCGTAGCTGAATGGCTTCACAATTATCATTTCCTCTTTATACATCTGAAAGAAAGACATGTCCTTGCTCTGTCTAACTGATTATGTGTTTAACTTGAGAAACAGGTGGCCTGCTAAAAGCATTCTGTATCTGAGAGAGCAAAACCACCCTTACTGCCACCACACCTTCCTTTTGCATGTCTGTCTCATAGTCTTTGCTGCTTTCATTTACAGGACAGATAACATCTGTAGTAGGGAATGTGTTGTATGAGCCCCTCATCTGATTTAGATACGTTTTGAGTAAAAACATTCAGTTAAGTGGGAAGCCTTCTTAGGTCTAGTGTGACCAGTTAGAGAACAAAGGAGGTCACAGATACACATAAAATTCAAGAGGATAATTTGTGTGTACAGATACAACTTTGGAAACACTTACTAGTGAAGATCCCATACTGGCTGAGGTAAAATAAAGATTCTGCAGGTGCTCCCTGCTCAACTTCCTCAGGACTCATGGTTTTGCAGTCAAAGATTCCCTGAATGGCTGGTGAAGAGGAGCAGGGGTGATTGGAGACATGTATAGCTATGCCCTATGGGGTGGGAAAGAATCCTATTATCTGTAATAATCAGAGAGAGAGAGAGAGTATGAGAGAGATGAAGGTGCAAGGCTGACTTACACTTGTATATTGAGCTTATCACACACACTTTTGTATCCATTCTGGGCACAGGCAGGGAATGCATGTGGCTGAGTGAAAATGGAGGTTATCACATGCTAAACTGTCCTTAAGATTTCAGCTGAGCAAGAGAGCTTTCCAGCTGAGAAAAATTCATGAGCCTCAGCTCAGCTTGGGGATGGGTTAGGGTCGGCAATGGCATGGGGATGCCTTGAGGACAGTTTAGCATGCAATAAACTCCATTTTCATTTGGCCACGTGCATTCCCTACCCATGGCCAGAATGGATACAAAAGTGTGTGCGATAAGCTCCTATGACACTAACAGGATGTTAACCAGTATGCAGAGAGATCTTGTAGCACCTTTTGAGACTAACTGAAAGAAAGAAGTTGGCAGCATGAGCTTTTGTAGATTTAAGTCTGCTTCCTCAGATACATTTGATGGAGAGTGAAACTAGGGACAGACCTATATATGTCATTGATGTGTGAGAATGTCAGTTCAAATTCAAAAACCTTTGTGTATGGAAATGAAGTGGCATGTCCAGTTTTAACGACGGTCATTTGTGAACAAAGACACTGGAAGCTAGTCTTTGTGTATTGAAATGAAGTGGCAAGTTCAGTTTGGCATTGGAAACTAGCCTGTAGGTGAAGAGAATAGATGAGTGTAGGACACTCTAATGAGGATGGGGTTTGATAGTGTTGAAATGTGTGTAGTGTGTCAGGAAGCCGTTATTTTTGTTTAATCTATTGCTCACAGACTGTGGCTGTGGATAAACTATAATTCCCCTATTTCTCTTCCTAGCCTACCTTTGTAGTTCTTTTGTTCAAGGATCATTGTTCTGAGTCCTGAGATGAAACACCCAGGGGGATTGAAATTAAGTTTTTGTGTATTCCCATTCCTAATGCCTGAGTCATCCCTGTTTATCCTCTAGTGCAGAGAACTATATGTGACCACTACTGGGGTTTTCTCTCTTCACTCTGTACTATAATAAATCAGTCCTGGGTACAGGTCTATTTGCCTGATGTAGAGTGCTGATGGGCATTGATGACATAGTAAGGCATAAATCACCTTGGAAGATGAGCACGTAAAAGACCTTTTAATATTGTGGATGATGTTATTAGGCCTTCTGATGACATTTCCTGGATAATTGTGTAGGCAGAACTGGCATCTTGGTTTGTGCCAAAGCTTAGTGCCGGTGTCTCCATCTGTGGCATGTGTCCTTCTGTAGGCAAGTACCTGCTTGAGATTTTGAGGCTGTCCATAGGTGAGTAAAGATCTGCTACCAAGAGTCCTTGAAAGGGCATCATTATTGCCCAGGTTGTAGTTCATTGATAATGTGCCTGAGTGGTCTGAGTGACCACTAGTGGGGTTCTGTCATTTTCTAATAAATCAGTCCTGGGCACAAGTCTCATCTTGTTTATTTGTTTTGTTTTGTTTTGTTTTTACTTCATGTGCTGGGTATTGTACTTTGAGGATGTTAACCATAACTTACATTGCAATGCAGTACATTTTACCTTAGCTGATAAACACTGTGACCTTATGAAATCATTACCTATTTCCTACTCAAACACCCTCTCACCCAAGCACTCTCACATGAAGGAAACACAAACCATACTCTATCAAAAGCACAAAGACAACCAAGTGGAAGAGGTTTTCAGCCCAAAAGAGGTATGTGTGTGGAGGGGAGGGGGAGCTGGATGAGGGCCATTTAAGGGTGGAAGGCTGATCAGGGAAAGGGTTTTTAACAAGACCAAGATGGATGAACAGAAGGCTTAAGGTAACCAACAGAGACTACAAGGCAAAACCAAAACCAGAAAACCAAAAACAAACCGAAACAACAACAAAACAAAAAGCAAGCAAACAAAAACAAGGCAGACAAAGGGTTAAGAGCCAGGCAACAGCCAATGTTCTCCAAGACAGATGAACAGAGGGCTTAAGGGAAGGAATAGAGACCACGAGGTAAACAAATCGAGGCAGACAAAGGGTTAAGAATTTAGCCAAGTACAGGGACGTAGGCAGGATTTTAGGAAGGGGGGGTCCAGACTAAGTGCCACCATTATAATGGGGCTTGGGCGTGGCAGCGCAGCAGCATGCACCATTCATTTTTCTAATGGAAGGGGGGTCCGGACCCCAAGAACCCCCCCCCCGGCTACGTCCCTGCCAAGTAATAGGCACTATGTTCCCTGTTCCAAAGATCAGGTGAAATAGGTACATGAGGGGGCAATGGACCCTTAAATAGCCTCTCTCTCACCCCCTGCATGTGATCTCAGTTGGCCCTATAGGCCAAGCACAAAGCCCCCTGGTCTCATGGAGGCCAACAAAGTGCCTATTTTCCTGCAGCATCACTCGCCACAAAGCTCGGGGATCAAAACACTGAGGGACAACTTCAAGGCTCTTGCAGATCCCCTTTTGGCTATTTATCTTTCAGTTAGCATTGGACTGGATGAAGTTTACATAGAAGAGTTTGTGTACTGTGTAAAAAAATAAAACACACACATGACCACCCAGTTCAGCTCTCTGTTGTCCCCCTCCTCATATGCACATAAGGAGTGTGTATCAAAGGACCATGGTAGAGCAGGCAGGGCTAGTAGTGCAGTCCAGTTTTTTCTCTCACATGTTGAGGGTACACAAATAAGACTAAAATCCTCTTCCTGCCTCCACCATCAAAATGGATCTGATGCCCACAGGGGAAGATAAATGGCCAACACTTGTCACTCACAAAATATCATAGAAAAATAATTGAACAGTGTACAGTGATTATCTTTCTCTGATTCTTGATAGAATCCATAATGACTCACATTTTGTTTTGCATACATTTCACAGGATGTAGCATTAATCCAATCTTAATATTGGTATTGCATGTTCCAAAAGCCAGTGGCAGGTAAGGAGTTAAAAACACATGGGTGTTATTTGGGGCAGCACCTACACTTTTTTGCCCACAGTATGAACCAGTTAAATCAAACAAGCAAACTATAAATAGTCTTAGCAATAATCCTACATGTTGCTGGTTGTTTTAAAGCAATCTGATCCAGACCACAACAAAAGATTAATGGTGTAATCCAACAAGTTACGATAATAGGATTGCACTTTAGTCCTCTCTTCTGGTATAACGTCCAGTCATATATGTTTTGATAGTGCAGTGCCACTATCAAACCACCATACATTTATTAATCTGGGGTTGCAATGACATAATGATTCACTAAGCACTACAGACACAAAAAGCTATAGTTCCAGGGGACTATTGAATGACTTTATGCATGCCCAGTTCTATATTAGTCAAGATAATTTATTTGGAATGAAATAAAACAATAGGTATATATATTTACTAGCATATAGCTCTACCCAACCTATATAGATTTTTTTTCACTTTAGTTTTACTGTTATTGCCCTTTTTCATGTGTTTTATTGGCTGATTTTATTTAACTGTTGTTTACTCTGGCATTTCTGTGTACTTTGTCCCTAGTTTTGTGGCAAACCTTGTGTGTGCTGAAAGAGGCAGGATGGATATATTTTAGAAAATAAACTCCATCCCTAAGCACCTGTCTCCTGGTGATAGCATGGATATCACACAGATAACAGCAATACAAATGGACTCAGATTTCCTAGTTGATATAGAATTTCAAAAGGAATAAATTGAAGGAGTGTATATACAGTCAGTGGTGTATACGTACCAGAGTAAAGAATGTGTGATCCATAAACCACATACATCCCAGAGACACAGTTTGTTGCCCTGAAAGCCAACAAAGAAAAAAAAATTATATTGTTTTGATAATAGAATTGATAATGTTTTTTGTTGTTGTTGTTATTCCACCAAGTCTTCTCCTTTACACCCATAAGGAATCTCAGCCCCAATTTAACTGAGGATGCAAGAACCACAGGTTGTTAAGGGAGAGACCATCACCAAGGAAGATTTCATGTGCACTGCAGAAATAATGCACTTTAACTGCAATGGCTCAATGCTATGGAATTTTGGGATTTGTAGTTTGATGTGGCACTAGAGCTGTCTGGCAGAGAAGGTTCAATATTTCACCAAACTATCAGTCCCAGAATTCCATACCATTGAGCCATGGCATTTAAAGCAGCATCAAACTGCATTATTTCTGAAGTGCAGACTCGACCTATAAAAACCCTATGAAATTGTGAATGCATTTAGATGTGAATTCTCATGGATTGGCATAAGTCATCAGGCAATTTGAAGGGACATACACATAGACATGCTTGCAGGCATATCTGTCTGCCTTCAGATAAACAGTCTTATGCTGAGGGCGGAGGCTGCTCTGTCCTTGCAGGTGCACAGTGGTAACCCGAAATTGCCTGGGTATGACTCTGCATTTCACCAGCAAGAGAGCAGTGGCTTAGAAGTGGAACTGTGGCCTTCTGGAAGGGCAGTAGTAAAGGAAAAGCCTCTGCCTTGACTCCAACAATGGCGTAGATATGCTGGTAGAGTCTGCTATTATATTTATTGAATCTCAGCTAAGGCATTCTTATGTGGCTTGGGATCTATGGTGTCTTTCCCTCCTTCCATATAAATTATTACAGGACCCATTCATTCATAATAAAGGGCATCAAATTATCATCATCATCATCATCATCATCATCATCATCATCATCATCATCATCATCATCATCATCATCCTTTATTGGAGCCTGCCTTTATTTTATTTTTCTCTCACCTCCACTACCATCCATTGCAGTGTTATTCCTCCCTGAAGGATCACAGAGTGCATACAGTGTCCTCTAGTGAGATTGTGGAAATGCAGCACAGGATAACGACAGAAATAGTACAGAAATACCTGGCTACCCTAAATGAATTCACATCCCTAGGACCAGATAAACTACACCCAAGGGTATTAAAATAATTAGTAGAAATCATCTCAGACCCATTGGAAATAATCTTTTAGAATTCCTGGAGAACAAAAGAAGTTCCAGCAGGAGGCAAATGTTGTCCCCAATGGAAAAAAGGGGGGACCTAAGCAATTGCAATGCATTCAGGCTGACTTCAATACCAGGAAAGATGGTATAGCAGATCATGAAACAGTTTGTAAGCACTTATAAAGGAATGCTGTGAACACTATCAACCAATATGGATTTCTCAAAAGTAAATCATGTCAGATGGATCTTTTATCTCTTTCCTTTTTTAAAATAGAGTTACAGGTTTGGTAGATGAAGGGAATGTTGTGGATGTAGCATATCTTGGGGCCATTCCCACTTGCATTTAAATTGCTTTGCACTTTGCATTGACACTGGGTCTCTGAATTGATTCAGGCTGATGCGAAGTTCCCACGATGGAAGTGTATTATTTCATTATTCCATGAATTCATGTCTTTTTTGACATGATTGTAATTTCCACTTGATTTGCACTGCTGTCAGTCAAATCTTTGGTGGGGAGGAGGAGGTCTCCATGACACTCAAGGATTCCTCAAAGGGGGCAGTGCTGCCCCTCTCCTCCTCCTTGGCAAGCAGCAGGAGCAGGTCTAGTGGTGACAGGGATCCTCTTCTTCCTCCTCTGCCTCCTCCACTGCCGCTGCCACCCAGCCACTCTCAACAAGAGGAAGAGGGAAGCATATCCAGATGAGGGGGAGCCTTGTACTCCTTGGTGGTGAGGACATTAGGTCACTCTGATTACGAGGTTGGACTCAAGTTAAAAAGTTTGGGGGTCCATACGCTCCACACACCTGTCAGTGTTTTCCCCCACTTTCACAACCATCTTTAAATGAAAGACTGGGGAAATGACTCCAGGTCAGTGTGACCAGAAGTCATCCTCCTTTCCCAGGGCACACCCTCTATTTGCACCTTTGCAGCAGGACTAAGAAGCATGAATTGACATTTATATATGAGTGCTTTTAGCACAGGAGCCCTTGCGCTTGCATTTAAGGCTGTCATCGCATGAAGTCACTGGGAGCCCAATGGCAAGGGATTTGGGCCACGGAGGAGCCAAGGAGGGAAGGGGGAAGAAAGAGAGAGGAGAGATGACACAGAGAGAGAGAGAGAGGGAGAGAGAGAGAGAGAGGCCCGTTACAAACGGGCCTATAGTACGGACCAGGTCCGTATTAGGGTTAGAAAGGGGCATCCCTTCCGGATGCCCCTAACCCTAATACTGACTGAGTCCGTACAAAATGGCGGCACCCGTTCCACACGGGGGCTACCATCTTTACGTAGCAGATGCGCTGCGTCCGCATGTTGCGCAGCACATATGATGCTGTGAATGTGCCATTGGCGCCTTGCGCCATCATATCTGCGCCGCAAAGAGAAGCACCATTTTGGTGCTTCTTATTTGCAGCGAGGAGGAGCCTCGCGGTTTGGTCACTGGGGCTCCTCCACGCTGCAAATGAAGGTGGCAGCAGACTGCCCCTTCTGGGCGGTCTGTAACGTGCCAGAGAGAGAGAGAGAGAGAGAGAGAGAAGGGTGGGTTTCTTTACCCAGCCAAACCTTCAGCTCAAATGGAGGACCTGCCAATAAAAATGGGGGACATGACACACACACAAACACACACAAAAGCTAAAAACACACATATAAATTCATGCTTCCTAATCATGCTCAGATTGGAGGATGTTTTGGTATTCCTCCTGGACAGGTTGGAATGTAGGAAGGATCCTGGGAAAGGAGGACCTGAAGGCAATCTTATTGCAGAGCTTTTATTGGCCAGTTTCTTCAGAGGAGGGTGTGCCATTGCTGTCTTCTGAGGCTGAGAGAGTGGGACTTGCCCAAGGTCACACAGTAGGTTTCCATGGCTCAGTGGGGATTCAACCCTGGTATCCAGAATCCTAGTCCAATGATCAAGGCACTACACCAGCCTGGCTCTTTACTCAGATGTAAATCTCCCTATTGCAATGGCACCCACCCACACACATAATATAGGAATCCAGAGCTCATAGAGGGGTTTTTGTCAGAATACGCCAACACTCTGGGTAGAAAATGTCAGAGATGTGGCTATAGCCTAGAACTGGATCAAAGGTAAAAGGTAACTTGAGTTCAGATGGCCGACATGATGACTCAACATTTAAAGAGTCTTGAGTCACAGGAAGCTGATTACAGAGGGGCAGGAGGTGAAACCAGCAGGCTTCAATTCTGAAGAGTCACAGCTGTCAGGTGACAGGAAACTGGGTGATGTACCAGCAGTGGGATGGACTCAAACCCTAGGAGGGTGAAAGTATATATAAGAGTGTGAGCTGAATGTTCAGTTTGGTGATGTTGTATATAGGAGTCTGGTGAAGCATTTTGATAATCTATTGTACATATCAGAGCCAAAGATTAAAGTCCTTTTTGTGAGTACTTGCAGTTCTTTATCTGGCTGGCAGCTTCTGCGTGGGATGATTTTTCCTTTGTAGCCTGCACAGAGCTACACAGCAGTGACCTTCCAGTGGCATTCCTGTTCCATGTGCATGTCTTCTACATGTTGCATGTATCATCCTGATTCTGCATGCCCAACAGGTTTCCCTAAGTAAGCAGAGATTTGAACCCTGGGTCTTTTGTTGGCTCTCTATTCAGATGTAAATCCCCCCTATTGCAATGACACTTACTAGTGGATAAGTGTCCTTGGCCCAATGCTATTCAACATCTTTATCAATGAAGATTTTCACACTTGCCTGCATTGCTGGTAAATCACCCTCCAAAAGCTGCTCAAAGGGAAAATGAGCCTCTGTGTCTGAATGCTGGGAGCGCTCATTTATCGTCAAGGAAATGGAGCTCTCTGTAGCGTTCTTCAATCGTTCCAAGGAAAGCAGCAAAGCCGGGAGATTTCTTCTTTTTCTTCTAAACACAAAGTGGGCATTAAGAAGAATCTCCCTGCTTCCCTGCTTTTCTTGCAATGATTGAAGAATGCTACAGAGAGCTCCGTTTCCATGACGATTAATGAGCGCTCCCAGCATTCAGACACAGAAGCTCATTTTCTCTTTTAGCAACTTTTGGAGGGCAATTTCCCAGCGATGCAGGCAAGTGTGAAAATCTTGAATGACTTGGATGAAGAACTAGATGGCATAGTTATTAAATTTGCAGATGACACCAAATTAGAAAGGATAGCCAATACCCCAGAGGACAAAATCAGAATTCAAAATCACCTCAACAAATTCAAGAGCTGGGTCAAAACTAACAAAATTAATTTCAACAGGGAGAAATGTAAAGTACTACACTTAGGCAGAAAAAAATATAAAATGCACAGATATAGAATGGTTGACACCTAGCTCAACAACAGTACATCTGAAAGAGATGTAGGAGTCTTAGTGTAACAGAAATTTCAGGAAACTTAGATTTCTAGGATTGGCAGATCAATAGGATTAGCAAGAGGACCTAGTAATTGAAAATCCATAAGTTTATTTCTAGTTGTCGACAAAGGAAAACATTGAACTCAGCGGAATTCAAGTTCCAAAAAGCTGAGAACCCCAAACAAGACAAAATGGCTCTTTTTATATTATTCAAGACAAAGAAGCTTCTTCAATACACCTGATTGGCTAATTACAATTTAAACATATAGAATTCTTACAATCAGAACAGAAATACATGCATACATTAAAACTGCATCATCACTCCTTACCCCCTCCTGTAGGAATTCAGTGGAATTCATCCTAACCTTGCTTCTGAATGTCAACTATGTATCCTTATCTCAGTAGTTTATGTTATGTCTTTCTACTGGTGCCAGCTTCCATCTAGGTCAAGATGCACTCACTATCCCTTTGCTCTAGTTTTTCTAAACTCCAAGCCTTTATTTCAAAAACCATCTCTCTGGCTGACAAAGGTGACTCCATCTTTCTATAGTTTTTATATTTCAAAAAGGAATTTCCACCACATTAGCAGACCACGCGAAACATGAGTCAACAGTGTGATACAGCAACTAAAAAAGCCAATGTGATTCTAGGCTGTATCAACAGGAGTATAGATCAAGGGAACTAATAGTACCACTCTATTCTGCTTTGGTCAGGCCTTATCTGGAATACAATATCCAGTTTTGGACACGACAATTCAAGAATGGTATGGGGAAACTGGAACGTGTCCGGTGAGGGGTGACTAAAAATGATAAAACATCTGGAAATAACGGCCTATGAGGAGTAGCTGAGGGAGCTGGGTATGTTTAGCCTGGGGAAGAGAAGGTTAAGAGGTGACATCGTCATGTTTAAATAGTCGAAAGAATGTCATATTGAAGAAGGAATATTCTGTTGATCCACACACTAGGGCATGGAGCAATGGATTCAAACTTTAGGAAATGAAATTCCACCTAAACATTGGGAAGAACTTCCTGATGGTAAGGGCTGTTCAGCAGTGAAATACACTTCCTTGGAGTGTTGGGGAGTCTCCTTCTTTGGAAGTTTTTAAACAGAATCTGGATGCCATTTGTTGGGAGTTATTTGATTGCATATTCCTGCAGAGCAAGGGATTGGACTGGATGGCCCTTGTGGTCTTCCAACTCTTTGATTCTGTGATTCTATGAGTGCAACCTTTCTTTCAGACGTCAGTTAATTATTTTGATTGGAATTACAGTTCTTTTCTACCTATATGGCCTTGGAGTCTCCCCAGGAATCCAAAGAGCAATCCAATCAGCAGGTTGTTGCTGTTTGGATTGCCTGGGAATCTAATTTCTGCTTGGACAGATCTTTAAAGCTAGGGATTGTGTCTCAGATTTGGATATAGTACAAGCCAAATTTGGACCACTTGAAACTCTTTCTGGTATTTCTCAAGGTGAAGCAATCTTCCCCCTGAAGCTACCAGAACTGAAGTACACCTTAATTATAACCCCAAGGCAAATGGCAGATCATTTTGACCTGTATTAAGGCCCCTTTGCACCAGGATTGATGTAGGATTGCTGGACTGAAATCCAGTCTGCCTGATCACGGCCTGGGAGTGTTGGCCTGCATCATCCAACAGAATGACATGAGGCTGGGGGGAATACAGGTCTTTTGGCCTGTGCAGGCAGCCCCACTGAATGTCTTTCTCTGTGCACTGAATGTATCATCAGGAGTAATGCTGTAATTGGATATACCTCTATGGTGTCTCTGGGAAAATTGTTACTACATTATATATTACCCCATTGATACATGCTTTTGGTACTCCAGGGGGAATATAAACAACAACTATGCCAATATAATAGCAATGCTGTGGCCAATGTATCTGAAACATATTACTGGCCTGCCTAAGTGGTTGAGCTTGTGTGTGTGTGTGTGTGTGTGTGTGTGTAGACAGTCCATGTGCAGAAAGACAAACCCTGTTGAAGATGCAGAATTCCACACAATGAAAAATTTCCAGAGTTTTTCTCCCAGCAAAGAAAGAATGGAGAACTTTGAAGTACTTGTTTTTTTAAATGTCCATGTTTCAAAAGAAATTGCTGCATTATCAACCCCTTTTAAAACATAAGTTTATTGGGGGCTTTTCCATCCCCCTACTTTTGATGTGTCCAAGAGATACGGTAATATTTTTTGTAGTTTCTGCAGCAGTCCCTAACACTCTGACCTTTTAATCTCCACCCTCAGTGCATTTGTTGCTTTACACACATTCCAGATTTCATCTGATCAACCAAAGCAGTCTGCCATTTAATTTTTTTCTGTGCACACAATGGATAACTCATTTTAGATGCATGTTTTAAACTTAAGATGTCATAGGTTCTCACAGCTGCAGGAAATGCTTTCTTGAAAAGATCCATTTTTGAATTGCTGAGTTTCAAATTATTTTTTTTAAATAACCTTGAAAACCTTAGCTATATTTTTGGCTCAATGTTATAGTGTAGAGATAAAAAGAAGTTGTATTTCTCATAGTTTGAAATAACGAGTTCTATCTTCATATTCAGAGCATAATCATTTGAATTTCTTCATATTAAAATGCCAATCTTAGATAACTAGACATTTCTAAAGATTTTATTGAAATATTAATTTCATTTAAACATCACTACATCCCACCATTTATTATGTGCCAGATTTTGTGACAGTAAGGCTCCAATCCCATTTATTTTCTTGCAGGAAAGCAACACTTAATACATTGTAATGTTCTTCATAAATATGCATGGAATTATACTGTAGGATGCTGTCCAACCTAAATAATTTGGGACATGATCCAGCAATGGCAAATAGTTTCAAATCCTTCTCTTTCCAGTGGGAGAATTAAGAATCTCCTTTCCTCTTTCCACCAAAATGGCAAATAGAAATGATTATTTTTTGGTAAAATATAAGTGGGTGGGTAACTATGATGGGTCCAGATGTCTTCTGCTTTTAAGACTCTTCAGGAAACATGGACACACAAATTTCCCCCCAAAACAGAAATAGCCCAAAGTCTATTTACAGGTGTATAAAAAGAGGATTTAAACCACGCAAGAGGGCCTGTAAACTATTTAAAAGGTAATTTTAATAAGTGCTTTTGGTACTGGAGGGGGAGCTTGCCCACAAGTCAATTCATCCTTTCAGAGGGGAGAACCATTAGGGGAGTTTGGAGAGGTTGAGGACTGCAAATATTACTAGCCTTGGAAGGCTGAACAAACTTTGTCCATCTCCACCTAACCATTCACATTAATTACGTGCATACCAGAGTTCTTTAGAAATATTCTCAGTAGTCTGGTACAATATCGATTTGTCTAACAAGGGAAGGACTTTGGGAAAGAACAGGTCATAAGACTGTGGATTCACTCAGTAAAGTGCTGCACTAGTTGCAAGGCTAGCATACAACACTGTAAAGGAAGGAAAGTAATACACATTCCCATTTAAATCCCATTCAGCTCATTACCTACAATTCTTTCCTCAGAAGTAAGATCTTTAAATACTTGAAGGGATGTCATATTGAGGAGGGAGCTGACTTGTTTTTTGCTGCTCCAGAGACTAGGACCCGGAGCAACGAATGCAAGCTACAGGAAAAGAGATTCCACCTCAACATTAAGAAGAACATCCTGACAGTAAAAGGGCTGTTTGACAGTGGAACACACTCCCTCAGAGTGTAGTGGAGTCTCCCTCCTTGGAGATCTTTAAGCAGAGGCTTGATGGCCATCTGTCAGCGATGCTTTGACTGAGAGTTCCTGCATGGCAGGGGGGTTGGAATGGATGGCCCTTGCGGTCTCTTCCAACTCTGTGATTCTATGTTGAATTCAATGGAAGCTATTTTCAAGCAGACAAATGGAGGGCTGTGTTGTAATCTATATTCTGCAGAAATTAATGTCAGTTATGCAAAAATCAGTTCAGGAATATGTTCTGTTTCTTTCAGTGGTTCATAAATATTTTGGCTGGACTGCAAGGACTATATAATTTGATAGTGAATCCTTGAAGGTATAGCAATAATGATGGAAAGTTACAAAGATCCTTATACATTTGAGTTATTGAACTTTTGTGCACTGAATTGTATTTTTGATAAGACTTGTCTTTCTTAACAATCTGTAGGAAGTCCAATTCCCTAAAGTAAAACCATCAAGGACTGGCATATTGCATTATTTATTAAGCAGTATGCTTGTCAATCCATTTTTATAAAGTGTCCTTGATAAGGATTGTTTTGAAACTAGAACACTTAACTGTCACTCTTTCAAAACTGAATAGCCACATTAACTTACACTCAAGGAGGAGAAACTGACACAAACCTTCAGTTTATTATATATGAACCATCTTTTCTACTAAACATTTTCATATGTTCAACCTTCAATATAAAGTCTACCTCTTGTTTATTTGGCAGCAGTTAAATGAATGATTTGCAGACAACACAAGGCATTCTTGAAAATTAGTTGCTAATAATACTTCTCCCGACCGATTGGTCCTGGGAGAAGGCTTTGCTGGCCTCTCATTGGAGAGACCAGAAATTTAAATAAAAATGGTGCTCTTCTGTGGCTGTTAGCAGGGAGTGGGCGGGGCTTAGCCTGCTTGAGGCTCTCCCACCTGATCTCCCTGTCACTTGCCTTGATCGCTGGCCCATCCTCCCGCCTCGACAATAGTGTGAGATTCATTCTGGTTGCTTTGGGGCCAGGTAGGAATTTTTACCCTTGTTCTTCCAAGGTTTTTTTGCCTACCCTACACTGTTACTTGGGAGAATTGGACAATTGGCTTAGGGTGTGGTCATAAATAGGCTTCATGGCATAGGCGGGGCAGATAGACGTTTCGGTGAACACCTTGGCACCCTCCTAAAGGTCGAAGGTGGGTGTCTGGAACTGAGGTTTACGTCTTGAGACTAAACACAAAGGGAAAGAGACTTTCCTTGGGGCTGGCCTGAGATTTAAACCCTCACTTAAGTCTTGAGAGTTAAGTGGGGGAGTCTTGGGTTGGCCTTCCGGATGAGGGCCGGCTGGGGAGCAACCCAAATTATGGATTGCCCTTGGGGCTCAGGTGTTTTTGTCCTTTGGAAGCTGGGGAAATGGTCTTGGAGAAGACCATCTGCCAGCTGTTCCTACACAAGGTTCTCCCCCCTGGGCTTGCAGTTCTCAAAGAAATAAAATTAAATAGGTTGAGTTTTAATAAAGTTGACCATTTTACAACCCAGTTCTCTGTGTCTGGTCTCGTTATTCAATATGTTGGTCAGCAATAAGCTTTTCCCTTCTGAAATGATAATAATTGAAATACAATTGCAACTTAAATTGTAATTACATTCTCATTAAAACTGGAATCATGACACTTTCCCAGAGCTATAATTTCAATAATTAATTTTAATTTTAATTAATTTTAATAACATATACACCATGTAGGGACCAATCATTGCACTGACAGAATGGAGGCTGGAATGTGAACTAATCTTATGTATAGGCTATTTTCAAATTTTAACTTAAAGACTACAGTGCACAAAATTTTCAGCGCGTAGTTTCAAACGTACAGTACTGAGTTACAAATTCTGCTTTTAATCTGTTCCTCTGGCAGAGATTAGGAAAGGAGGACTTGGGTTTTTCTTATCTTTACCAATAATTCCAACTGTGTAATAGGAAAGTAGAATTGCCAGGTAAAAGTCCATGGAAGAACTATGTCTAGGACCTTGTTTAAGTTTTGTAGCATTCCGCATCGTTTTTTTTTGTGTTTTTTTTTTTTTGGTAGTATATTTACCTACTGTATTTACTTATCAATTACTTAGATAGTAACCTATGTACACCTAAGACCTAGTAAATTTAGTGACACTTACCTCTGAGTAAAAACACATAGGATTGTACTATTAATTTCTCAAATATTTATTATATATCACAGCTTTTAATGTTGTGTATAATATAGAAAGTTTCTCTTCAACATGATTATCAGTCTGTTGACCTCACTGTAGTTGTGTGTAGTGTTTAAGAGAAAAGCCAAACTACTTATTATAAAGAAAAAAAATATTATTTTATTATTTCATCATTATTTTGATGAAAGAACACTTTCAAAGAAGTGAATTCATCTGTGAAATCTTATACTTCTTGGATGCTTACATGAAAGGACAATATAAAATTAGGAAATTCCATTGAACCTCATACACATACACTTTTACATTTCAAAATATGTTTAAAATCAAGCCTATTTCTTTTCCAAACTCCTATAACCTTACAATATCTTCCATGACCAATTATTCATAATAGCATGGCATGAGCTGATTTATTGCAGAAACTGAGATTTTATATTGAAAAAAATGTAATTAAAAATTTGTCTCTCCACCATCTGCCAGTGAATGCTGGGCTGAGGGAGTGTTTGCTGCCTTCCTTCCACCTGGGCTCCACCCATGCCTCAGCTCCTGGACTTAAGGAGGAATCTTGTCTCTCCCCCCCCCCCACTTTCACCCCCCCCACACACACTTTTGTATTGTTTATATTGGATTTTAAGATTGAGAACGGGGATTGAGAATGGGGATTATTTTCTTTTTACTTGTTTTTACTCTATTACTTGTTTGTATTTTGCTTTGTTAACTTTA
The DNA here is from genome assembly GCF_019175285.1 of Sceloporus undulatus. Classification (NCBI taxonomy): domain Eukaryota; kingdom Metazoa; phylum Chordata; class Lepidosauria; order Squamata; family Phrynosomatidae; genus Sceloporus; species Sceloporus undulatus. Next base: position 82,700,829 of record NC_056524.1, on the reverse strand, counting down.
TTGTTGTTATAATTACTATGTATTTTTTTTATTTTTTTGCCATTTGAACCTGTGTTGAGAGACTGGGAAAGGGGTTAATTATGAATTTCATTAGACTGTAATGTTTTTATTTTCTTTGTTATTGTATTTGTTTATGGATTTTGTTTGCTTAATCTTTTATGCATTCTACGTGTTTTGTAATTGTAATTTTGTAAACTGCTTTGATCTTCTTGGAAAAGTGGTATATAAATAAATTTTATTATCATTATCATTATTATTAAAATGAACTCACTTATTTGTTGCTATTTTTAAAACATTTTTCTTTACAGTTTTATCCTTTCCTCTGTTCTACAGTCTACCATATATTACTGACTGGAATTTTGGACCATCAGTGATTCAGATACTTTCCTAGAAGCTAGGAATCAATAAGATATCATCACATTATGTGGCATATTTCATCTTGCGGTTTTGCTATTGTCATCCTATGTACAGCTATTTCATTCAGCTATTTTATCAGTTTCTTTGGAACTGTTCCCAGAGTACCTATCATCACTGGAACTTCAGTTGTTTTCCTTTCTGAAAGTGAAGGTCCATGTGTACATTTCAATATTTCAAAATATTTCACCCTGCTTTATCTTCAACTCTGCTATACCCAGGGATTTTCACATTTTGTGTCCCTTGAGTGGCCATGCCAGCTCATGAGGGACACCATTTTGTGGCCAATTGGGAGGGAGAGACCACATGTGACATCACAGTGCATGCACAACATCACATGAAGTGGAAGGGTGTGGGCAGAGACTGGGTTTTATAAGGCCTCACTGTCCTCTCCTCTTTCTCTTCACTCCTCATACCCGGCCCACTTTGCGTTCATAGGAATTCCTCTCCCCAGGAACGATTCAGAGAGGCACATTTCCATGGCGATTCAGGAAGTGTGCCTGGTATTCAGACACAGGCTGTTTCCCCACCTTTTAGAGTCATTTGTTGGGCGTTTTAGCAGTGTTGGAGCCAGGTGTGAAAATCTTCTTTGAGACTAACTGAAAAAGAGAAAGAAAAGAAACAAGTTTGTAGCATGAGCTTTCGTAGACTTTAGTCTACTTTCTCAGATGCTCTTAGTGGAGTGGAAGTCAGGGACAGACAGGAGGCCAGGAGTTTAACTGAATAAAACTGAAAAAGAATGTTGGCTACTACAGACTCAGTTGAGAAAGAACAGTTAAACTCCTGCCCTCCTGTCTGTCGCTCTGAACACCTCTCCCTACACAATCCGCCCCGCACTCTCAGAACAACTGGGAAGAATCTATTGGATTATCCAAAGAGCAGACTAAGGTCTACTTCCCACAGGGCATTTACTGCTATGGCTCCCAAACTGTGGAATGCCTTGCTGGAGGAGATCCATCTTATTACCACCTTAGATGCCTTCAAGAAGGCACTGAAGACGGAGCTCTTCCGGCGAGCCTATCCCCCTGACCTGCTATAATAGCTTTAAGATGACACTTCATTCGGAACATGTATGGGAAGTTAGATGTTGATACTGTACCTGTATAGGGTTATTGGTGTGTTTTTAAGATTTTATGATATGAGAATGTATTTTAACTAACTGTAATTTTAAATTTGTTGCTGTACTCCCACCTCGATCCACAGGGAGAGGCAGGATATATATAAATAAAAACTATTATTATTATTATTCCCCTCCACCAAGAGCATCCGAGGAAGTAGAATAAGTCTATGAAACCTCATGCTACAAACTTCTTTCTTTTCTTTTTTTCAGTTAGTCTCAAAGGTGCTACAAAATCTCTATACATACTAATTCTACAGACTATATCTTTAAATTCTACCACTATGGAAAGCACCAAATTTAGCTGAATGAAGTGGAAATCCATCAACATCAAGAAACTTGCACAGATACAGGTATCTTCTTTCTAAACAAATGCAAGCAGCAGGATGTCATTCCTAAAGGCCTGCACATGAAGAACCCCTTGCAAACTACATATCACACAGAACTCATGGATTCTCCTCATGATCACTGAATCTGAAGTAGCCAACATTTTTTTCCAGTTTTCTTCAGTTAAACTCTTGCCTTCTTGTCTGTCCCTCACTTTCACTCCACCAAGAGCATCTGAAGAAGTAGACTAAAGTCTATGAAAGCTCATGCTACAAATTTCTTTCTTTTTTTCAGCTAGTCTCAAAAGTGCTACAAAATCTCCTTACATATCCTTTCATAGTTGTTTTGAGTTGAATGGGAGCTAGTCCAGTACCATGTAGGATCCAGTGTTGGCAGAGTGCTCTGTTCAACTCAAAGCAGCTATGGCGGGATACAAACCGCCAGAAAGAAGTGCATCCCTGGCGCCTCTCTTTGCTCCGCTGGAGCAGCACAGCAACCAAATTGCACGGCACTCCTGTGGAGCAAAAAATGAGCACCAGGAAGCGGCTCCTTTTTGTGGCACACTTCCACGCCCTAAAGTGCCAGCAACGGCGCGGTGACATCACAACTGCACTGCCCTGTTTGGAGGCGGCGCAGTTGCAATGTCACCAGTACGCGCCGCATGTGCAAGGGCCACTGGGCGTGTGGGCGCTCCACCCACCAGGCAGTCCTTGCATGTGATGAGGGCGCCTCAAAAGCCCATCTGTTCCGGGCCTATGAGAGGAGCAAAAGTAAACTCTAGAAAGGATACACCACCCTTGTGGCAGATCCACTAACTACCCCTGCCTGACAGTAATGTGTTATAGGCAATGCTGTCTCTCATGGTTTGGTGAAAGGTATGTACTAAGTCAGACTTAGGGGTGAAACAGACCACCTCAAAGGGGTGTCTTTAAGCTGCCCCTTTCAAAGGCAGATTGGGGCTGTGGCAACTGCATGTTGAGGCCCCAATCTGCCTTTTTGTCAGCTTAAAAAGAAGCGGCAAACAGCCACTCCTTTTTGCACCAACAAAAAGCCAGCTTTTCCTCCCTGTTGCAGCTGGAAAACAGCTTTTAGGTGCTCTGGAAGTGTGAGATATAAACACCACACCACTGGAGCACTCAGAAGCCAGCCCACTTCTGGGCAGCTTGAAGCTGGGTTCCAGGCACCTTGGGGATGTGCATTGTGTGTGCACACCACACTCCCAAAATGTTCAGGAGCCGGCTTTTTATGTCGCTCTGTTTTGCACCTAAAATTGGCTCCATAGTAAATGAAAAAATATGATCTCATACCTGTTTATTCATATATGGGTCTGGTTGCATTCAGTGAGATGCACTTTAAGTATATCCAGGACTGCAGCTTCAGATTTGCTTGATGATGCTTACTTATCAGTTGCTGTACATCACACTACCAATGACCTATATGTCGGTGGTAAATCAGTCTCTCCTGTGTGTTGGCTATATGTGTTTTGTCTAAATTCCCAGAGCATCCCTGTAGTACTGCCAGAAATGTATTTCATGAATTCCAGATGAGCAATGTCTTGATCAATATTTTACTTTTTTATTCTAAAGGTTCTCTTTCAAATGTGTTGTAGTCTGTTATAACAGGGACACAATTAAAGATGGAACTCTGATGTGTTCTAGTAAGAGGAAATCCTCTGATCTTGAAATGTATATTTTGATGTGAGTTGTGGGACTTTGTACTAAGTACTAAGTAATTTTATTGTGTCATTTCATTTGCATAAAGTTGCTTTATGCTTCAAGAAGAGAAAACCTGATGCTGAATTTTATTAGAATAGCATTAGGTTTATGACCTGCAGACATCTCTGCATCTGTCGAGTTAAATAACTTTCAAGCTATAAAACAAAGGCAATAATAGGCATAAATGAGTATATTGTAATTAATCCAGTCTGCATATTCTTGACAGTGTAGTCATCAGCAGGTTTATGACAGAATGAAAAATAGTAAGTGTTGCTATAGAAACATGACATCATAATGTACTGTGCTTACCATTGGCTTGGAAATTAATATTTGTTAACTGTCACTGAATTTAATCTAATGCATGAATCAATGAGCAAAACCGCAAACATAAAAGGAAACATCTTCAGGCTTCCTATGGGAGTATTTATTTGTGAAGTCCAAGAAAGATTCTGCTAGATCAGCATTAATTGTATGATATAAATGAGTTGGTTAAACATGAGGCTGTATCATAAAAAAGATAGTGATTTTGAGAACAAGAATATTAATAAATCATATAAATCAGTTCACATGGAACTTGTACATAAATGTTTTAGACATTTATGCAGATCATGGTGATTTTTTGGGGTCTCATTACTTCTAACATTTTTATTTTATGGAAATACTGATCTATGTATGGAGAACAAAGCTCCTTGTACTAATGTAAATGGTGTGAATGTACAGGACTGCAGGCTTCCTTTCTTTACACTTCCTGTCCTAAAATTGTGCCATATAGTATGAATTCTGCCTTGGTAGTTTTGTATTTCAGCCTTAGGCATATGCAAAACCTGCTAGAGATTGAAATGTATGTGTCCATAGGCTACAAATCAGAGTAAAAATACTGTTTGTGTTATGCACTTTATACAAACTTCCTTACGGAGCATGGATTTTTGAGCTTTCTACTCTTCAAATATTGTCATGGCCCAGTTCCCGGAAAGTGACTCAGATGGTGAACATGTTTTCACCAATGAAGGTAATAATTTGATTGAAGCCACACATTTCACTTTTCTGCTAAAAGCACTCTCCATATAAATTAGGTTAGTTAGAGAAGAAAAAAAAGAAAGTGTTATATCTTGCCCTCTTATACGATACTTTCTCTAGAACTGTATCAGCCTTTCAACAGCTATCACTTCACTGTTCAACACAAACACTCTGGATGATTGGAAAATTCTGTATATAAGCCAGACTGGGAAGAAGATGTGTACAGATCTAAGTAGAGTTCCCCACTGCCAGAATACATCACAGGCTGAATCTGCACTGCAGAAATAATCCTGTTTGACACCACTATAACTTCTGTGGCTCACTTCTATGGAATTCTAGGAACTGTAGTTTTGTGAGGCATTAACCTTCTCTGATGCAATACAGTTCCCAGAATTCCATATCATTAACCCATGGTAATTAAAGTGGTATCAAACTGGATTATTTCTGCAGTGCTGATGTAACTACAGAGAAAAAACAGGGACTAGATTCATGAAAAGGGTATGTTTCAGAGTGATAGAGATCTATAACCAAATTGGGCTTATTGGGTCAGATTCAGGAATTGAATTAACAGTGTAGTATCTCAAGCAGACCTGTTCTGAATCTGTAAACTCCACAACATTAATTAGCAATTTGGATTAAAGGAACACACACACTCACACATATACTGCATCTTCCAAAAAAACAAAACCAATACAGTTGCCGCTTGGAACTCGCAGGGGATCTGTTCCAGACCCCTGCCCCGCAAGGTACAAATCTCACGCATATTCAAGCCTCATGGACAAACAACCACCCGAAGGGAAGTTATTTTTACCATAC
>NC_056524.1:82686196-82695413 GCF_019175285.1 Sceloporus undulatus | reverse complement strand
ATCAGTCACTGACAGAATAGGGAAACTGGTGAGGAAACACAACCTTCTAATAATAATAATAATAATAATAATAATAATAATAATAATAATAATAATAATAATAATAAAATTTATTTTTATACCGCTTTTCCAGAAGATCAAAGCGGTGTACACAAAATTTAAAACCAGTTACAAACAAATCATAAAATAGATAAAACCAATAACACAATATAATATACAATCTAAAACAATCATTCGAAAGGGTGAGCCAGGAAGTTGATGGGATCAAGTACACTAGTTCATTTTCCAGAGGGGAAGGCTTGATAGAAGAGGAAAGTTTTTAGCCTCTTTTTGATTGTTTCTAGAGGGGTGATCAGGCGAAATTCCTTGGGAAGACTGCTCCAGATTTTTGGGGCCACTACTTAGAAGGTCCTCTGGGATGTAGTAGCATATTTAGATGATGGAATTTCTAGCAAGTTCTTCCCGGTTGTTCTGAGTGTGCAGGGCGGATTATATGGGGAGATGCAGTCCCTCAAGTAACTTGGGCCCAAACCATGTAGGGCTTTATAGGTAATAACCAACACCTTGTATTGTGCTCGGAAGCGAATAGGCAGCCAGTGCAGATCTTTCAGAATAGGTGTTATATGGTCAAACCTGGAAGCACTGGTGACCAATCTGGCTGCCATGTTTTGTACTAGCTGAAGCTTCCAGGCTTGGTACAAGGGTTGCCCCATGTAGAGCGCATTACAGAAATCTAAGCGAGAGGTTACCAGAGCATGTACCACAGTTTCAAGGTTCCCTTGGCCCAGGTAGGGTCGCAGCTGGCGTATCAACCGAAGTTGATAGCAAGCACCTCTGACCGTCACATCTACTTGAGATGTCAACTGGTTTACATACCGCCAAAGAAAATCCAGCAAATGCTTTGCTCAGCCAAGGACCAGAGAGACCCTCTCACAGCTGCAGGTGTTTACCACATACCATGCAGCTGCGGACAAGTCTACATAGGGACCACCAAATGCAGTGTGCAAATAAGAATCAAGGAACACAAGAGCCACTGCAGACTGGGGCGGGGTACAAACTGCCACAGGAGTGCTGCAGTGACCAAATTGCAAGGCACTGCTGTGGAGCAAAAAAGGAGTGCCCAGAAGCGGCTCCTTTTTGCGGCGTTGCTGCAACGTCACCATTATGTGCTTGGTCTGGTGGGCGTGCCGCAGCTGCGGCGCCGTCTTCACATGCAAGAGTTGTGAGGCGTGTGGGCTCTCCGCCCACCAGGCAACCCTCGCACATGATGAGGGCACACCATAGGCCCGTCTGTTCCGGGCCTGGGTCAGCATGAAAAGTCAGCAGTAGCAGAACATGTTACAAACCATCCTGGGCATAAAATACTGTTTGAAAACACTGAAATTCTGGACCATGCCAACAATTATCATGTCAGGATGCACAGGGAAGCCATTAAAATCCACAAACACCTGGATAATTTCAACAGGGAAGAGGAAACCCTTAAAGTAAACAAGGTTTGGCTACCAGTCCTGAAAACTAGCAAACTCAACAAATGCAAATGAGAAATCTCTCAGGGTCAGACAATGAGTAATAATCAAGGAGACACTAAACCTCTTTTGCATACTCTCCCACCCTGAGGCCTGCCATTAGCAACAGAACAATACACATGCAAATCATTCCTGCCTTCCCAGATCACGCAGTGTGTGTGTGTGTATGTATACACACACACACACACACACACACACACTCCTTTCCAGGCAAGCATTCTCTGAACATGCCAGGCACAGATGCTGGCAAAACATCAGGAAGAAACTCCTCTAGAACATAGCCACATAGCCCGAAAAACCCACAAAAAACTATGGATGCCAGCCATGAAAGCCTTCAACTTCACATTGATTTTAGTAAACTTAGAGAAATACTGCCCTGTTCGAACATTGCCTCACCATATTTCCAGTGGGACACTGGATTCTATGAACAGAGAGGTGGGGTAGCAATGGGAAGCCCTCTAAACCCTGTGATAGCAGACTTTAACATGGAACAATTTGAAAAGCAAGCTCTGGAAACAGCATCGAAAAAGCCCACAACTTGGTTCCGCTACGTGGGTGACACTTTCATCTTTTGGGACCATGGAGAAGAAGATCTGGCTGTTTACCTGAACCATCTGAACAACATCCACCCTAACATCCAATTCACTATGGAAAAGAAAAGGAAGGAACACAGCCATCCTTGGATGTCCTAGTCATCTGCAAACTGAACCATTTGGGTCACACAGCATACAAAAAAGCATACAGACAGATACCTGCACAAGAACTCCAACCATCACCTAGGACAATAAAGAAGCACAATAATAACACTGGTAGACTGGACAAAACGCATCTGTGAACTCCACTTCTTGGAAGATGAATTGAAGCACCTAGACTGGGCTCTACAGATGAATGGTTATTCCCGCTCAGACATCAGAAGGGCTGCCAGACCCAGAAAAATTCAGAGGAGTGAAGACAAGCAACCACCCAAAGGGAAGATATTTTCACCATACATCAAAGGAGTCACAGACAGAATAGGGAAAGTGGTGAGGAAACACAACCTCCAAATGGTTTACAAACCGACCAAGAAAATCCAGGAAATGCTATGCTCAGTGAAGGACAGGAGCGACCCTCTCACAGCTGCAGGAGTTTACTGGATATCATACAGCTGCAGACAAGTCTGCATAGGAACCACCGAACACAGTGTCCAAACATGAATCAAGGAACATGAGAGACACTTCAGACTGGGCCAGCCAGAAAAATCAGCAGTAGCAGAACATTATATAAACCATCCTGGGAACAAAATTCTGTTTGAAAATACTGAAATTCAGGAGCATGCCAACAACTATCGGGTCAGAATACACAAACACCTAGACAGCTTCAACCAGAAAGAAGAAACCCTTAAAGTAAACAAAGTTTGTCTATCAGTCCTGCAAAATAGCAAAATCAGGACTCAGCAAATGCAAATGAGAAACCACCTAGGGTCAGGGGTTTTCCCAGCAAACAATGACCACCAATTAGCAGGCACCAATCCTCTTTTGTGTATCCTCCCACTCTGAGGCCCTGCCATCAATAACAGAACATACACAGATTAACATGGGAATCACTCCTCCTTACCCAGGGTCACACAGTATATATAGCTCCACTCTCTTCCAGGTCACCATTCTCTGAAGATGCCAGCCACAGATGCTGGCAAAACATCAGGAATAAACTCTCAAAAACATGGCCACATAGACCAAAAAACCCACAAAAAACTATGGATGCCAACCATGAAAGCCTTCGATTTCACACAGGCAGGCAGTCTGTTGGTTTGGCTAGACTGGGCTCCTTAATATGCTGGCTAAACTTTCTCTCTGCTGCAGCAGCTTTGGAGTCTTCTCCGTTCTGGAATCCTATTGACTGGAATCAAGATCCATATCAGTAACGTATCACCATTAGCAAGGCCTCAGATCTATTCACCTCTCCCATCTTTGCTTTCCTAGCTCTTGTGTGTATGTGTGAGTGTGTATGTATCGTGTGCTTCTCTGCTGATTATTTCCTCTAATAAAGTACAAAAACCCATTTGAATTTGCCTCTAGAGTTCTGTGTGATTCTGATGGTATAGTTGTGCTGATCCCAAGGTCGAACCATATCTCTCATTTGAGCTAATGCTATAATTCCCCTAAACTAGATCAATCTGTGGGTGTCCTGCTCAGACATCAGCAATTTGGGTAACAACAGCTTTACTTCCTGAGAGGAATTACATTTGCTGCCACTCGCTGGTATAACAAACCCTTACACTGAGATACGTAGAATCCCAGACATAATGTGACTAGAGTTCAGTTTGGTTTGTAAAGAATAATTGAAAATATTGGAGAAATGGTTAAGAATTGGTTTCTTGAGTGTTGGGAAACCCTGATGAGGAGAATGCTAGAGAGCTGAGAAAATTCACAGTTAAGGAAACATTCTGTGTAAAAAATGCACATGTTTTTTGACACAAAAAATATCATTTGGTGTGCAGAAAATGCCATTTTTTTGGAGGAAACATGCTTTCTGAGGAGAAATGCTATGTTTATGTGCAGAAAATTATAATTAATGCTGTGAGGAAAGCCCCCTCCCCTTTTTTGTTTGCATAGAAGACATCCCAAACTATAACTAGCTTTCAGAAACTACAGTACTAATTTTTCAATGACTTCTTGCAGTGAGGAGAAAAGTGTTAAAAGTATTATCTCTTGCCTATGAGAATGGAATTTACTAAGATTTACATCACTAGTTCAGTTACATTGTTCCCAGAAAAGAAATCATGCTACATAATCATCTGAAGCAAAAATGGCAAGAGCAATTTCTATCATGCTAACTAATGATTATGGCTGTCTCATTCAGGTCAAGCTGTGATTTAGTCCATTGTGAGAAATCTGATGTGAGATTAGGCCCATGCTCATGGGGCTGTGGTGCTGGACCATTAACACTTACATTTAGAGGACTTCAGAGGCTGAAGTCTCTTTCTTTCCACATTAAAGTCTGACATAAGTTCATAGAACAATTTTCACATATTGCTTTTCATGAATTTTTGTTAATGACTTCATTTGCGTTTTAGATATTGAGGTACAGATGCCAAAGCAAAAAAGAAGGCTCCTGCCCTTTTCTTTTCTCTTATTTATTTTAGCCTGGAAACCAGTGACTTGTGCAATTAGGATTAATGATCAAATTAAAAGATATCCCAGTGGATGACTCTCATGCTAAATTTCCACTGAATGCTTATAATTTTTGGTTAGAGCTAACTGATCCGGAAAACTCTTCACTCAAAACAGGCTACTGAGTTCTGTTGTTATTTTCTTCACAAGATAAACAGGGAAATTTGACCAGAACACACCATGTTTGAAACCTGACACCTGGTCATAAATATATGCAATATTTTACAATACTTAGCTTATTGGCTGCAATGTTATTTATACACTGTTATTGTATAAATAAATAAGCTCAGCTTTGCATCCAAAGCTGTATTTTATGTGTTATTTATCATATTGAGAACTTACAGGATCTTTGGAGTTTTTGTGGGAAGCAATTTTTGAATTAAACTGTTGGAAGACAGGATAGATATCTCTAACTACAGGGTGAAGCAGATGGCACAAAAGGTCTGTGCCAGGATCATGCCACTGCCATTCACTCCATGACTGTGGCAGTTGCAAGCACCCAGCCTCGATCCACACCACCACTGCAGTCCTGAACTGGGCACCAAAAAAAGTGGTATTTTATCGCTCCTTTTTGCGTGGGTTCTTTGTGAAATAGCTTTGCCTGGCTTCCAGATGGGTTCTGGGCATGCATCATCTGAATGCCACACCCCCAACATGGCCCAATGGCAGCCCTTTTGGGCCATCTGTTTGAGTCCTATGTAACATACCTGCAATCTAGAAGCATGGATGCAACATTGTCATCTCATGCTTCCAAATTTGGAACAAATTTGTATCCTATGTCCTACTTCTTCTGTTGTTTGGCAGATACATCTACGAAGCAAAGGTAGTTTTGGAGATCTGGATAACACCTAAGAAAATCAACAAGGTGATGTAACCAACCTATATGAGTTTATCAAATGCCATGGTTTCTTTTATGGTTGTGAAAGTATTTGATTGAATGAGGCAGCAAAAAACAATGAACATTCCACTGAAAAGGAATGGCTCCATGAACTCCTGATATGGCAACAGAAATTTGAGGATCTTATAGGTTGGACAGTATTTCAAAGTAACAGAGAGAAGAGTGGTTTCCTTCAACAAAACAAGTAGTTTGGTAGATCTCTTCTAGATGGGAGATGGGAAAGTGTAGTGTGTTTCTATGACTACATCTGCACTGCAGAGATAATACAGTTTGACAACACTTTAATCTCAGTGGCTCAATGCTATGGGATTCTGAGGTGGGTTACAGACCGCCCGTTTGGGGCGGCCTGCACCCGCCCCTTTCCCCGGTGTATTGGGGCCTCAGCTGCCAGACCAGCAGCCTCGGAGGCCCCGATCTGCCGCTTTGCAGGCTGCGGGGAAGCGGCAAAAGGCTGCTTCCCCACAGCCTGGAAAGGGGTGTCCTTGGGGCTTCAAGCCCCAAGGACACCCCGCGGCGGTGGGGAGGAGGAGAAAGGGGCCGCTTGGCCCCTTTCTCCCTTGCGTTGCTGGGCGTAGCTGTCTGAAGGCTGTGCCCAGCGACGCAAAGCAGGAAGGCGCTCCGAAATGGGGCTCCTTCCGGGGTTGCACAAAGGGCGCACTATGCACCATGGCGCGGCCTCAATACGTCACAACCACGCCACCTCGTTTGGAGGCGGCACGGCCGTGACATATTGATGGCGGCGGCTGTGTGGAATGGCTGTTGTCATTTTGTGCATGCAGAGCACGTACTAGGGATAAGGGGTGCGGAAGCACCGCCCCTTCCTAACCCTAGTACGCGCTCTGCGCGTACTTTAATGGTGGTCTGTAACCCGCCTGAGATTTGTAATTTTATGTGGCACCTGAGCTCTCTGACAGAGAAGGCTAAATATCTCACAAAACTACAAATTCCACAATTCCAGAAAACATCCTATATGTGGGAGGACATTGATCTCATATGAATGTAGCACTGGAGTTGATAATTTATCAAGGCCATACAGAGATTTTTAAAAATCACATAGAGGTATCTTTTAAGAGGTAGAAGTTCAAGGAGTTCTGGAATTCTGTGGACCACATCTAGAAAACAGGGAGGAATGATTGCACTGGACTAAAGAATGTTAGAAACTGAAAATATATTGCATGCTTTCCCCTGCTGCCAGGAGAGATTTTGAACAGGGAAGCAATAAGAAGTGACAAGTTACAAGATGTGCTAAAAAGTGCAGCCCAAATTGTCTGTCTGGATAAGCTCTGTGTCTGTTTTTTCCCCCTCCTTCAGCTTTGTAGGACTCTGGGCTGGCCTACACTGCTTAAAAAGTTGTTATAAACCTGCCCTACCCCTGAATTTGGGGTGATAAGGCTACACAATGTATGACCCTATTCACCGCAGATTCAGGGTATACTATCTTATTGTGTGGTTTTGTTCAGAGTTTGCACCTCTGGCACTGGTGGTCCTACCACCCCCACTGCCACCCCTGCCCAATCATTGTTGTCTCCATCACCACTGTACCCATCTCCACTGTCACTTTTCAAACTTTTACACATCCTCTCCTCCCAGCAATGTCAGCAGTGGTGGCCCTCAGCCATTCGCCTCAAGATGAGGTGCCCAGGTCACTCATTTGCCTCAGAGTGATGGGCACACAAATTGAGCCAGTGCTGCTATAAAAGGAGTAGTGAAACCATTCAAGTTGGGAAATGGCCCCAAGGTTTGAAGGTGGCAGTGGTGGTAACGGCAGTGGCAACAGGGCGCTGGGGCAGTGGTGGCAGTGGCAATGGTGACAAACCCAGGAAACTCGACAGGGACAGTTGTGTAGTATAGACTACCTAATTTCCCTGTGGAGAATATGATACACTGGGTGGGTGTAGGGGCAGGAGGATCAGGAGTCCATTTGGATATTTGCCCTAGTATAGACTAGTCCTCTGTCATTTGCATCCTTGACTCTCCCTTCCAGACCCTGCTTTGGACATCCCTTACTAGTTGTCTTGCTATTTCATGTGTGACTGATGTTGGCTCCATTTTAAGGATTTTAACTGCTTGTGAATTGGTGTGTGGTCTCTCCAGCTTCTTTTAAATATAGTACCATTAATAGAGGCACATGATGCCTGAGACCAGATCAGATATGATGGGAGATTTGGAAGTACCAATTCAAAATTCCAAGCTCTCCATATGGGTGTATGGTAATCTTTTCAGTCAATTAGTTCAAGTTGAGGAAGCCTCATGCTAACCATGAGGTATAGGTTTTAAAAGCTTCCTTCCAAGCACAATCAGATCTTGCTACTCTGTAAGCACTAAGCTCCCTGTGTGGATAAATATATGCAAGAATTATCAGTGATCTTCAGTTTTTCCCTGGCTAACAAAAAACCATAGCAACCAAGTGATGAGTAATTCTTTTTTCTATTGCAATCATATTTTGATAAAAATGAATTTCATATCACCAAACTCTTCTCCTTTTATACATGAATTGCCTTCAATATAGAGATTACTTCTACTCGTACAGTCATCTTTGAAAATTATTTTGAATAACATTTGCTTATTGTTGTCCATAAACCCACAACATGGTAGCATGTCATGAGATAATGAAAACTGTACTGAAATGCCAAATCTTACTTGTAAAAATCAACCTCTGCATAACATTGTAAGCATCCAGTTATAGAAAATATATATTCTCCTTCCCTGCTTATGTCCTCAGGATGAAGACTGTGAGTCATGCAATTAAGATTTCTCACATGGATCAGCAATTCACTTCAGCTACATTTAGAAATAAATAATATTTGATATGGATTGGATTGGATCTCAATGTGCACTAACGCATCAAGTATTCATTACTGGAGAAATGATTTCACTTAGTCAAATGTCACTCCCATCTTCTCAGGCTATTTGCATTGATAAGAACAGCTACAAAAACTGAAAAAGAAGAAGCTAGCATTGTAACTATCATCCTGACTGATGTAGTTTTAGATTCATGTAGAGAAGACTGCATTGTCACTATGGCCATTTTTGGGAGATGGCTGAGACTTTGGCCCGTATCCTATTGGTAGTTGCAACTAGAGAAAATTCAGTGAATCAATGGGATCTATTTATGTGTTGATTCACTGTCCAAACAGTTGATTCAATGAGTCTCCTCTATCAGAGAGTGTCCAATAAGATTCAAGGTACAGAGTTAGTAGCACATAGGCACATTTTCCCCCAGTTAAATTCCATTAAACAAGTTCATGTCCTGGGTTCTGACATGTTTCTTTCATCACATTTGGGATCACTTGCAGAAGCATGCTGAAAGCCTAACTGAGCCTGTGGTAGGACTGGGCCTTACTTACTTATTTAGAATTCAAAGATATCGCTATGTTAGTCTGTAGAATCAGTATGTAGAGAGATCCTGTAACACCTTTGAGACTACAGTGGTTCCTCGGGATACGAAATACCCAGCTTACGAAATTTTCGGGATACGAAAAAATCCCATAGGGAATTATTGTTCCGGGTTACGAATGTTTTTTCGGGTTACGAAAAAACTTTTGGTGCTTTTTTCGGCTTTTTCGCACGGAATCGCGGCTTTTCCCCATTAGCGCCTATGGCAATTCGGCTTACGAAGGCTTTTCGGGTTACGAAAGCGGCCG
>NC_056524.1:82540089-82686096 GCF_019175285.1 Sceloporus undulatus | reverse complement strand
TTTTTTTCGGGTTACGAAAAAAACTTTTGGTGCTTTTTTCGGCTTTTTCGCACGGAATCGCGGCTTTTCCCCATTAGCGCCTATGGCAATTCGGCTTACGAAGGCTTTTCGGGTTACGAAAGCGGCCGCGGAACGAATTATTTTCGTAACCCGAGGCACCACTGTATCTGAAAGAAATTGGAAGCATGAGCTTTTGTAGACTTCAGTCTACTTCCTCAGATGCATATAGATGCAGATGCATCTAAGAAAGTAGACTGAAGTCTACTAAAGCTCATGCTGCCAACTTGTTTATTTCATTTAGTCTCAAAGATGCTACAAGATCTCTCTACATTACTCATGGGCCATTCAGACTACCTTTTACCACAGAACAGATCCTGGATTTACCATAGGAAGTTCATTTTGGCCCTGATCCTTCCACAAGTGAAAACGAGGCTTTCAGACCCGTTCAGGGACAAATGCCCCTTGGTGCGGGTCTTTTGAAAGTGGAGTTTAAGCTGTATCTTTTGAGTAAAATTGGGTCCAGAAAATATGAACTTGTCCCTGGTCATGATCGGGTCAAGTTCAGGGGAGGGATTTAGGTCAGAGGGAGGGCAGACGGTGGAACATGGCTCCCCTTCATTGGGGCAAAAGAGGAGGAGGAGGAGGAAGAAGGAGCCAGGGGAAAGAAGGGGGCCATGAAGGGCAGAATTGGGAGGAAGAGGAGGAGGAAGAAGGAGCTGGGGGAAAGAAGGGGGCCATGAAAGGCAGAATCGGAAGGAGGAGGAGGAGGAAGAAGGAACTGGGGGAAAGAAGGGGGTGGTGAAGGGCAGAATCGGGAGGAAGAGAAGAAGGAAAAAGGAGCTGGGGGAAAGAAGGGGGCCATGAAAGGCAGAATCAGAAGGAGGAGGAAGAAGGAGCAGGGCAAAGGGTCAAGTTCAGGGGAGAGAATTAGGTCAGAGGGAGGGCAGGGAATGGAACATGCCCTTTTTTGTATTTTTATTTTGACAGAATATGCAAATACTTTTTCTACAGGTAGCTCCATATATAGATAGAATGTGTCTGCTTGTGCTACATTTACCTTTCATTAGCTTGCTCTCAGCATGGCATCTCACTTTGCAAGAGGCTTTTTTTTCTAAATTATTTTCTATATGTACATGCTACAATGCGAATGTTACAAATGTTTCTCGTTCAATTTGGCAAATTGATACAGAATGCTTTTGCTACTGTATGTGTCTGTAAGGAATTCTGGGGTGGCTGAGAGAAAGCAAAGGATACAGAGATGGTATTCTGAAGTGAAGAATTAATTTATTATTATTGTTGTTGTTGTTGTTGTTGTATGTGTATGAGGAATTTTGGGGTCGCAAGGAGGAAGGATGCAGAGATGGCATTAGATTGCATTTTGGGGTTGAAAACTGAGGCAGTGGAAGATCCATAATCTGTAGTGACTGAAATACACACAACACACACACACATCTGGAGGTTTTTAAATTTGTCAAAATATGTACACACTGCCGCCAGTTTTTTTTAAAAAAAAGGAGGGGGGACGCATCAATCCGGTTGCCCAGTTGCTGTAGGAAACGTCACCTTTGATGAAAGCGGACCTGAATTTGATTGACAGCAAAGGAGCCTTCTTTTAAACCGGTACCGGCAAATGTGAACTCTCCGCAAAGAGCTGCAATGGCATTCAGGGTTAAATTACCCCAATTAAGGTAAATTATAGTGGGCACTTGCTTTCAGAGAGATTCGAGGGGGGGGGACCCGGATCTGCCCAGTTCCATCCAGGGTAAATGGGCCAGTGGGAATGGGGCCTTAGAATATTGATACCCTTTTCTTGAGCCACAAAGGCTCTCAGAGCAGCTTGCTTGCCCTCAGGCTTGCAATCTAAAAAGGACATGACACAAAAGGAGAAAGGAATTATAGTGGGGAAAGGGATCAAGTCCAGCAGATACTGCTGGTTCTTCTTTTCCACCAAGGCCAGAACAGTGGCTGTTGGAATAGACAAAGGGCTTTCATCTGCCTCTGAAGCAGCTGGATGTCAGCATAGATGAACATTTTCCCACAGCGATCATGCTCTGAAATGTTCACGTGAACTAAGTCTGAGTCACCCCAGAGCAGCTCCAGACAGTGTGTGTGAGAGTCTGTAAAATATTATCTTGAAGTGTACAATCTCAAAGTGTACAATGATGTTTATGTTAAGTTAAAAAAATGCTTTTTGCAGGTATTCCATCTGAGTACTCACAACAGTTCACAGAAATTATGCTTCTAATATCTAATAATTACAGCCAGAGAAGCTCCACTCCTGCAGGCAACTCTACATACTGGTAAGCTAAGATATCATAATATTGAAAATCTCATCCCTGTTTTTTTTTTTTTTTTGTGTGTTTACAGAGGACATCAGTGACAGGTAACCCATTCTCTCTAAGTCCCTAGACCACCATCCTTCCACTCCGATGCCAAAGTGAATGTGGAGTTTCTGAGCATTTCAGAAAACTTCAATTTCCATGAACTTTGCAGGGTATGATGTAAATGACATGCACAGATCTTAAGTAGGATGGGAGTTTCTTTGTTTCCTCTTCACAGTGGTGAATCAGGTGTGGGGCTTTTGAGGGAGGAAAAGAACTGGAAGTCAGGGAATGTGCTGCTGCAAGACAATTTGAGGATGAACACAAACATGGTTTTAAGGGTGGACTCAAATTGGAGCCTTTCGCACTACACATTTACAGTGGTGTATTCCACTTTAACTGCCATGATTGCATCCTATAGAATTCTGGGTATTGTAGTTGACATGGCATTAGAGCTCCTTTCCTAAACTGCAAATCCAAGAATTCCATATTATGTTGCTAATGGGGAATCATTGTGTTATAATAAATTTATAGCATATAATGAATGCCATAATCAAGTTTGAATTCTTGAAAGTTGCAGAAGAATCTTTATAATGTTTCCAACAGTAGCCTAACTCTGATATATTTTTGGGAAAAGTCTGCAGGGGTAGCCATTTAATTTTATTTTAAAATATTTGTATCCTGCCTGTTTTCTAACAAGCTTTGTGATTCTATAATGAACAAGTATTTAAGAATTAAAATAATACTCCATGGTGGTCCTTTCCAATTTGGTGCTCGCTGGAAGTTTTGGACTTTCACAGCCATGATACCTCACTGCCCTCATCACTGATCATGTGATCTGGCCTGATGAAATTGCATTCCAAAATCTCTGCAGGATATTGGGTTAGTAGCAATAGCAATAGCAAGTACATTTCTATACCACTTATCAGTGAAATAGCACTCCCTAAGCAGTTTATAATGTATAAGATATTAGTGGAGATTCCTCCATACATAAAACACAAAGGTGAAGCAGAAAAGGGAAAGGGAAAAGGAAAAGAAAGGAGGAAAATACACTGGTGCCTCGGGATACGAAATGATCGGGTTACGAAATTTCCGGGATACGAAAAAGTTGGATTGGCAAAAACTGTTTCGGGTTACGAAATATTTTTCGGGTTACGAAATTCATTTCGGTGCGAAATTCAAATGCTGCAAAGTGCAGCTATAGGCTTTCCAGTGCTAACGGAAAGCCTTTTCGGGTTACGAAATTTTCGGGTTACGAAAGGAATGGCGGAACGAATTAATTTCGTAACCCGAGGCACCAGTGTATTCCAAAGACTGTTAATTATGATATTAAGCTGATTTCCCTTAGAAATGACTTTCAGAGCACTGGTGCACCTCTTTCCTTAGTTCCATCAAGTCACTGGAATTGTTGTCATAGAGAGGACAGTTGCTGAAAAGTACAACTCCAGTATTTAGAGTGGGTGGAAAAGACGGGTTTTTAGACTGTAACTCCCTGAATCCCATAACCAACAAGGTGATTCTGGCTCAGGAAGTCTAGTACTTGGGGTATTTGACATAAGCTCTGAGTGGGCTCATTGGTATACGAATAAATTAATAATTTGTTTTATTTATATACCGCTATTCCAAAGATCATAGTGGTGAACAGCAAGTAAGCTAATTAGCAAGTAAGCTAATTTGCCCCCAACAGTCTGGGTACTCATTTTAGCGACCTCGGAAGGATGTAAGCCTGAGTCGAGCTTGGGCCCTTTTGCTGGTCTTGAACTCGCAACCTTGTGGTTTCGAGTGAATGGCTGCAGTACAGGCATTTAACCACTGCACCACCAGGGCTCCTGGTGAACAGTTAGCCCCTCTCCTAAACTAGTCAGATAGCTTCTTGGTGTTTCAAGTGAGCCCAGAAGTGCCCTCACCCCTGGTGTCACCCAGTGTGGGGGAGCAGGACTTCCTGGGGTGCAGCTCCCAGAGTCAGAAATGGAAAATGGGGCCGCAACAAGGTGTGGAGGTGCTTGGCCTTCCTTGTTGCCATGGCTCTGTTCTCATTCTCATGAGGAGAATGGGGCCATGGTAAGGAGGTGCAGGCGGGTGACCGGGTGTTACCCTTCTTCTGGGGTATCACCCAGTGCAGTCCACACACACACACACCCAGTGATGCCACTATATGAGCCCTTGCTCACTGTAGGGGTCTAAATTGTGTGGATTCTCTTCTACCCTTCTTCTTCAAAACAAATACAATGAAAGAGGGAATGTAATGTGTTCCACACTTCTCTTACACATGATTACACATGGAATAGCTGAAAGGAGCTTTTAATCGCTCACTGTGTGGAAACCCTCCTCATAGTGAGAAGTCTGCACATTTCAGGAGTGCTTTGTGGTTGCTTTGAAAGGACAATGCCTGTACACGTTTTGTAGCAAAGATGGAAACAGGAATATCAAGCCACTTGCACTTTCACTACTATTGTGTATTACTATTGTCTGGAGTCACCTTTGTATTTCACCAAATAATAACAATAATGGCTACTCTCTCCTCTTTTGCAATGAATAATTTATGAAAATATTCTATTCTGCACTCAAATACTTTATTTGCTTATTTATTTATTAGCATTAGTGACTTATTCTAACAAATAAGGTGCACAGATTATTAATTATTAAAATTTTGGAACGCTGTCCATCCATTAAATTGATAATATCCATAGAGACAAGAAAGAAACTTGAAATTTTAGTGCAGTCTTTCCTTTCTTTGAATAGTATCTCTCTACAAAGAGAATACTTTAAAGGGAGAAGAAAAAGCCCCTGGAAAGTGCACTTCATAAAAAAAAACCTGGAACAATTGTGGAATATCACAGTTTAGGCACAAACTGAGAGGACAAATCAGAATGGATAAATCTTCTTTCTCCCTCCCTTAACTTGCAAAAATGTGCACAGATGAAAACACTACACATCATAACAGCTTATTATAAACTGGTTAATTCTTTTGACAGGTACTCAGTTTCTGTTCAGGATTTTCGTTCATTTCTTCATGCTTTTTCAAGGTATCTGTATGAAGTTCTTCCTTTTTATTTGAATATTTGGAATGAACTCAAATGCTTGGTAGGATAGCTGCAGTGTCTTAACAGTCTAATTTCTCTGATTGCAGTGTGAAATATGTTGGGTTCATGTATATTTAGTAGGTGTGAAGAAATGAAATGTTGCTTTAAAAGAATAATCTCCTTGAAATTAAGGGGGGAATACTTTTATAAATCCATCTTTTTCTTAATAGTAGAGAAACAAAACAATACTTTGGAACACTTTATGGGATTACATCATGGACATCTGTAAATCCTATGTAGCTAAGTGTGTTTGAGTAGTTTCTGATTTATGCCAGCTCCATAAATCAGAGATTGTTTTCATAACAATAAAATAAATCAGAGGTCCAATCAGAGGTGTTTTTTGGGGGGCGGGGTATTCACAGGAGGTTTCACAGTACCTTCTGTTACCTACTGTGATGAGTCACCAGGCAGATTAGAATTCCCAGCAACCAATCCTGGTTGAGGCTGGATGTAAGGGGAGTGGCTGCTCTGAGAGTAGGGGATATAAAAGGGAAGAGTGAGTCAGAGAACTTTATCGCATAGCGTTATGATAACGTTCCGGGAACCGAATGAGAACAAAACACAGCGAAGTTTACTGCACAGTTTGGTTCCCATTGAGTTCCCATTACAATCTCAAAGTGTTCCAACAGTGTTCCAGGGTGAGAATGATGAGAAACAGTTCTCAGACAGATGGAACGTTATCATAACGGAACATGAAAAGTTAGTGCAGTAATCCTATCCATTCTTATATCTGTTCTGTCAGTCCTCGTGACCTGATTGGCTGAGACAATTTCCTCCTCTGCAGTCCTAGAGCATCCAACTGGAAGTTGTCTGAGGTAAAAAGATGATAGAGTGATGACATCACGGTATTGTGCCCCAGCTAAAGAAATGTGCATGCGCCACAGCAGTACGATATGAGAACGCACTCGGCAAAAGCATCAATTCAATATAATATGTGCAATATAATATGTTCCCGATATGTTATTATCCCATTATTACTTCTCATGCGATGAGTCCTGTTCCCAGATCGTTCTTCCATAGAACGTTTTCAGAACTCAATGGGAATGTTACAAGTTCTGATGCGCTAAAGTTCAGAGAGAGAGAGAGTCAGTGTGTCAGTACCATGAGAAGTGAAGAGGTCTAGTGAGAGAAGGGAGAATGTGTCAGTTTAAGATGAATTCAAATCTGTTCTGTCCTGAAAGGTGACAGCTGGAATTCAGGACAGGGGTACCTTATCAGAATTCATGGTTCTGTTGAAGGGGAATAAGATTAATTGTATAAGGAGAAAATATTAAGAGAAGCAAGAAACAATTTAGGCTTGAAATTGTTCAGTGAGGGAACTGAGGAAGAAATAATTTGTAACTATTAAAGTACCATAACTTGTGTACCCATAAAATCTGTGAAACAACCTGGAAAAAGATACAGTCTTAACACATGATTGTAAAAAACCTTAAAGTTCACTTGTTTTAAAGAGGAATACTGACTGAATGAATTCACAAGAGTATCAAGACAGTTAACAAGCTACCAAAGATAAAACACATATAAGAGAAGAACACTGGGGACCTCAATTCTAATTCATTTAAAATGAAGTGTAATAAGTGTATAAAAGGGGCAAGTGTCATGACCAAGGAGTCCAGTGATGTTTCTGAGGTAAAAGGATAGTGTCAGAGAACTGGCAGGAAGACTGTATTGGTCACACCTATTCAATAAATATCAACAAGAAAGTTGCTTTTTAAAAAGAATTGAGTAATGATAGGATGAAGTTTTGGTACCACTAATTAAAAGTAACTTTGCAAGCTGCATCCCTACCTCTACTCTCTCAAAATCAATGAAGTTTGGCTGGGCTGGATGTGCAAGCTCAGTGAGATCAGTTCACATTGACTGAGGTGACAGTTTATTCCTGGTAGGATTTAGTTTGTTTATATGATTTTGATATGAATAATATAAGGAGACAAACATTGTTCCAAGCATGTTGTTGGGGCTGATGGAAAGAACTGAATCATTAAAAATCCAAACTAAGCTTTAAATTAAAAACAGGAACCTGCACACTGCATGGCAGTGTAAACACTGTATTCTGGCACTTCAGTGCAAATTCAGGGTGCTTGAAAATATAGAAGGAAAGTAAATCATTACAGGTCTGTGTTATAGTGCCCCCCTTAGCACTGAGATAGGGAGATCCTTTTCTTCACACTGGGAGTCAAAAACCAGGGTGGTTTTGGAAGGATGATTCTGAGCCAGAAAGGACAAACTTAAACAGTTAATTGCCCCTGGCCAACCAACCCATAAACACAGGCTTCCACATTAAGCCTTAAAATATAAGTAAGAAAGAATAAAGAAACTTCATTTCACCGCTGTTATGAATTACAATACTTTAGCTCCCAAGTCCCAGTGAATCCACTCTGAGTTTTAGATAGATCCTTAAGAAAACTACCCATAATGCTGAGCCTGTTCTTAAAATATGAGCAACAGGAAAGTTTTGAGGTTTTGTACTTTTATGCTCTCTTTTCTGATACCTTTGTGACTAGGAAACATTAACTTACCTTTAACATGGAGTTTCACATTACCATTAAATGGGGAGGGGGATTATGAACCCCAGGCTGCATGTGGCCCCAGAATTGTTTTGTGAGTTGTAGGTTTGAATTTTTTTTAAAAAAAATTCACACATCCCCTCCCCAATGCTCTTTAGTGTGTGGGCCATTTTTGTAATGTTTTTGGCCCATTGGGCTATTTTAGGGCTATGAGAGGCCTTTTTATAAATGGGAAATGACTTTTGATCCCTCTTTTTAAAGATTTCCCCTGGTGTTAAAATGACACAGAGGAGTCTAAAACATGGAGAAAATGTCCCACATTCTCATAGGGCCTAGTGGGGCATTTGGGGTCAAATTATTGTTTTTGTTCTTGTTTTTTTGGTGCTGCAGCAATTAAACTAACCAGAGTTTGAACTTCAGAAATAATGAGAAATATAGCTATCCTATATGAAATAGGAAGAAGGGAATGGAAAACTTTATAGTATAGTTTGTTGAAACAAGCAAACATAACAAACTACAATTGTCCCTCCATATTTGCTAGGGTTAGGGGAACAAGACTCCAATGAATATGGAAAAACCGCAAATAACAAAAACACTGTTTTTACCTGAGAGGACACCTCTCTAGGAATCTCTAGGTCCTCCAGTGCAACTCTGTGGTCAATGTCCAACATACACTGACCATAGAATGGCACTGGAGTAGCTACAAATGGTCTTTCAGTGCAACTTTTAGTTAAAGCTGACCACAGAGTTGCGCTGGAGGACATAGACAGTCTTAGAGAGAACATATTAATGAAATCTGTGAATAATCAAATCCGCAAATATCAAAGCCCCAAATATGGAGGGATGACTGTATATGGGTTAAGTTTGACTTTTCAGATGTAAGTAATAGGTTACTTAAAATCAGGAATCACATGCCCCCAATGTCTTTCTCAGAGCTGAATAAAAGAAGAGGGAACAGAGAAATGTGCAGTGCCATAATTTATTCTTATTTCATTGAACTTTGGCTTAACCTTACAGTTGGGGGGAGGAACAGTACTGTAATTAGGTTTTCACAGAAAATGGCCAATTGAGCTCTAAGTGTTGTGTGCCTTGAAGTCACTTCTGACTTCAGTTGACCCTAAGGCAAATCTATCAGGGGTTGTTTGGCCTTGCCTATCTCTAAGGCTGAAAGAATGTAACTTGCCCAAGATTACCCAGTGGGTTCCCATGGCTGAGTGAACCCTCTGGAGAACCCTAGTCTCCAGAATTGTCCAACACTCAAACCATAGCTCTACTGAGCTCTAATACACAATTGGAAAGGGAATATACAAATATATACTCAGTATAATTATGAGTGATAATATTAGTTACAAGGCAGCATTCTCTGGAAATGAACAAGGTATTTTGGAGAAAGGGATTATGAATAAATATCTTTTAACTGCAGGCCATCATCCATCTGCAAGGTTTGTCCTAAATAAAACATCTTCAGTGTTAGAAATTATAAAACCTTTGGCATTTTGAAGACTGAATTTTTCTTCCTAGACACAAAAAGGAAAGGGAAATTATGAAAAGTACTGTACAGTTCTGACCTGTGAATTGCAATGAAAGTTCTGCTTATTTATTTTGTTCCTGGGGATGATAATTCTATGCCATATTCCAGCAGCATTTGGAATGTAATTCATTTTGCAACAACTGTCATAAAAATAGAAACTGGCAATTAAATAAACACTATTCAAAATAATCTGCCTCCATCATTCCTTCTTCTCAGCACAATGCCTACAAAACAAAAATACCCAACCACGATATGATACATTCAAAATATAATGAAACAACAAGAAAGATAACATTTAGTATATCACAAATGTTCAAAATTTTTATTTATGTTCAGACAATATGCCCTAGCTTTAAATCACCAGGAAATAAATTGGTTGTAAAATTGTGTACAAATGTGATAAAAATGGAAAATCTCTCTTTTCCAATCTCTTATTATTCAGATGGATCTCTATTATTCATTCTCCCAAAAGAAGAAAAAAGAAAAAGCTACATGCAACATTGTTTGACTCATAAAATGGAATGCATTAAGCCTTTCATTAGGATCACAGCAGTCATTTTCATTCAGATCTGAAACAGTAAGTGTTGAACTGGGAGGGAAGTCAGGAAGCCAACTAGAAATGAAACACTGTTAGAAAAGAACACAGAGAAATACTGTCACATTCCTTATATCCTTATTACAAATGATGGCAAAGCTGTACATTCACACACCTACCATATACATTTTGGTACAATACTTATGCTTTAAATATAAAGGTAAGAATCCAGTTGTAAGTCCCAATTAGAGTAGACCCTTTGCCTCAGTGGGGTTTACTTAAATCTTGACTCACCATTCAGCTTTGATTTATTGAGTCTAGTCTAGCTGGGAGTAACCAATAGGATTCAGATCAATGGGTTGTGTTTAGACAGTAGAACTTATTCCATTAAAATCAATGGTACTTGCTAGTCATAACTGATCTGAAGTACAAATAAATTAGCCCAAGCACAGGACATGTCTGCAACTTTTATCTTGGTTTGCTTATTGCCTAGAATGGAAATTGCATGGGAACTCTGCCCTGCCTGTGGAAAAAAATTGGAGTAATAATGAAATAAACACCTTTCAATATACCTTAAAGCAAGAATGTTTATCATAATGTATCACCATTTCACAACTCATTTTGCACTTCTATCTAGATTTAGGGCTACAATTTTGCACATATATCCCTGGGATTAAGTACCTGGGAGAGAGATCAGCACATCCCAACTAACACAGGAACAGTTTCTCAGGTATATTAAAATGGAAATATTGTTACCTGTCCTTTTAAGATGAGCTGATCTTGCACAGTCAATTAGAGACACTGCACTACTGAATGGCATATGATGATGATGTATATGCCTACTTCATCTATTAGAAAATGCCCTGTTACTATCTTATGCTTAACTTAAACTTATAAAACACGTGTCTAGGATGGATGTGAAAGCTAACTACACTGCCAATTCTGCCAGAAATTGCAACCCCCTAGAACAATGACATTGGTACAGTATATCCTTTCTGCCAACAGTCTTCCGATATGTCTGTCTGAAGAAAGAGAAAGGAAGTCTGGTGTTTCATTCATATAATTATGAATATGGAGTCAAACCATGTGGGACTGTTCAACATAGTCTGACCTTTTCTAATTAAAACTCTCTCAATAGGAAGAAACGGCTCTGATTTCTTTCATCCCTTTGAGTTGTTGAACTGGAATAGTAACTTTGTATTTTCTGCTTAATTTTTTTATTATTAACATAATCATCTTCATCATCATGGATCCAGACTTAGCTAATCATGTTTAAAAAGACTAACAAACTATAATACTTAACCCACTTACCTGGGACCAAGTGCCATTGAATTCAAAGATATTCACTACTGTGTTGGCATGTGTAGCACACTCTTATGTGAGATCCTATTTGCTGTATTTTTTAAGATTACTTACACTCTCTCCCCCCCACCTTTTCCCTTTTCATTTAGTCTCATACCTCTAATTGGAAACTCTTAAACTTTTCCTGCAAGTCTCTCTAACTTTTCAGCAGATGGCACTGTTATTTAGGCTAATATTTTTGGCACTAGGGCAAGGTAATTAACTTTATAATGCTGTTTAAAACAATAAAATATAGATTTCTCTTCATATAATACATTCACATCTGAATCTCATGCAAAATAAGAAAATAAATTACCAGCGAATAAATTAAAAGTAATGTTCTAAAGACACGAGGTTTCTAAATTTAAATCTTCTAATTTCAGTACTTGAATCACAAATATTCTAAGAAAAAAATTAACATCATTCTCTATTTTGGTAAATTAATTCTTGTTGCCAGTATTATTTTAGTTGGAATAAGTAGGACATTTTTATATTAGCATTTATTTTCTGCTCAGAGTGCCCACTGGCTCTTTCAGCCTTTGCCACTTGCTTTATTTTTTTAGAAATGACATCTTTGAGGGGGGATCATCTGGTACAGACATGATATTGCATATAAGAAGAGGAAGAAGAGACATACTAATTAGTGCTTAAAATCCATTTCAGCAGTTCTTCCTTGCTGAAGTAGCCTTGTAGATGATTATAAGAACAATTTAGCATTAGTTTGCTATAATTTATAAAACACCATGTTGGTAAGGCAGAATTGCTCTTAGAAAATTATAGGATACACATATCTTGACTGCACATTCTGCACATAAAGCTTTACAACTGCTGTTGCTGACAAAAGCTGACCAGATTGTTGTTCCCAGATCAGTCTTGATGCCTTTAATTATGTGCTGATGTGGTACAGCTGCCTAGTAAATAAAGAACATAAGAAGAAAGTGTATGGATTAGACTAATGATCTATTTAACCCAACAGTGTCTTAACAACCAGAAATGGGAGGCCCATAAACAGCGAGGAAGGCAACAGTATCACTCAGCTCCTATTTCCTAATGACTAGTATATAGAGCAGGTCTTCAAAAAGTTTTTTTGGGGGGGGGGACTGCAAATCCTTGAAAGCTCCAGCCAACATAGTCACTGCCTCAGACACTAGAAATAATGTATATCCATTGGTAGCTTAGTCCTACATGAATTTTCTCATATTTTACTTCTGAGGTACCATATCCACTAGGAAATGTTGTTGGGAATATGAGTGAAGAGGGTGTGTATGATCTTGTTTTAAAACACCAAGTAATCAGGTGTAGTCCCCAACTAGAATAAGCAAGTTCAATACTGTTCCTTTGTCTTTACTAAGCAATCTTTTTTTATTCCCTTCTGTGCTTGCTGAACAAATCTCTATGGCAAACCAGAGGTCAAAATGAACAGGGATAAATGCTGGTTACCTGGGATTGGACTGGATCCATGAGATCCATGTCCAGTCTGCCAGGATAAGGTCCAATTCTGTTCTTGGGTTTTTGATCTGCATCATCCAAAAGACAACATGGGTTTGGGGGGAACAGGGGCCTTTTGACCCATGCAGGCAATTCCTTGGTGGACTATTGATGAACTTAATGAATTCTCTGTACACAGGAAATGCCTGCAGTTTACCCAAATACAACCCAAGTCTCTCTTGCCTAAAAAATAAAAATAAAAAAAAATTGTGCTGAGATCACTGAACCAGACCTTGTACCAAATCTGACATTTCACAATCTGAGAGAAAAATAAATAAATCATGAGTGTATTTTGTTGGAAGAAACCATTACTGAGTGACTTGCATCACTTGACAAGTGTCTCAATCAAGTGGGAGAAAGCTAATGTGTTAAAGGTGTGTTACTCTACTGGTACAAAAGGAACATAGAACATTGGTTCTGGAATTCTTGTTAATAGGGAGTATTATGTCTTGTTCCTACTTCCATAATTTAGGGGGAGTACAGACCGCTGAGAAACGGTGGCCTTCAGGCACCTGTTTTTACTCCAGAGGGATGGCGCAACCCCCAAACCGTGCACCGTTACTCCGGAGTAAAAAGAACCTGGAAAAACCGGATTCTTTTTGTGCCACAATTGTTATGTCACAAATGTGCCAATGGCACACTCATAACGTAACGGATGTGACGCGACGTGCGGATTCTATTTGTCCATTATGTCACTGGACACTGCCATTATTGTGCCGCCAAAACATACTAGGGTTAGGGACTGTGTGGTTGGTGCACGGTCCTTAAGTCTAAAATCAGTGCCAGCATGGAACATTTGAACCGTCTGTTCTGGGCCTACGTTTTAGCAATGGGGCCATTCGTCCTAAGCCCCTAGTAATTGATACCCATCCTAGGAATAAATCTATGAATTGAAAGGAGAATACTAAAACTACAAAACATTAATACTTTAGACAGGGGATGAGGAACTCCCCATTACCTTCTTCAAATAATATCCTCATTTATAACCCCTAATGGATCCCTTCTAGATTGCCTTACGATATTATGCCAAACAAAACACTCAAAAGAAGTGCTAATGGAATGTGAGAAAAGAAGGTTGTGCATACAGGAAATTAAAATTATCTAATCATGGTGAGTCTCAAACTTCAAGGTTTTTTTTAAAAATAAAAGCTTCTTTAATACAAGTTGTTTAAACATTTGTATTTTTTTAAGAATATATATCTTTCTACATTATTTCTTATGGTTATTTGCAAACAGTAATATTTACAGTTCCAATGGGGGTGGGGGGGTGGGGGAGAGAATCTACCAATTTCTTTAGTTTAATTTGATTTGCTTCAATGTCTTCCTATTTCTTATGTTGACTTTTTCTTGTAACTCCTACATGTTTCTAATTATTCCTCTCTGTTTGAAATATCTTGTGTATTCTCAATATATATACATTTTGTATTATAGCCATTTTGTCTTACAGTATCTGACTAGTGGTTCTCACTCATTTCTATTAGATAAGATGGTTTTTCCTCTATCCATTTTGATAATCGGTCCATCTCTATATTGTCTAATGATTTTTCTAGCCATTCGTCTACTGTAGGCAAGTCTTTCTGCTTCATTTTTGTGCTAAGAGAAATATTGCAGAAGTAATCATATATAACATAGGCCCATTCCAGACGGGCATTAATTACGTGCTCCATGCGTACTAGGGTGAGGAAGGGGCGTCATTTCCTGACACCCTTAACCCTAATATGCGCGAAGCGTGTAGAAAATGGTGGGGCCCTATACACATGGGCACCACCATGACTACATCACAACCACACCGCCTCCAAACGGGGTGGTGCAGAAGTGATGTAGTGGGGCTGGATGAGGGTGCTTGGGGCACCCTTTCTGTGGCCCCGGAAGGAGCTCCGTTTCGGAGCCCCTTCCACGATTAGCGTCGCTAGCACAGTATCTACATGGCTGCACCAGCAACGCAAATGAGAAAGGGGCCGAGCGGCCCCTTTCTCCACATCCCCGCTGGTGCCGGGTGTCCTTGGGGCATGAAGCCCCAAGGACACCCCTTTCCAGGCCGCGGGGAAGCAGCCTTTTGCCGCTTCCCTGCAGCCTGAAAAGTGGCGGATTGGGGCCTCAGAGGCTGCCGCTGTGGCAGCTGAGGCCCCGATCCGGCGGGGAAAGGGCCAGTTACAGGCCGCCCCAAACGGGCGGTCTGTAACACGCCATAATGTTTTGGAGGTTTTTTTCACATCTTGGTCAGTAATTTTATTGACCATATTTAATAAATTTCTGGAGTATTTCATAGTTGATTTCTAAGATGTTTTGAATTATGTCAATATTCCTCCAGAATGTTTAAATCTTTAAAGATTTTAAAGTTTTATGCTTTAAAGTTTTAAAGCCAATTGGCAAGGGTAATTGCCAACAGACAAGGCTGTATTCTATCACCTTATCTGTTTAATTTGTATGATGTGAACTTCATACGAAAAGCAGGATTGAAGAAGGGAGTGTATATTTGAGAAAGGAACATCAACAATTGAAGATGTGCAGATGACACGATAAATACAAAAGTTAGGATTGGCCATGCCATCATATTTCCCATTTGAATGTCTGATTGTGAAAGCTGGACAGTCAAGAAAACTGATAAGGAAAACAAAACCTCCTCTGAGATGTGATGCTGGAGATGAGTCTTGAGAATATTGTGGATTGCGAAAAAGAACAATGGATAGGTCCTAAAGCAAAAGAAGCCCAGACTCTACCTAAAATGAAATAAGATTAAACTGAGGTTGTTGCATTGCCATATTATGAGAAAAAAGGACTCACCAGAAAAGACTATAATGCTTGGTAAAGTGGAGTGCAACAGGAAAAGAGGGAGAAAGCATTCCAGGTGGATAGACTCATGGCCAAGAAGCTGCAGAAGCTGAGCTGGGCAGTTGAGGATAGAGTGACCTGGGGTTCTCCTGTTCATATAAGTCCAGTACAGATGGGCCTTTTAGCACGTAGCGTATACATGCTAGGGTTGCCTCGGGTGTCGCTTACAGACGCCTCACAACCCTAGCACGTATTCCATATGTCAAAATGGTGGCGCCCTGTACAGATGGGCACCGCCATTTTGACACAACAGACGCTTAGCATCCACACATTGCGATGCCATTGTGACAATGTGAGTGCACCACTGGAGCACTGCGGTGTCACAATGGCGCCGCAAAAAGCACCCGCTTTTTGCGGGTTCTTTTTGGTGCGCGAGGAAGCCACGCGGTTTGTCCGCTGCAGCTTTCTCGTGCAGGAAAACAAGGTGTGGGCAGACCGCCCTTTTTGGGCGGTCTGTACCCCGCCATAGTTACCATAGGTTGAAGTTGACTTGAAGGTAGTTAAAAAAAATACAAATAAAAAACCCTCTCAGTTCTTTGGTACAAACCATGCAGGAAATATCCATAAAGATGTTATGGTTTCAAATTGATTCTTTCCTCTTAGTTCCCTGTCTGATTAACTATGTCTAGAAGATGCTCTCCCTCCACATCCTAACTGATACATTATTTCTTGACATGTAGCAGGATGAAAAGGTAAATTAATGGATAATGAATTCCTGAAATTTCTCCAGTTCTCCGATAGTATTGCTATCCAGAAAGCACAGTTTCTGGAGGTTAACTCCATAATTGTCCCACATTATAAAACTTGAAGTACCAGCAACAAAAAAACAGACATTTGTTTGGAGGCAGTGGGAGATTAGTGCTTTTTGGCATCAATTGAACTAGATATGGAAACTGTGACCCTAGATAGGTTGTCAAATCATTTTCATCTATCCCTAGATTGGGAGGTTATAAATAATAACCACTCTTCCCAGTGATTTTCTGTCATTAAACAAGAGCACCAGCTTTCCAGCTAGCTCTGTAATTTCATTTACCGTGCTTTGAGGAACACTTTCATTGAATTAAGATTCCAGCAAATGCAAAATACTTTACTGGAGGGCATATTTCTGCACAAACCTGTAATTATGAAATTGTATTTTCTGTTAAAGGGCTGCATAGAAGACTTATCTGTTGCATTGCCCATGATTTACCAGTCTTAAAGAGTGTATGTTGTCACAGTTTCTGTCAAAATGGTGTGGATGACAACTCAAGGCATTGTAATTTTTTTTTGTTTGTTTTTTTGTTATCTGATGAAAGGCTATTTTATAGTACTGCATTGTTTGTAACTGCAGCAAAGAAAATCAGAATGAAATACCTAAGATAATTGGTATCTGCTGACAACAAAGTTTGAGCCAGTACAGACAGGCCAAAATAAAGGTGCTTTGGGTCACTTTGGAGGTATGCTGTTTAAATGATGCATCTGTCCTAAGAGGCCAGAAGCCACACCAAAGCCATGTTCCAGTCCTAAGGACTGGAGTGCAGCTTTGGTGCAGCTTCTGGCTTCTTAAGATGTGTGTGCCATTTAAACAGCATACCCCCAAAGTGACCCGAAGCAGCTTTATTCTGGCCTGTTTTTACAGACCCTTTCATGCCCTGGAAATTTTAAGAAGTTTCTTTTTAGAGGTTTAATGTGTTCTTAAACTTTTATTTGTTTTTAAACTTTTTTAGTGTGTGTGTGTGTGTGTGTGTGTGTTAGGATTTATACCATATAATGCAAGACTTTGGCGTGTTACAGACAGCCCAGAAGGGGCAGTCTCTCGCCGTTGCTGGTTGCTGCATCCGGGGACCGCAGCATCCAAACAGCAAAGAAGGAGCGCGAAAATCGCACTCCTTCCTGGGCCCCGGAAGAGACGCCGCGAGGTGCTAGTCGCACACTCGTGGCGTCACTTCTGCTGTGCGACGTGCTGACGCAGAGTGTCCACTATGTCAAAATGGCGGCGCCCATCCATATGCAGTGCCGCAATTTTAACATAGTCATTACGCATGAGGGGCAAGGCGCATCAGGAAGAGCGTAATGACGGCGCAATGACGGCGCCTCATGGGCCCGTCTGTAACATGCCAATATATTACATATTTCCTACTGGTAGAAACTTTATTGTATTATACTCTGTTTTGCACATTTGCAGTGGCCTATGGCTATAACCAATACAATTTCGAAACCATTTCCTTGAAAGGACAGAGTGTAGCTTGCAGGAATTCTGATGACTGAAAAATGGAGTGGGTATTACACCCCCAGACTTTCTATAACAGTCTAACCCTATACAGTGACTGACAACAGGTCTCTTAATTTTTAGACAGAAGTCCTGCATAATTCTGCATGAATATGTAAAGGATTAACTGGGGAATGCACAAGAGTTGCTGGGGGGGGGGGGGAGCATAAGACCTTGAGGCTGTGATCTCCCCCTCCTCCTCCTCCTCCTCCTCTTCCCAAACTTTTTAGGTGTTAAATTTACATATGTGTTCAGTTAAATATTGAATTTACATAAATAAAACATATAAAGATTAATAATAATAATAATAATAATAATAATAATTTATCATGTTAATGGTTATTCCTTTATAAAATGTTAAAATATGAATGTACATGGTTGTGCAAATGAAAATATGCACACCAAATAAACAAAATATTTTAAATCATATACTACAGTGAGTGTGTATGTGCGGGGCAACATCCACATGTAGAGGTAAAGAAGAGTCCCAAAGATAAAACATTTGAGTACCACTGGATTAAACACACACAAAAAGTTTCTTGTTACAAATTATTCAATGAATGCAAAAGTATTGTGGAAGTTGCTTACTTGATAGAAAGTCCAGACATACATGAATCAGAACATTGCTCCAAATGTTGCAACACAGTTTTTGGCAGTTGAAATTTAACCATGTATTTTGAGCAAAAATGTGGTTCCCTATACATATTGCAAAGAAAATCTGCATTTGGATTTATACTTTGTGAGAAAACCCTCATTTGGTTAATTATGAATTCTGAGTAAAAAAAATTGCAGGTTAATTCTTAAAGTTGAATGGAATTATCTTGAAAATGGAGATTGGACTCTTCTTTAAAGACGAACAACGATGATTGGCTCCCACAATGCTAATGGTAAGCTTGAATTGTTGATTTAAAAGCACACATCAGGTCATGAGCTTCTTAACCAGATTTTTCTTTCTGTGGTAATGACAAAGAAAAGCTAAAGCAGAGGTCAAAATCAGGTCTGTTGTTCTTTTTTTTTCTCAACTGCAAAATTACTCCACTGATAAAACATTTCAAGCAGAAAAACACATATAATTAATTTATGGCAGTGCTCACAGTGTGTTATGCACTGGGAATTTTAGCTCATTTACCACAAAGAGATAAATGATAGCAAAGCTTTTGGAAATGTAAAAATGCTCAGTCTATAAAATCAAGACTTGGGAAAAATAGTCATGTCATTTCAATAGATTTACAGAGGCTTTACACAAATGTCCCTTGACCTATTAAGTTCTGCTAGACTGAGGAGGCATCAGGAACCATTTTGCCACTTAAATATTATTAATACATCTTGTTAACTGCTAAAGTTAAACATTTGGCTGCCGCATGAAAAGCAATTTCAGTGCATGCATTAAGTTACTTAGCAGATAAATGTCCCTAGGTTTCTACCACATTTCTTCAGTTGTAAGTTCCTTTCTATTCCCAAAGTCCTTGTGGTAGTCAATCACTTTCACACACTGGAGGATAAACTCCCTTCCTTGTAAGTCTGTAATCCCCTATTGACTTTAATGGAAACTATGCAGTGTGTAACCAATGAAGAGAAATAGGCCCCAAGGCTTTGTTATTCCCTTCCTGTTGAAGCCATGTAAGCTCAATTACCATCAACAAATTTTTCCACAGAAGAATGACCTCTGGGATTTTTGCAGGATTTTTTTTTAAAAGTAAAAATGCTTCCAAAATCATCCCATTCAAATTTTCCCCAAGATTACCAAATTCAAAATTACTTTATTTGTTTCTGAAGTGGAACCACGTATTTCAGCAATCTTTCCAATTTCTGGATTTTACACAGTGTCAGGAGCATGCACAGTCTGTTATTTCTTTGCAAATGGGATGATTACTGATTACTATGTTACTGATCTGCATACAGACATGGATAGAACTACCAGAAAATGTGATTCTAAAATACATATAGTTGAACAGAATTATACAGTAGAACATATTGTAGTACACATACAGTGTTTCACCAATACAACTGTAATCTCCCCCCCTCTGTGTGTGTGTGTGTTTGTGTGAGGGGGAGGTATTAAGACTTCAGACCTCTTCCCAGAAAATAGATTTTAACTAGCTCATTTCTGAGTACACCTGAATAGAATTGCAACACAGAACTGACATTTTAAATCTCCTTAATTTAATGAGTGGATGTAATGAGTCAATTATACTTACATACCGGTAAGTGGTTATTTATCATATTCCCATTGATTCAATGGGACTCTAATAGTTAGGACTAACAACTGATGCAAAGCAAAGAAAATTAAAGCCACAACACCCTGAGCATAGACAAAGTTTCGAATGTAATTTTAGAAATATTGTCTATCAAACTGGAACACAGGAGGTGCATAATGCATGGCAGAGGGGAAACAATAGAACAATGCAGGGAGATATTTTTTTCATTCACAGTTAAGAAGTTTATTGCTGCCATATAGCAATAGCATGACTGCTGTTCCTGTTCTTCTAATGTGCTTGAACTTGGAGAATAGATATGGCAGCAGCTGGAGCTGTTTCTAAGAGGCCTGTATTATACCACTGGAGTTTGGCTGTGGGAACTAATGGGAATACATAATTCTCAGATAATTAGTTTTTATCCCCTAATCCCATTGTAGTAAAGAAAGCATTGTATTGGCAGCTAAGGTTGTGAATGCTAAAAACCAGAAGCATTTGGGATTAGTTACAAGAATCATTAATCAAAACAAATAACCTATGGAAGAATGCTAAAGTATTGCTATTCCAGCTGTAAATTTTAAACATACTCATGAGGTTGATGAGAAATCCTTAATGCTATGCACAGTTACTCAAAAGTAAATAAGTCAGCTCTCCTATTTAGGTAAATAGGTAAGTGCTGTCCTAATGATCATATATCTATACTTGGGTTGGCCCACTCCTGGAACCTTTATGATTGTGCCCAGCAGGCCTCAACTGTACTGCTATGGCTGCTTTTCTGGTGACTGGAGATGATGTTGGTTCCCTCTCTGACACCTTATTGGATATTTAAGGGAAAGTCCTTGCTAAAGCAATCTAGAGAATCTTTTTATGTTGTAATTTTGTTTTAAACATATTTAGGAGGGAAGAATGCTGAAGCTTTGAGGGAGCCAATATGGTGCATGATTCCCACAACTGTCTATAGTAAGATCATTTAAAGAAGTATTTTTGTGGCTGCCAATAGGTTTGGAATACATATTTTTCTTGGTAACTTGTCAAAATGCATGCGTCTTTCATAACTGTTGTAAGATCTTTGTAGTCATGCTGGGTTTGGGAGACTAGAGTAATAGATTAAGCTGCAGTTCAGTATACATGTACTTGGGAACAAGTTCTATTGAACCCAAATTTGTGAGTAGGCATATAGAGGATTGTGCTGCAATATAGTGGAGAGTGTTGGCTCCAATGTTAGTGGGAAACTCAGAAGGCATCTCTGGTTCTGGGCTTTAGAGGAACTATTCAAGGTGTTGAACTTTGTAGTCCAAATACAATATGACCCTCTCCCCATATCATCAGGTCCAGTAACCATGCTTTCACTTACCCATTTCCGGGGGGGGGGGGGGGGGGAGTCTTTCTAGTCATCTGGAAGTCCTCCAGTGTGACTCTGTGGCCAATTTCCACTGGAAATATAGGGTTCACAATTATCAACAACTTTCACAAGCTGTGATAAGTCTGTGGAAAAGAGGATTGTACCGTAATTTCACCATCTTAGCTTTTTATAAAGTTTTAACTAAGATCTAGGGTGGATCCACCATTTCACTAACAATGGACCTTACCACACTGCCCCTGGGGATGTGATGGGCGTGTGACGAAAGGGAGCGGGATGAGAACAGAATGGATGCTATCACCATTTTACCGCACCCTGGAATGCTGCCACTACTGCTGAAAGTTCCCATTGCATTCCTGATCCGTCCCACAGGACGCAGTTTTCAGGAACCTTTCTGAACAGTTCCTGAAAATCGCTTCTTGTGGGATGGATCAGGAACACAATGGGAACTTCCGGCAGTGGCCTTCCGGGTGCAGTAAAATGGGTGATAGCACCCATTCTACTCTCAACCCACTCCCTTATGTCACATCCCCATCACGTCTCCGGGGGCAGTACGGTAAGGTCCAAATAAAACACACAGTTTCATTGGCTGTATGGTTATAATGTTATACCCATTTACCTGGGAGTACGTCCCACTCAACTAGGCATTATTAGCTAGGTCAAGTGGTCAGAATAACACTTCTGTGTGTTTTATATTCACGTGTGGTGGGAATTCTGTTTTTTTTAAAAAAAAACAACAACAACTACAGTGTCATTAAAAACTGAACAGTTTATTTTAAAATTCAAAGCCACTAAAGATACACAGGAAATTCACATTTACATTAGGAACCAGAGATAGTTTGTTGTTAACAGAAATAATGTTAGAGATAAGTATTGGAGATGAAGCAAAAAATGAGACTAAATGGAGAAGGGAAATTTCTAAGGGTGTACTGTGGGGATTTATCACTTAACCCACCACTTTTCCTCTAGGTGTGAGACTGCCAAAACCTTTACTGCAACCAAATGTAAAAACTTCTACAAATCTCATGGTTGTCACCGGAGTGAAGGCATTCCCATCATCACTTCTGCCACCAGTGTAAGGACCTCCTCTAGTCCTACTGCTGTGAACACCAACTGTTGCAACCTCCTTATATCACTACCAGACACCACTCCTTTTCCCCCCACAGCTATCAGCACAAACACCATGTCTGAATCAAATATTTAATAATATACAGCACTTCTGGAAGCCAAAGGGGTATAAATAAGACATATTATAAGCAGCCTTAAGACTTATGCAGGAAATAAACAAATTAAATAAATTTAAGATTGCTATTTTAATACTAGAAAACTGTGAGGGCCCAAACAGATGACCCTTTTAATCCACTGTCTGAATGACTACAAAATACTTTGGTGTGGTCCACACTGGTGAAATAAAATGGCTTCTAACAGCTTTAAATGTGGGATGTTTATATGATGTATGAAGCAAAAGTGGGTAGAAAGCAAAACAAAGCCACACTCTGGGCTAAAAACCAAAACAAAATAGAAGCTAGGATACTCAAGTCAGAAAATATGCATCATTGCACTGGCATATAAACAGCCCAGCATAGTAAGGGACTATAGGAAAGAAAAAACACCATCGCCAATAATGTAGTGGATGTAATTATGGCATACACAAACTAGACAGTCCACTGTAGTTCATGGGGTAAAGGAAGGTGAAGGGGACATGTATGAAGAACCTCCACGATTGTGCTTTACCAATGTATCACTGGGTACACCAATGCACTGATGCACTTGTACAGGCAATACATTGCAGTGCAGCTGTGTGACTGGTCATAGAGGAATGGAATGGCATCTGGGTGGGAAGAGAGAGGTAATTAGAAGTCACAGAAGGTATGTTTGTGCAATGGTGCACATGCATGGTGGGGATGTGACCAAAAATATATACAACCTAGCAGCACAGGTTGATATTGAGGGGTGTGGATAGGTCATGGATGTTCGGTGCACCTTGGGTGCAAGGCATGTGTACAGTAGGGTTTCAGTCCACTTTCAGAAAACCCAGGACCCAGCTACTTTTTTCCAGCCTGTCTGTCCGGCCCTTAATTAACAGCAATTCATTATAACAAAACAGATTATTTATTTAATACATTTAGAATACAGCTCACGGGCTCTCACACATTCCACTCCTCGCTAACTCATTCCCTTAAACACCACTCATTAGTTCCTAAACATGTTTAACTGACTCTTGTCACACTTCATCTACTCTTTTCTTTTTTATAACTTAGATCTAACTACTTAACTAACTAAATCAACTGTCATCCCAAGAGTCATTTTCCAACCTTAACCCCCTGAAATATTCCACCAAGCACCATGTAGTCTCAAACTCACCCCACCCAGCTGGGACTCAAAGCATTTGATAAATAATAATAAAAATATCATTAGAATGTATAATAACAACATTAAAATAGACTTAAACTTCCAACTATATTTAAAAGCAATTTAAAAGAAAATTATTACTTAAAAAAAAAGTACAGTAGAAACAACACAACTCTCCTGTAAGCATCCTTAACTTTAAAAATATTCAGTTTTCAAAAGCCTATCAGTATAATAATAACACCAGCAACAACAATAATGTTATTTTTCAGAGGGACTGGGGGGTGGAAAAATGACTTTTTTAAAAACCCCTCTGAACTCCTAATTCCATTACAACAGTAATATTGTACTTTTGCGTGGTTTTGAAGTGGGCTTTCCAATTGCCATTTGCAAACAGGTTGGAGTTTGTCATTGTGGATATCTTGGAAAACTAGTTCTTTTCAAGCATTCAGTAACTGGACCTATAGAAGGGAGCCTGAATGCATACTATAGTTATGCCCCCCTCCACTTCCAATGAATGTTAAAATAGTTCTTCACGAGTGCTTGCAGAGAATTACTAATTTTTTACAAGGAAAGCATAAGTAATTTAGAATAACTTCATTATAAATTGTGCATCTGTATGATCCAGCAGAATGCTGCTGTTTACTATCTCAGAGCAATTATTTGCTTTTTCTGCTTTCCTAATTCTGAGCAATGATGGAGTGATATAAAGTACAAATCCTGCATATTGCTAAACTATATTTTATCAAATACACTGCTTTAAATATCCTAATTAATTGACATTAATTAGTTTGGTGTGACAAAGACTTTTACAAGCAACACTGTAATGCATCAGATAGAGACCTAAATTGTGAGATATAAATGTGAGTTGAAGCATGATTCACAATGAACAAACAGAATTCCCATTTGCTGTGCCTCACCTAAGCCTTCTTAATATGAAAATTAACATTACTAATTTTTAAAAAACTCCATTTGGCTACAATGTATCAGATTCTTTTTAAAAATGTCATTTTTAATTACTCAGATTAATCCTCATCACTAATTGCTTGCTGAGGAAGAAAATCTGAAGAGTTTTATTAACTTGTTACTGTTTATGCTATTACCATTTATGGTAAAATTGTAAATGTACACACAGCCACCAAGGTTTATAAAGTCTCAGAGGGAAAACAGATGGGCAGGAAGGGTTCGCTTGAAGCCGTCCATTTTGAAGACAGATTGGGGCTATGGCAATCACATGCCCTGGCCCCAATCCACCTTGAACATGGCCAAAAAATGGAGTGCATAAGGGCTGCTCCTTTTTCAGCTGGGGAAATGCCAGCTTTGCTGGCCCTGCAGTGGCCACATGATGCTCAACATGTCGTGTGTAAATGCATCTGGGCAGCCACCTGACATTGGGGTGGCTTCAGGACAGCTTTGTGACATGCAGCTTCTAAACGCTGCTCTCTGAAGCCACCTGGACAGCAGCTTAAAAGGGCCATTTGTTCGGGCCCTCACAGTTTTTCAGTATTAAAATAGCAATCTTAAATTTATCTAATTCGTTTATTTCCTGCATAAGACTTAAGGCTGCTTATAATATGTCTTATTTATACCTTGAACCTATCTGCAAAGGGCATAGCCAGTACTTTGATTTGTGCCAGGAAATGGAGTGATAGTCATGCATTGTTACAAAGTTGCCATAACAAAGAGCAACAGTTCTTGTAAACAGTTGTAACCAGGAATCTGAAAGGCTTGAGTGCACATGTTCACCAAACACTGGAGAAGATGGTATCCATTTTTCACAATTTGGCTTTTTCACTAAAAACCTAGCAAAAGGTCCATGGGTCAAAAAATGGTCCCAAATTCCTTCCTTCACCCTTATGTAGCCTTTTCTTACTGAGGATATCTCAAAATTATTTTTTCTAATCAGGATGATGTGGAATATTCTCAATTCCAATAGCAATGCTATGCAAATGTAACACTGCAAATAAAGATAATAAAACTCATCAGTTTTCACTCCTTAGCAGACATTTAGTGAGAAGGATTTGTCTGAGCCATTAAAAATGACATTTCTTTAAAAAAAAAAGAACTCTGATATTTTATGGGCAAATGGAATCATTCTAAATTGATAGTGTTAATTTTTCATAATGTGAGATATTAGGGTCTTAACTTATTTCTGTTCATTTTTGATAAAAGAGAAGACATTAAGTTTGAAGACAAATGCCTATACCTTTAGGAGAATTGCTCACATAAAAGATATTACTTTTTGGCATATTCCTGAAGTGGATCCACTTAAATTTGTAACAACTATATTATTTCTAAGGTGAATGAATATCTTCCATATTATGTTGTCTTATGGCTGGATTGCTAACATATATATGAAAATGGAACTCTTCCATTATGTCTTGTGAAAATCAGGAAAAATTTGGAAAGAAAATGAAAAACTTCAGTATCAAATTAATTCCCCTATAATCCAGCAAAACACTGATCAAGATCTCAAAGCAATTATTTAAAATCATTAATCAATAATCATTAATTTAGACAACAACATAGTGACAGAGTAGAAATCCTGGATAATCACACACTTGATTTTATACTGCTTTAAATACCTCAGTTAAGTGACACTAATCAATTTCTTGTGATATAGGTTTCCAAAGAGAACAGATTCAATCCTGAGTCCCAGTGTTGCCAACAAGTCTGGAAGATAATTCCCCAAAATGTTTGTCCAAAACACACTGAATCCCCCCAGATCACACGGAATATTCAGTCACAATTCCTGGAAAATTCCCATAATGTTAAAATGGCAGATGTTTTGCAAATAAACGTAAACATAATTGAATAAAAATAATTGTACAGTAACTTATTTCAACTCTCAAAATCACCATTGAACCAAACAAAGCATCTTTCAGTCCTTTTAAGATATTTATTTTGACATGAAGGGGGTTCAGGAAGCTTTGTGCCAAATAGAAATGTGTTAGGCTGCAACCGCACTGCAGAAATAAATCCAGTTTGACACCCTTTTAATTGCCATGGCTCAGTGCTAGGGAATCCTGGGAATTCTAGTTTTCGGAGACATTTAACCTTCTCTCTCAGCAAACTCTGGTGTGACAACAAACTACAATTCCCAGGATTTCATAGCACTGGGCCATGGCAGTAAAAACGGTATGAAACTGGATTGTCTCTGGAGTCTGGAGTGAAGATGCAGCCTGAGTTGGGTCCAAGACACACTGCAGAAATAATCCAGTTTGAGACTGCTTTAACTGCCCTGGCTCAGTGCTTGGTAACCCTGGGAAGTGTAGTTTTGTGAGACATTGAGCCTTCTTTATCAAAAAGAGCTCTGGTGCCACAACAAACTACAATTCCCAGGATTCCCTAGCACTGAGTGAGGAGAGTTAAAGCGGTCACAAACTGGATTATTTCTGCAGTGTTTTGGACCTTCGTTATTAAAAATGCTCAAGGTCCAATTCATACTGCAGAAATAATCCAGTTTGACACTGCTTTAACTGCCCTGGCTCAGTGCTAGGGAACCCTGGGAATTGTAGTTTTGTGAGAAAGAGCTCTGGTGCCACAATGAACTACAGTTCCCATGCATCTGAAGAAGTACGCTTAAGTCTAAGAATGCTAGACTTAAGAGGGAGTCGGGGGCTGAGAGAGAGAGAGAGCGCTTCCTGAGGGCGGGGGCGGCGACCACTCTCCAGTCCTCTCTCTGATTGGCTGAAAACTGTTAATGTGTGACACTCCAAAGGGTTGATAGCCAGCCTCGCTCTCAGAGTCAGGGCTGGAGCCGAAATAGGCAAAAGTCACTAAAAATGCACTGAAATAGAGCCAGGCACCAAAATCATGAAAAGCTCTGAAAAGTCCCTGTTTTCATGTGAAAGTCACCACATTGGCGTGCAGAAGTGGATTGCGTTACATAAGCAAAGTATGGAAAATTTGCTTTTCTGGATTACATCATCCCAAATTCCTCAACCAGCACAGTCAGGCTGTCTGAGGTATCCTGGAAGTTATAATGCAAAAAGTAAACCAACAGTTCCTACAAATATAACAGCCTTATGAGCAGAAATTTCTGCTAGGTTTGTGTGCTGGATCACACATAATAGTTGGCATGTGATGATAATCATGTATGGAACTCAGTACAGTTCAAAACACATTCCTGAGGTAACAATTTCATGGCTCATTATCATATTCAGTCTGTGTTTTTCAAATATTCTTGGATAATCACAAAAATATGCTGTGTTTTTTTAT
The DNA here is from genome assembly GCF_019175285.1 of Sceloporus undulatus. Taxonomy (NCBI): domain Eukaryota; kingdom Metazoa; phylum Chordata; class Lepidosauria; order Squamata; family Phrynosomatidae; genus Sceloporus; species Sceloporus undulatus. The sequence goes on along the minus strand of NC_056524.1, from coordinate 82,658,085 downwards.
CATGAGTTCTCCAATAGAATTAACAGAAAACTTTCATTTACAACTTTTCTGGAAATCCTTTCTATTTGACAAACAAACAAAGGAGGGGATCTGCTAAGAGACCAGCCATGTAACTATTGTGTTCCTCATTCTTAAAACTGCAGCTGCCACCATCTCCTATTCCTGCTGCATGGCCAGTTTTCAATGGTAGGTTTGTTTGAGAAAGTGTGGGAATAGTGGAGAAAGCTGCCTTTGGTTAAATACATTCTGAGTCAGATCTGCACTGCTGACTTCAGTTCACAACAGAAATTGAATAGAATGATAATATCCAGCTATGCTTCTGTTTAGCATCACTGGAGAAGAAGGGTCTGCTAGCATAGTTTGATAGGATCCAATGGACAAAGAGGGAGAAGGCACCCAGCTGGCATAGTGGGCCATGCTGGCATCCACCAGTAGCTCATCATGGTGAAGCTGTGCATCAGTGCCAAGTGTGTACGATCAACATACCATCCACCTCTGTGTTGCTGCCTGGTGTCTGAACAATGATAGGAACCATGTGCAGATGTAAGTTTAAGGGTACAAAAGTACAAAATATAATGGCAGTTACATGCACATCTTCCCAGTATTGGAGGAAGGACCTTGCCTTCACCATCATGGTGAACACTGAATATATCCATAGTACATGCTGAATCAAGTTGCAGTGATTTTGGTTTTGCTTATTAATTTATCAGCATAGGTCATGTGTTTAATGAAGCTGACTGTCATCTTCTAGAGCATGTACCTTAACACCAATTTTTGCTTTTTTGCTGCTATAGGATAGTGCAGCTATTCTTCTATAATTAAATTTCAGTGTTTGTTCTTTACCAGGTTATGCCTATATAACTACTTGGCTTGAAACCTAATACATGGCCAAAGCATAGATTTAATAGCATTCGTACTTCTAGTAAAAAGGAGATTTATGGCTTTGTTATGATGTTCTGTGGGCACAGAGCCAAATGCTACTATCCTGTTATGGCCCTTTGCATGCAGAAGCCACCTCTGAGTCTACCTTCCACTCCTGCTGAGCTGGATGGAACCCCTTGAGATCACCTTTCCAAATAATTGCCACTACCAGATGAATTACCTTCTCCTCCCTTTAGCAACACATCAAGACTTTGCTGGGAGATCTACACATACTTTCCTTTGCCAACTTGAGAAAGAACTAGCCGATCTAAGGCACATGAAAAAGGAGTGTGAGAGAGGCAAGGTACTTTAAAGAAAAGCTTTATTCTAACTAAGGAATTATAGAGCAAAAGATATCACTACATGTAGGACCACTTGTCCTACAGGCACAAAGAGAAATGCAAGCAACAGAATAAGTCATTTCAGCCAAGCCAGCAAAATAAACTAAAAATCTAACTCCACTGACTAGTACATGTTCCAAATCTTACTTACAACTCAGATGGGAATTGTAGTCCTTGATGTTGCTAGACATCTGGGAACCTGGACTCCATTGTCTAGCTCTACCAGGTCCTTATGGTCTGCCTCATGGCAGACAGCTCCAAAAGTTAGACAAAGGCAAAACTACAGCCTCATATTGCAATATATTTTATTATTTAATGTTAATATGTATTAATGTGTATTGTGTTAAATTGTTTTTATAGAATGTGCACCATAGGCAGGCTTATTTTATTTTATTCTATTTTTAATTGATTTTATGTTAAGCACTATGTCAATTTACAGCGCTCTATAAATAAAGCTTAATAATAATAATAATAATAATAATAATAATAAACATCTTTTAGAAGCATCTCAAAAGTTTGTGCTTCTCTCCTGACTCCCCCATCTAATTGGACCATCACCACCTCATCAGCTGTGATGTAAACCTTCATTAAAATGTACATCCCACAACATTTAATCCTTTGTTGTCCAGGAAGAAGTCCTCTGATAAATAGAGGGACTCCCATTTAACTCAGGCTTATATAGCCATCAATCACCATCAAAACTTTCTTATATTGCTCTGCAGTTACAGAACACTAATGAAATATCATTAAGATAGCAATAGCAAGTACATTTCTATATTACTTATCAGTGCACTTAAGCACTCCCTAAACAGTTTACAATGTGTAAGCTAATTGCTTCCAACCAGCTGGGTACTTATTTTAGCAACCTCGGACATATGCCAGGCTGAGTCAGCCCTGTAACCCCTGACTGGGATTGAACTCATAACTTTGTGGCTTGTAAGTGAGTGGCTGCAGTACCAACATTTAACCACTGTACTACCAGGGCTCTCTCTTAAGATGTAAAGGAATAGTATGTCTGTGCTCTTTGACAGCAGGAAAGGGTGAAGGACAGAAAAGACAGAATCTGAGCACAGACCAGAGTTTAGGAAATTAATTTTTTAAAGCTACATCTCCAAGAATAACCCAGCAAACATGGTGTTCATGCTGACAAGGGCAATCAGGGAGATGTTGACCAAAAGGGTAACTTTTCCAAGTTCTAGGACATGTGACCTATACAAAGAGATAAATGGACATTTATAGATGGTAGAAAGGGAATGGTTCCTAATAGGCAAAGGAGTCAGGCAAGGCTACATATTATCACCATACTTGTTCAACATGTTTACAGAAAATGTCATAAAAAAGCAGGGCTAGACTTAGAAGAAGGACGAGTGAAGACAGGAGGAAAGGACATAAAAATCTAAGATATGTGGACAATGCAATATTAATAGCAGAAAACATCAATGAATTGGAACAATTACTAAGAAAAGTCAAGGAAGAAAGTGAAAAGGCAGACCTGCTGCTGAACATAAAGGAAACAAAAATAATGACCATGGAGGACCTACATAAATTCAAATTAGACAATGAGGAAGTTGAGATAGATCAAAGATTTCTTCTACCTGTGATCAATCATCTTCTGGAATGGAGACTTCAGTCAAGACATAAGAAGAAGACTAGGAATGGGAAGGGCAGCTATGAAAGAGTAAAGCTATACAACTAATCACCAAAGTTAGAATTGTCCAACCCATAGTATTCCTATTCGCTGTGTATAAATGTGAGATTTGGACTATGAAAAAAAGCAGATAAAAGAAAATCAACTAATTTGAGATGTGGTGCTGGAGAAGAATGCTGAGGATACTGTGGACAGCCCAAAAGACAAACAAATGAGTCCTTGAGCGAATCAGGCCAGAAATACCAATAGAGGGCAAGTTGATTAAATTGAGGCTGCTGTAGTTTGGCCACATCATGAGAAGGCTGAGGTCAGAAGAAAAAGAGGTAGAGTGCACACTAGATGGCTAGACTTAGGGGTTGTATAGAGTGGCACTTTATGCTGGCCTGTACACACACTAGGGCTAGATAAAGGCTGAGCAATTACATGCTCAGAAACCCTAGTCCACTGCCCAGGCACCATCTTGATACATGCCTATTCAGACAGCATGCACTATGATGATGTCCATCGTGTACAGTGTCCAAACGGATCTGTGCACAAGGGTTGTCATAAAGCCCTTATAGCACCCTTTCTAGGGCACAAATAGGAGCCGCATTTCTAGGCTTCTATTTGCACCGGGTTGGGGTTGTGGCGTGTGGCTGCCGTGTCTCCAACCTGGTGCTTCCAGGGGCAGCACTGAGCTGACCCTGAACAGGCTGTTTGTACAGCCCCTTAGTTAGGGAGGACACTGGCATGAGTTTGCAAGAAATGAGCAGAGCAGTGGAGGACTGGGAGACCTGAAGATATCTCATGCACAGGGTTGCCATGAGCTGAAATTGACTCAAGGACAGATAACAACAAACAAACAAACAAACAAACAAACAACACTATCCAGCCTTGAAGACAAACCTTTATTATAGACCTTTATTATTATCAAGAATGATTTTGCAAATGAGATTGTTACCACCAGGAAAATTTGTAGTTGTAGCTTTTGTCTTCATGGTAAATTGATAGAGAAAAACATAACTTTTCCTAAAACAGAATGGTACAGGAATGCTTTCATTTATTCTAAATAGAATATCAAAATTAATTGTTATATAGGTAGACAGTAAAAACAAGAACTTCACTTCTGTTGTTCTATTTCTAAATTGTACCAAGTGTATTTAGTCCAACAGAAGCAGACAAAATGTGGCTCTAGGGGAACATGTGTCTCCTAAAAGCTGTTTTTGTGCCCTTGATACCTACAGACTTTGTGGGCTTTCCTTTTCTGGTCAAACAGAACAAAAGAAAACCACATGTTAATTGCCTCACTTGGAAGATTCAGGGACAATAAATGTAGGATTTGAAGAGACTGGACTGGTTTGAGCATTGGACTATGACTCTTGAAACCAGGGTTTGATTCCCAGCTTGGCCATGAAACCCCCTGGGGAACCTTGAGCAAGTCACACTCAGCCTCAGAAAAGGCAATGGCAAACCACCTGTGAACAAATCTTGCCAAGAGAACCCCATGACAGGTTCGCCAGGTGAAGGCGAACAACAAAGGACCCTAGTTTAACATAAAAAGATAGCTACTTTTCAATGTAGGAAGTGGGATTTCCTACCCCTGCCAATTGTATGCTTTCTGGTTTTTTGGCAGAAGCTGTATGGTTCCTTGAGCATCCCAAGGCAGAAAATTCTCCCTGAACCCACTGAAGTTTTATAAGGTGAGGAATATAAATTTATTATAGAATCCTAGAATCATAGGCCTGTTACAGACTGCCAAAATAAAGCTGCTTCGGGTCTCTTTGGAGATATGCTATTTAAATGATGCATGGGTCCTAAGAGTCCAGAGGTTGCGCCAAAGCCACACTCCATTCCTAAGCACTAGAGTGCAGCTTTGGTGCAGCTTCCGGATTCTTAGGATGCATGCATCATTTAAACAGCATACCTCCAAAGAAACCTGAAGCAGCTTTATTTTGGCAGTCTGTATCAGGCCAGCGATTTGGAAGAGACCATAAGAGCCATGCAGGAATACACAATCGAAGCATTCTCAACAGATGGCCCTCCCGCCTTTGTTTAAAAACCTCCAGAGAAAGAGATTCCACCACTCTCTGAGACAATGTATTCCACTGTCAAACAGCTCTTACTATCAGGAAGTTCTTCCTAATGTTTAGGTGGAATCTTTATTTAATTAAAGAAATATCTGATTCATTGTTGACAATATGTAGACAGAAAAATATCAGGAACAGAAGACAGGCTTCACAGTCCCTATGCTGAGATTTATACATGCTTGCTTTTGAAATAACTGGAGCCATAATCCTAGGAAAGCTTTGTCTCCTGAAGTCAAAGAACCTATTCATTCTGGTATTCTAGAGTGCTGCTGCCTAGTGCTGACAGGTTCAGAAAGTATGAAATGAGCTTACAGTGATAGAAATTTATGAAACGAAGGAGAGAGCAGTTAAGTGGGTGTTTTTGATATGATACCTACATTAGTGTAGCATACTGATGGCAAAGAATGTGTTCATAGCTATCGATTGTATTCAGTAATGAGCTCTGTGAATGGCAGTGTGGGAATTCCAATGCTTAATTTTGTTTGAAGAGATTGTTATTTGCAACTTAAGATCAAGAGGTAAAATACCCTGGAGTCCTAGATGCCAAAAGAGATTTATAGCAGCTTGACCAGAGTCTCCAGGGTTTTTAAAGAGCTTTGGAGGAAGGCAGTTGCTTTTACTTTGTTGTTTGATATGTTTCCAACTACTAGAAGGACAGGAAAGGGTGCATGATATGAATTGCCTAGGGCTACAATAGCTTGTAAGCCTTCAGGGTTTAATCCATCTGATACTTGGCATTATGAACAAGCCTGCAAATAAATGGACAGTTTCTTACTATGCTCTCCTATGATGATTGTATAGACATCAGAGATTTATGTTGGCGATATCACACTTGTATCTATCAAGGTGCAAGCAAGCACTCTTGAAAAGTGAAATGGATACTATGAAAAGCTCATCTTCAATCTTTTACCTCTACAATCAACAATCCTTAGTCCCAGGAAAACTCTTTGTAAAGAACATAACAGTTGCCTTATTGGATCACAGTGAAGATCCATCTATTCTTCTTCTCATCTTCAATAATGACCAGTCAAATGACTCTTAGAAACTGAAAGGTACAGTAGGATTGATGCATCTATTTCCTTCTAACATCTGGTTATTATCAGTCAAGGTATAGTTTTAGATCCAGTGTGGATCTACTTGTGTGCGCAACTGGAATGGTGGAGATGGATATTCTTCTGATTGCCTCTCCATGACAGCACCTGAAACCAGCTAACAGTACAACACAGATGGCCAATAACCCTTCAAAAATGGATGAGATGTGGGGTGAGGAGGAAAAGAGAAGATCCTTCAGAGAAGTCCATCTTCTAAGCATGTAACTCCTCCATCCACAGAAGAAAATTCTGAATCTGACCCTTGCTTCTTTACTTAATATTCACCATACATTCTTTTTAGTTCTGATTTCCAGTGATATTCATATCCTCATTAATTTGTCTAATTGTTTTTAAACACAAAAACCAAAGGCAGAAAGAGCCAACAGGGAACCATAAAATAAAATCACCAGAACTGAATCATGTGAATATGAATCTTTGTAAAAAACAAGTAATGCTGGGATAAAATTGAGACAATACAGCAATCAATAGTATGGGCAATACTTGCTAAAATTATACATTTGGGGCAGATTATTCCAAGTCTCATTCAGTCTGAGGGCCAAATTCAGTTTCAGAGAAATTCTCATGCACTGCATGCCAGTGGTGGTGGTGACCAGGAATACCAGCATATTTTTGTTCAAAGTTTTTACTGCATTTCTTCAGGATGAAGACACTGAAGTTCTTCAGAATGAAATAAAACATGTAGAAAATCTGGGAAACCATCAAAACGATGATCTTATATAGAAGCATGACCTTCTGGGGCACTTTCAGGGGCAGACCTCAGGAAAGCCAAATTCAGCTCTAGGGCTTTAGGATCCCCATAAATGGTTAGTTCCTTTCAAATGTAGGATTATGTATTTATGTATTTTTCAAATATGTGTGATATGAAATGGCTGGCATCCTGTCAGTGGCATACATAAGTATAAATCTACCTATTGCCTTGTATATATTTTTGGGGGATGCATTGTGGAGGTTTGCATTCTCTTCAACTGCCATCTGAGCCAGTCTATGAAAGCTCATGCTACCAATTTCTGTTTTTCAGGGGCTGAACAGACCGCCCCTAAGAGGTGGACTGCAACTGACTCTTTTATCACTGGATCGTGGCTGTGGCAATTGCATGCTGTAACCCTGATCTGACATTTCTGCTGCACAAAAAGAAGCCACAAAAATCAGCTCCTTTTTGTGCTGCGGAAAGGGTGCCATAGCCATTGGTGCCATGGCTTTTCAGCACTCCTTTTGATTTGTGTCATCTGGACGCTATGCCAAAGGAGTGCCGTAACACTGCCTGCCATGTGGTCGGGCACACAGCATGATGCCAGTGTCAGGGAAGCTTCGGGGCATGTGTTGTGTGGACGCCATGCCCCCACTCTGCCCCAAGGCCAGCATTTAGTGCCAGTCTGTTGAGGCCCTCAGTTTCAAAGGTGCTTCAAGATCCCTTTGCATATTGATTTTCCAGCTGATGAAAAGATGCATATCATGGCTCTATAAAGACTCTAACAGGCTACTTAGCATTACAGATCCCATCTGTTGACCAAATAATTTTAGAACAAATCTTTGTGCAGCACTGAGATTTGTTTCTCCTAAGTGCAGGATAGGTACAATTAGGATTTTATGTGCTCTGAAAGCTGTAGCATATATAGGGCTGCATGTATTTTTCTCAGAATAACCCCTATAACACACTCCACTTCTGTCAGAAACATAGACCTTCCACAAGTTTAAACAGTACTCTCAAATCATCTGTGGCTGTTTGTACAGAGAGCTATTTAAGCCTGCCACTCTATTTGAGCCTGCCACTATTTATATTCAATTCCTTTTTCCAATCCCACACATTCTGTTACCAGGCAACTCATTCCCATGTTCTTTTCTAGTGTTCCTCCCATTACCCTCACGTACATTTCCCTGATATCTAATATGTGGTTTTCCTTGCCACTGCAAAATCTCTTTTACCCTCATGTTAAAAAACCTTCAGCTGAATTATGCACTTATGCATTTCTATCTCAGATAAGAAAATGAACACATTTCCCTGTACTTGCTGTAGCTTTACAGTTCCTTCACCAACATGTTTTATCTAGTACATCCCACCTTGAGAGCAACCAGGCAGAATGCAATGCTAATTACATTAATCAGATTCAGCAGGTTAACAATAATGTTCAGGTCTTGTACGTTGTCTTCTTTTTCCCCTAGAACAATTTGGGATTATTAAACCAGATAGAGTTGTTCACACTGTGTGTGGTTGCTATGCAAGTACAATTCTGAAAAATTCTGGGAAAGGGACAGACTCCCAAGTGTCTTTCCCTGAAGCTAATAATAAACCCCATAATGCACTTAAAGTGACAGAACCCATCACCACTGAGAGGGGCAAACATAGCACGACAGCACACATGTATTGCTGGGAAATAATGAAGCCGTTTCATCATATTTTAATGAAGGTGATGGTGCTCTTAGAGAATATGAGGACATTAGAATAAGGACAGTAACAATTTCCCTTCTTTCAGTTAAATAATACTATGTACTTGGTGTTAGGGATATCCCTAGTTTCTGTTGACAGAGGTTACATTAGCATCAGAAATTACATGTGAAACACTTTTCTGTGACATCTAATGCAAGTAGCCAACTTGAGAATTTGATACAGATAGAACAATATATTGCTGTACTGGAATCAAGGCCAGGTCAGGTTATGATGTGGCATTACAGCCCCCCCCCCCCCCCCCGGAAAACATTTCCCCAATTTACAGAGATTCAGAGACTGTTGCTGGGGAGCAAAGAAAGAAGGAACAACATGCCTCCCTTACTTAAGGCAAGTGGCCAGTACGCTTTTGATTCAGGCTAACCACATTGAGTTACCTAATCTGGGCAGCATGTGAATGGAGACGTCAGTCTGGAAGTAATGCAGCTGCCAATGTACAGCATCCACACCTGTGTTCCTGTTCAAATGTGGATGCTGTCCATCCTTACCTATATACTTTGAATGAGAATGCTATTCAGATAAGTATCTGAAGACATATACCTTTCTGCATTCTTTCCCAATTACTCATACATAAGTGCATGTAACTTAAAAAAAAATTGAGTGAGAAAACTGATTGGCAATGAAATTGGCAGCAAAGCACAGTAGATATTTCCCCAAAAATGCAAAACAGAACAAAACAAGACAAAACAAAACATTTTGCATAAAATTTTGTTTCCACAGAAAATAAAATGATAATCTCAATACATAAGAATACAATGATAGCATTATTATGCATGTATGATATCTCACTAACTGGAATAATAAAGTAAATAAGTACTTTTAAGAGGTAATAGGAAGTTCTGAGGGCTTTCAGAACCCAGGCATGACCCTTCTGAATCCAAACTTCATCATGTGTGATTTTACTAAGGTTTAGAAAGAATGTTGATAACTTCAAGATTTTCATCCAAATAACCTGGGACTTGTCATGAATCAATGCACACCTTCCTTCAGAAATATATGTCTATGTCATATTTGTGAAACCATGCATTCATTTTTTAAAGAAATGTGAGTAATACAAATGTGTACAGGTGAGAAACGCATCCAAAGACAGTGGAGCAAATGTGCACAAAAGTGTGTGCAGATGAAAATGTGAATAGATATGTATTAAAAAGTGGGAAGAAAAAGTATTGCAACCTAAGAATAATGTGACTGGAAATCAGTAAATACTGTTTTTGCGCTGCTATGCAGCAGTGAGAAGGCCACAAAATGAATACTTGTTACACAGTGTGTGTGTGTGTGTGGGGGGGGGGGGTTTCAGTGCATTGTCTGGTCAGTTTCCATGGAATCAGTTTCTGTTACTGAGGCCTGATTATATGGACAAGAAACTTAAAACAATTTAATAATCTTCCACATGTAAGCTTAACTCTTGCCAGTGTGTGATAAATACCTCACTACATCAGGGGAAGTGACTGCTGCCTTGACAGTGTTGCCAATTTCAGGGATTTTTCCCTGAAATAAGGGATTTTTTTTAAAGCTTTCAGGGCCATTTGGGGGATTTGCCACATTTCAGAGAAGATTCTGGGAATTCAAGCCTTCTTCCAAATATAATTATGGGGAATCCAAACCTAATATTTTCCTGGAAGTTCCTGGCCCCCCAAAGTGGCCGACATGGAGGATCCCCCCCAAAATGGCTGACATACCTCCCACCCCAGAAACCCTGCCCCCTGACCCAAAACCCCACCCATTGACCCAGAAGTCCCGCCCCCTGACCCAGAAGTCCCACCCCCTGGTTGGAAGTCCCACACGCATTCAGGGACTTTTGGAGAAATTCATGGACTTGCATTCAGGGAGTTTTGGTGAGGGTAACACTTCAAGGCCACTTGAAGAAGGCCATTTTCATCCCCGTTCTTAGTTTCTTTCTGATGTATCTCTGTTCCTTCCCTTTGTCTGTACATTGTCCTTGGGTATAGCCAGACCATATAATTAGTGCAGTCTGACACCACTTTAATTCCAAGACTTCATTCTACAGAATCCTGGGATTTGTAGTTTGGCAAGGCACCAGAGCTCTCTGACAGACCAGGCTGATGAGCTTTCCAAACTACAAGTCCCAGGATGATGTAGGCAGTTAAAGGATTCATGGTAGTTCAAGTGATGTCAAACACTTTAATTTTAGTTTCTGTGTCAGTCCTTGTTACCAGCTATTATATTTCAGATATGTCAATATAATTTTTATTGATCTACATTTATGTACAGTTTGCTCCCCCCTCCCTTCACTCCTGTTATTCCATCCTATTATTTTCTCTTTAATGTTCTATTTCATTTCTTTGCTTATTTTTAGGTCTGTTTCCAAAGAGTTTTAATGCTTTTGGATTTTTGAAAAAACTGTCTATTGTGAAAGCTGTTTCTTCTCCCTTCCTCTTATTCTCTTTTCCTCCACTTTTATTTTGGAGAAATATTAACTAAAGAATTATCAGTCATCCCTGATTTGATCTGTTTATCCATACAAAAGTAATTAGAAATGATGCCATTCCACCTGGCAGTACACTACCTACATTGTTGAAAACCACACATTTTCTTTTTAATCCAAACAGAAATTCATTCAAGAGTTAATCGAGATAAATTGTATATTTAGTATTTTATAATGGATTGTTCATTCAGTATATTTCCCCATGAAATGCAATATATCCAACAAATTACATTCTTTCTTCTCATTTCTTATCCATCATTAACTTCCCAAAATAACCAAGCACAACTGATCATCATATAAGTCATACATTATATCAGAATAGCCACTGTATTATTTCATGTCTGTTCTGTATTATCTCCTTACCTGGTGTACCTACTGGTGGGTAACTGCCTCTGTTTGAATTCTCAACATGGTGTTAATCATGTCCTCTCCAAAGAGTTACCAGGGGCTCTTTCACACTGCACATATAATGTCATGGCAATTTAACTGGCACAACAACTTCCTCTGGAATCCTGGGATTTGCAATTTAGGAAAATATATTTAGAATTTTCACCCAGAGAGCTCTAGTGTGTCACTGAACTACATATCTTGGGATTAGATAGGATGCTGCCATTGGAGTCAACGTGGAATCAGAGCGCTCTAATCGTGCAGTGTGAAAGGGACCACAATGGGAAAATGGCAACCTGCTTCTTAGAGAGGGGAATGTTCATAATCTGCTTCAGGCTGGTAACCAACAGAATCACTACATTTACAAAAGCAGCTTCTGTGAGCACAAATGGGAAAAAACTTCAGTTTCCCTTTTTTCTTCAAGAGCAGTTTTAAGTGCTGGAGAGAATGGACAGGAAGAAAGATATAAATCTTGATGCTGGATTGAGACCTCTGATTTAGAAATCTGTGGGAGATTTTATGGGATGATGTGGATGCTGACAGTATTTATCCTCTTCCCATTATCCCCATTTAGGGAAGGCTGACACTAATCTTTTCACAGAAAAAAAAACACCCTCCCACCTATTTATTTAAACTTTACCATTTCATGCCTGAACCATTTCTCTGTATTGATCAGTATAAATCATTAAGAATGGAAGAGATACATCTTCCTACCTACTTTCAGTTTATTAGGGATCAACCTAATTTGCAATCCTCAAGCTGGTGTGCAACCTGGAAGGCAATTATGATTCAGTATTATGATTTTTTTTTTAAAAAAAAATGCATACAAAATTTCAGACATTTCCAAAAAATATATACAGGCATAAAAATAGCATAGGTACAAAACTGTCATCAAGGGAAACACGATAAGAGATATATTGGGGGGAAATGCTTGCAAAAATGTTCATATTAGGAAAAATGTAAACAAAATTATGTATTTATAATACTACGATCCTTGTGCTGTTCAGTGATATGTACTGAAGATTTTGGATGAGACAAAATAAAGGAACTATGTATGTCTTAAAATGTTAAGCTCTTTTGATACATTAAAAGCCCTAAAATATGCTAACTTAACAGTTCTCTAATCTAATAATTCTATTGTATCTTTAAAACATAGCAAAAATAATTTTACTTCCCTTGTTTATGTCAAATGACAGAAATAACTGTTGGATGCAAGGGCTCATTCTTTTATCTTAGTCCTGATTTATTTATCTATTTATTTTTTTAAACCATAACTGATATCCTGTTAGGTATTTACCTCAGCTAGTATGACATACTAGTTTGAGAATGCCTCTGGAGGCCAAGGTTTGAATAACTGGTTGGCTATGGAAATCCACTGGGTGACCTTGGGCAAGCCACACTCTCTCAGCCTCAGAGGATGGCAACCTTCTCTGAACAAATCTTGTCAAGAAAACCTAGTGACTTGAGGTCACCATAACTTGAAGACACACAGCAACAAAGTGACTTACAATCAGGGAGGTGAATCATGTTCCACAATGCTTGTATTCTCAGGAGTGGATCAGAGGTATAGCTACATTTCTGCACCATGGAAAGGGCACCATAGCTGCTGGTGCCACGGCTTTTCTGCACTCCTTTGGTGCTGTGTCATGTAGATACAGTGCCAGAGGGGAGCCATGATACTGCCAACTGTGTGGTGCAGTGTGCGGTGTCATGCCAGCCTGAGGGTGGAATCAGGGCATGCATCATGTGAATGCCAAGTGCTGACTCCACCCCCAGGCCAGCCTAAATGGCCGGTCTGTACACCCTCATTGATCAACCACCTGGAATGCAGGAGACACCTATAAATTTCTTAGCACTTTGCAATTGTTCATCCTCTTCAACTGACTCTGCTCTTTGTGTTCTGTGTTTCCTGTCATTTTTGACCCCTGGACTACATTTAATGATTTCTAGTTTTTGGTCTATCTTCTCTTCACTAGCACTTTGAAATACAGCAGCCGTTTGAGCACCAAGAATCTGGCCTAATCATCTCGCCCTTGCCTAATGCTAACAAAGATCACCGCTTAGTTTGATCTGGAAAGTCACACAGTATTGGAGGAGATGTTGTAGTACATCATAAATGGCAGCTATTGCAGTTAAAGCAATTTTTTTTTGTTATTAAAGGTTCAGAAGTATGACTAGAATAGACAGTTAGAAATGTGGCCTCCAGATGAAACCAGCATCAGCATTCAATTTGAACTCTTTCTTAACTGGACTATTGGGAAGCCCCTATTCATTTTGCCCTTTAACTTAAATACTGCTCTTACAGTAACATTTGCTTTATAATAAAAAAGCTGAAGAAACCAACCATAAAATAAGAGCATATCTGATTTTCATTAGTTGCTTCTTGCTCCAATTATTAGAAAAGCACCATCATACTTTGGAATAAACATTTCCTTCAGTGAATTCACTGTACCCACACTCCACAGCAAGTATTGGAGCAAGAACCTGCAGTTTATGCTTTTGAATTTGGATTGGTTTTATTAGGTCAGCATTTGGACTACTGAGCATTTATCAATTAGGAAGAAAGAATGATCAAATCTTTACTGTCCTGCAGTTTCAGAAATCATTCTCTCAGTATACATGCAAAAATAATTATCTGTACATGCCCTCAGTTCAATACATTTAGTATGTTATAATCATCTCCCCCTGAAGTAAATGTGCTTCTTTAGTATTTGGATACTCTTCTTCTCCTTGCTCTGCTCAGAATTTACCTTGTTCTTCATGTAGAGGGAGAAGGTTTCCCAGTATGTCATTTGCCATTTCAAAATGCATTAATTTGCAATCAGCATATTTGCATTCTACCCAATTACTATGCACTAAGGCTTCCAGAACGTTAGAAAAACTCATATCCGTGGTGACAACTAAGTGCCTGGATTTCTTTTACTAATTGGTATTCATGATATAAACCTCTTTTTCTTTTTACTTTTAGAAACAGCCATATCCTCTCACTTGAAATAATGAGAAAATATTAACATTGTATGTTACCACAACAGTGGCCTCTTCATTAAACTGTCTCTTTTACCACCCACTTGCCTCTTCCTGGTTGACTTGCACTTTACTTTAAGTACTCCATTTTGGCAAGCTAATCAGTGGCTAACTTTGCTTCAAGGCCTACCCTTATCTTGTGAAGTGCCACCAGTGCACTCAACTAGCCATCTCATTATCAAACTTTATTCAAGCTTCTTCTCCTGTTGTCACAGATCAGACTGATATAATTTTTCACTTTGAAAAAAATGTGGTAAAACTCCAAGCAAAGTTTCAAGTCCTTAGTGAACAATGTAAGAAGGTGTTGATTTTATTTCATACTCAAAGGGAATGAACTTTTAAAATGAGTTCTTTTATTTTTTTAAAAAAACACACATCCCAATTACAGCTTCAAAGAGATGAAAAAGTAAAATGAGGTTTCTATTCTGAAGTCGAAGGCTTTCATGACCGGCATCCAATAGTTTTTTGTGGGTTTTTCGGGCTATGTGGCCATGTTCTAGAAGAGTTTCCTCCTGACGTTTCACCAGCATCTTGTGGCTGCCAGCCACAGATGCTGGTGAAACGTCAGGAAGAAACTCTTCTAGAACATGGCCACATAGCCCGAAAAACCCACAAAAAAACTATGAGGTTTCTATTGTTCACTGGAAAATAGAAGTCATGGTCAAGGGTGTGGTCAAATATGATTTCTGGATAAGACAGATGAAATTGGGGGAGTGTAGGAGTGACATTCTGAATTTTGTACTAAGTAAAGATAACTATAGATCCAAAGCAAAATGGTATAAAGATGCCACAGGCTGGTGCTATACTGCAGAAAGAAAGCAGTTTGACACCACGTTTACTGCCACATCAATGCTGTGGAATTCTAGGATTTGTAGTTGGGTGAGATATAGCTTTCCTTATCGGAGAGTTCTGGTGCCCCAACAAACTAAAATCCCAGAATTCCATAGCATTAATTCTATAGCCATGGAAAGTAAAGTGGTGTCAAATTACTTTATTTCTGAAGTGTGGCAGCAGCCTCAAAAGTTCCAGTGCCAGTAGCCCACAGTCTTTTTAAGGTGGGGGCACAGCAGGCAATTGCCCTAGGCTTCACATGAGAAAGGGACCCAATGCATGATCAGGAACTCATCAAGATCAGCATTACTATATTGTTGCCAATTTATTTCTTTCAGAATCCCACTAACTTCAGCTTCATAAACCTAATCGGCAGGGTTCCACATGGAAATATGTGGTGGAAATAGTTTTCCACCACATTTTTATAAATACATTGAGAGGTCATTGAAACCCACCTACTCACTACATTGTTTTTATATTTGTGTCAAAGCAATATGCATTAGATATTTAAATGAAAAATCAACAATTCTCTTATGATTTGCTTTTGAGATTTGTATGCTCTTTACAAATAGCTTCCCTGTCCTTGTTATCTTGTAAACCTTTCCATATCACTGGATAAATTATCAGTTCCCTGACACTTGATAACAGTGGTCAACTTCCCAAAGACAATGCTTTAGAAAGAGGAAAAAGCGGACAAGAGGACAGAGAAAGAGAGAGAACTAAATTAAAATGTTGTTGTCAGTAAAACGTATACTCTATATTAATGAAATTAGTGAGACTGCAGTCTGATACCTATTTTCTTGGTCAGAAACACATCTGAACTCAGTGAGACTGTCTCTTCAGTAAATATGTACAGGATTGAACAGGAACAGTCAATTTCTGCGGTTTAAAATTTATTTTTGTACATCAAGGATATGATGAAGCTTACCACAGTAATGAATATCAATAGATGGGAGATCAATATGCATTTATCATTTATTCCTGCAAAATTCATACCCAAATCTTAGAAAATCAAAGTGAAATAGACAGAGTAGATATGGTCGATATGCAATTTGTTGAACTGAGCAGAACAGCTATAAAGAAAGGTCAGGTTAATTCCTGACTCTATTGACTATTTTAATGTCTTGAGATATTGTTAGGTATTGAAGTGGAAGCATCAGAGCTTAAGAAGAGCATGCAGTAGTTTGTATACATTATGAAAATGATTAAAGATTAATAATGCAATGGCAAAACATTGCCTTATTATTTGTGTTTAAAACTGTCCTGTTCAAATTTACCAATGGAAAACTGTCCTACATTCACTATGTAAAACCTTTTCAGACTTAAAACTATACTTTCTCCAGCAATTTGGTGTTTTGGGTGTATTGCACACAATTACACTTTTAAAAATAAATCAATAAATCAACTTCTTCAGCTAAGTGTTGATGATGTAATTCAACCAATTATTCTTTATGACATATGATGTGGATGTGTTTAGCAATTACCCAATTTTGTTTGGACATGTTACAACACATTTATTTTTTCTTAGGAAAATATTTGGTATTTGTAGATTTACACATTGTTTCAAATTATATTCCTGTGATCTGGAATTGAACTGAGGATCAGTGTTGTTGGATCCTGCATGCTTTTATTGTTTCAAAAAGACCTGTGGTCCAAGGATGGGAAGCTTACATTCATTATCCATTGGTCAGTGTCCAGAAGATCTTATTGCTTTAGTTAACCATTATTGTGCATTTCATAGATGTCTACTGCAAAAAAAATAAATAAAATAAAAATCCATTTTTAGAAATATGATCAGTTATATGAATACATGTGCCCAAACCTTGTTCATATCCTATGTATTTTCCTTCCCCACTTTTTCTTCATTTTGTCTCTCTCTTTTTCTGTTTCCTTTATTTGTAACCCAATAAACTCCAATGAAAAATTAAAATTCTACATTATTGTCTCTGTGTCCCAGGATAGAGTCCCATATTTCTTAATATGGGAAATAATTACTCTATTACAGCGGAAGAGAGCTTTAGGGGGAAAGAACAACCAAAAGATCCTCAGGCCAAATTAGCATTATATGTTAATGGAGGGCGGAAAGAAGGCAGTCCCAATAAGTTGTTTCTAAGGATGCAGTCATATTCCCACTCATGTGGAAGTAAGTCCTGTTGCACTCAATGTGACTTAATTTTTAAGGAAGCAAGGAAAAGCCAGGAAGCTGAAGGACACCTCTAGTTTTTAGATGTTCTGATAATCTTTAGGGCTAAAGGGCAGGATATAAGTCCTCTAATTAATAAATAAAAGCTGAAATTATGCATTCATAATTCAACCACACAAGCCTTGAATTAAAAAAAATCCAAAAAGCAAATCTTAATTGTGCCACGTTATACAAGGAATACCATCTTACTCTGTCATTGTATACAATGGGACTTGACTATTCATGAATTAAACAGTCAAAAACTGTTTCACAGTGTGATTCTCTGCACATATATCACATTTATTTGCACTTAATAGACTATAGCAAAGCCTTTGACTGCATAGATCATGAAAAGCTATGGAACCCTCTTAAAGACATGGGAGTGCCACTACATTTGATAGTTATGATGAGAAATTTGTACTTAGACAAGAGGCTACTGTTAGAAAAGAATATGTAGAAACAAAATGGTTACCAATTGGTAAGGGGTTAAGGCAAGGCTGCATTTTATCATCCAACTTGTTCAATTTGTATGCAGAAAACATTATACGAAGATCATAATAGGAAGGAATGTCAACAATCTAATATATGCAGACGATACCATATTACTAATGGAAAACGCCATAGACTTAGAACAATTACTAAGTAGGGTCAAATAAAAAAGTACAAAGTCAGTCTTGCTCCTGAACATAAAGAAAACCAAACCAAACCAAATGACCATGGAGGACCTACATAAATTCATAATAGTCAACAAGGAAATCAAAATAGTTAAAGCTTTCTCATACTTTGGATCAAATATTACTCAGAACAGAGACTGGAGTCATGAAATAAGATTAGAAATGGGAAGAGCAGCAATGAAATAACTAGACAAGATCAAAAAGAGTAAAGAATCCCTAGACTGTCTCTGAAGTATAGGGACAGTCTAAGGATTCTGTTAGTATACCGTCCACCCCGTTGCCTAACAGACTTCCTGGCCGAGATGACATAGCTGGTCTTGGAGCTGGTGTTGGAGTCTCCCAGGGTTTTGGTCCTGGGGGACTTCAACATCCCCTTCGAGTCCAGCTCATTAGATCTGACAGGTGCAGCTCGGGAGTTCATGAATACCATGACTACCATGAGCCTGTCCCAATTATTCTGAGGCACATTGTGCTGGTAACACATTTGATGTGGTCTTCAGTACAGATCAGGAACATCCATGGGCAGAGGTGATTAACACCACTGCTCTGTCATGGACAGACCATTTCCTGGTCAAAGTCATACTGAAGGCTACTACCCATATCCCCCTCGGGGGTGGAGGGCCTATTAAAATGGTCTGCCCTCGAAAGCTGATGGAACCCAAAAGGTTCCAGGAAGCACTAGAGGGTTCTATGGTTGGGAATGATGGCAATTCTGTCGAAGCCTTGGTCGATACCTGGAATAACACTATCACTCCTGAGCATCCTTTCCAGCCCGCTTCAAATAAAAAATCTTGGTATACAGAAAATCTTCCTCAAATGAAGCGGACTGTGCAACGACTAGAGCGCCACTGGCGGAAACATCAATGTTTGTCTGACAAGACACGCCATAGAGACTTTTTAGATTCCTATGGAGTGGCAATAGATGCAGCAAAGAATTCCTTCTATGCTGCACGTATTGCGTCTGCAGAGTCTCATCCAGCAAAGCTGTTCAGGGTGGTTAAAGAGTTAACCCAATGTCCTCCCACCCTGAACTTTCTATTGGAACTAACTAAAGCCTGCTGTGATGCTTTTAATAACTTTTTCACAGATAAAATCTCTCAGATAAGGGTCGCTCTGGATGGCGGCATTATAACAGAAACAGAAAGAGAGGTGTCCAGTGACTCTGTGGACTATGTTAGGCTGGATCACTTTGAGTTTGTAAATACCTATGAAGTGGACAAGATTCTTGGAAGTGTAAGGAGGACTATGTGTCCTCTCAATCCTTGCCCATTATGGTTGACCGCCCAGGGAAGGGGATGCAATGAAAACATTATTACAACTCATAATCAATGCATCCCTTAGGGAGGGAATATTCCCATCGAAATTAAAATAAGCGATAGTTAGACCACTATTTAAAAAACTCTCCCTTGACTCCCTGGTGTGAGCAAATTATAGACCAGTCTCCTTATTACCATTTCTGGGCAAAGTGATCGAGAGGGCAGTTGCCTTCCAGCTCCAGGTTGTCTTGGATGAAGCCGATTATCTGGACCTATTTCAAACTGGCTTCAGGGCGGGATACAGAGTTGAGAGGGCCATGGTCTCCTTAGTCGATGATCTTCATTTGGGCATCGACAGGGGAAGTGTGACCCTGTTGGTGCTCTTGGACATCTCAGTGGCCTTCGATATCATTGACCAGGGTATCCTTCTGGAACGCCTTTGGGAATTAGGTATCGGGGACACTTCATTGCAATGGTTCAGGTCCTACCTCTCAGGCAGATTCCAGATGGTGTCGCTTGGGGACAGTTATTCATCCAAGAGGGAGGTCAAATCAGGTGTCCCTTAAGATGTGATTCTTTCCCCAATGTTAACATTTACATGAAGCCACTGGGAGAGATCATCCGGAGGCATGGAGCATGGTGTTATCAGTATGCTGATGACACTCAAATCTATTTTTCTATGTCTCCAACTGTTGCAGTGACTAAGGATGACATCTCTCCTCTGGATGTCTGCCTTGGGTCGGTAATGGGCTGGATAAGGGAAAACAAACTCAAGCTCAATCCAGTGAAAATGGAGGTACTTGCGATAGGCACTCCAAGTCTGGGGAAGGAGTTTTGTCAACTAGTCCTGGATGGGGTCACACTTCTCCTAAAGGATGAAGTTCACAGTTTGGGAGTACTCCTGGATTCATCTTTACAGCTGTCATCTCAAATAGATGCGATGGCCAGGAGTGCTCGGTATCAACTTCGGTTGATACGCCAACTGCATCCTTACCTGGATCAAAAGGACCTTGAAGCAGTAGTAGTTGCACTGGTAATCTCTTGTCTACCTTTCTACAAAATGCAATCGGGGTGGCTTCAATTGGTTCAGAACACAGCAGCCAGATTGGTCACCAGAACACCTAGGTCAGCCCATATAACACCTGTGTTAAAAACTCTTCACTGGCTGCCGATTAGCTTCCGGGCGCAGTACAAAGTATTGGTTATTGCCTTTAAAGTGCTTCATGGCTTGGGCCTGAGTTACTTGAAGGAACACCTCTCCCTACACAATCCTCCCTGCACTCCCAGAACATCTGGGAAGAATTCATTAGAATACCATAAGCCCAGGTTAATGTCAACTTCCCATAGATCATTTACAACCACAGCCCCCAAACTATGGAACAGCCTGCCGGAAGAGATCCATCTTATTACCAACTTAGATGCCTTTAAGAAGGCACTTAAGATGGATCTCTTCTGGTGGGTTTATCCATCTGACCTCTTATAGGACATCTTTAACATAAAATGCTTCACTTCTGGTTATGATGTATGTTTTCTAAATGTTTTAGATGTTCTAGATGTTTTAGCTATTTTACTGAATGAATAATAATGTCACTGTTTTATTGATTGTATGTTATATCTGTACTGTGTTAATTTATTGATGTAATCCCACCTCGATGTGCCGGGAGAGGTGGGAAAATACAAATAAAAATTATTATTATTATTATAAATAGTCTTTGTCCTTTGGTCCCATTTTACTTATTTTTGGAAGTGTGGATGATTTTACTGCAAGCGTCCTTCAGGCAACTACTTGTTGAAACAAAGGAATGAATTTTATTTACAAACAAGGTTGAATACAGTATATTTCTTGTAGGATGTTATTCAAGTTTGATATGGTGTATAAATTGCTTCAGTAATTACAATGTTCAACAGTTTCTTTTGCTTGACTTGATAAACATTCCTGCATAGTCTTAGTTCCCACAGAACCTGTATGCAGCCTTTGTATCTCTTAATCCTTCAGGTTATCTGTTAAATAGCTGAACTTCCTCTGTTTCCTAATATTTATTTCACCTATTCTCCAGATGACTTTAATAATCTCCACTGCCTCCTAAATATAAATATATATTTCCGGCAGGATATTAACACATACTTTAACTCCCGACTCCTCTAGTCCCTAGCTTGGGTAACTAAGCCCTTCTGACTGAACCTATCAGTAGTCTACCTCAGCCTTCTTAGCTGCTAACCCCTCAGGGTACAATGACACCCTCTCCCTAACACATAGCTCTGCCACTCTATTTATGCCCACTCCTGGGGCCAGCCCCCACCTTTTCTAGCTTCACTCCCATTGATTGTTCTCAACATTTTAATCTGCCTGTGTTCTCCGCAGGAGATAATTCCCAAGTGGACACATCTTTTAAAGAACTTTAAAAGAAGAAAGTGACCTTGAAAGTGACCTTGTGAGACAGAAAAATCCAGGTTCAAAAAAGAGGGTAAAAGGTGTGCGTAAAGAAGCAAAATACTGGCGGGTTACAGACTGCCCTCAAGCGGCTGTTCTCCCGCCGCCGCCATTTGCTGCGGAGGGAAGCCCCAGTGGCCAGACCGTGAGGCTTCCCGGCGCAGAGAAAAAGGAGTGCCGAAATGGCGCTCCTTTTCAAAATGCGGAAGTGGCGCTGCGAGGGGCGAAGCATGCCCTCACGGCGTCACTTCTGCCGTGACACGTCTGGACGCTATGCGTCCAAGATGTCAAAATGGCGGCACCCATGTGGATGGGTGCCGCCATTTACGACGCGCTCCGCACGTGTTGGGGACAGGGCCAGTTAGGAAGGGGCGACTCTTCCTAACCCTGCCACGCCCCTTCCTAACGCTAGCATGCATGGAGCGCGTCGTAAGTGGCGGTTTGTAACCCGCCACTATGTTTGTTGAAATACAGAGCATTCTACACACTTGGTGAAATTGTTCTGTTCTGGTACCACAGACAGACAGACACATTTTAAATTTTATTATTTTAAAAAAAAATATTCCAAGGTTCTTCTTTTCTCTATTCATTAAGAATATAACTAAATATTTTTCAAGATATCATCAAAACCTGATAGTTTGCTATAAAATCCCTTCCTATATATCATTGAAACTTGATGGTCTATTATAAAAATATACATCTGCAACACAGTCCACACTTTTGAAGGTTAATGTATTAGGCAACTGGAAGAAAATAAGTTACTTTGTCATTCAGGAGGATGACCAGCTCTGGCTTGGAAAGTACTGTGGCACTTATATGGATGAGGACGAACTCCAAAGAGGAGACAAACAGCTATTTTCATCATGTCAAACATCTTGCCACTATGTATCTCTGCTCTGATATCAAGTTGTAGAAATATTCTGCATCTCAAGTAATCTGGATTCTTCTTAAGATTCCTCATATTTATAATTATGATTTATAATTATAAATTATAATTTAATTAATACTATTTAAATTATATTAAATTATAATTATAATTAATTAAAATTATAATTTAATTAATAATAATTAAATATAATAATTTGTTTTTTGGCTACTTTTATAGCCCACCTTCCATTCAATGATCTATGATTGCATACACAGGCCTTATACACACTGCCAGGATGTGATGTACTGGCAGTGATAGTAGGGCTTGGGATCACTCACCAATCACATGGTCCCAAGCCCTACTGCGTGCCGGCGGTGCCACTATTCAGCAGCACCATCCACACTTGGGGTGTAGGGATGACATGTGGGCTTCTGAGTGCCCACGCATTTATTCCTGGAAGTGGTATCGTAAGGGCTCTGACGCAGCTCTTATGACATTGCAAAAAGGAGCTGCTCTAGGTAGATCCTTTTTTACTGCACAGCTGGACCGCATGGTTTGGTTGCTGTAGCAATGCTACACAGTTAAAAGGGCTGCCATTTCTCTGCTGGTCTGTACTGCACCACAGTTCTCCTCATCCTCTCTTCATTCTCACAACAGCCTTGTGAGAGGTAGGTCAGGAGAATAACTAGCCCAAGGAACTCCCTAGCCCCAGTTCAGCACACAAACTTCTCCATTATTTTGGATAAAATAGTTTCCAAAATTTAGAAGGTCTCCATATAATCAAGTGGGATTAATTTCTAAAAATGTGACTAGGATCTACAGTACTGTGCTATGTGTTGCTTTCTAGAGAATGTATCCTTTACAGCAGGGGTTTGCAATGATTGGATCTGAAGATGCTTTAGGCAACAATTCACTAAAGTTCATGATGACTGGAGTTTCTAGGTGCTGAGATCCAAAATATTTTGAAGGATGTACATCTATTGTTTCTAAATTGTTGTATTAGGTAGTCAAAGGAATGGACTGAAGGAGAGAAAAAAATGCTGTATTGGCTCTGATCAATACATGGGGAAACTGGATTCTGTGTTACATTTGTCTTAGGTTGCTACCACAGACAAGGGACTCCTCCAGATTTCTGAAGGATAGCTAAATCAACCTTTTCTATGTTTCATTCTGTGCTTTCACTTTCCCAATATACCCTATTTACTCAGTTCATTGTAGCTTCTCAGTTCATGATTGATGGTATGTCTCAAAAGGACTAACAGGAAACCTGGTAAGGTAACTGAGTTATTGCTGTTAAAAGGAATGATCATCCAGTTATGGAGATTTTTACATGATGTTACATGACAATTACCATTTGCTTCTTTGGTTTCTGGACTGATAAAATATAATTGCTGCTACAGAGCAGCAACATTTCATCTCATGACAGAAATTAATGGTGTAAACAGCATGGATCCAGCATGATTTATTATCAGACAAGATTCTACATGTACCTGGCCCATCTCAACTATGAGTAGTGGTAGTAGTAGTGTGTGTGTGTGTGTGTGTGTGTGTGTGTGTCTAGCCCTGTCACTTTGTTGCACACCTGCTGGCTTATGATATGACAGGATAGGCTATAATGCCAGAATACATTATGATATGATTGGATGCACTTATTTAGCTCTCCTAGGTGGATACTAACATGCTCGGGGTTAGTGTTTTGAGAAGGGCAAATGTAAATTCTGGTAGCTGTCAGGGAGGGAACATGAAAGCAAAATCACAGCCTTGTCACACTAAAGCTTGGTCAAATAAAAATGCCAGAATTCTGAAGGAAAATTCAACACACATGTCCTGGTGTGAAGTATTACCTAACTCTGTACCAAGATAGTCTGTGTGTTTGTGTGTGAGTGATTTGAGTAGATAACATTGAATTTGAAAGGAGAAAGATAAAATATAGATATGGCTGTTTTAATTGTCTATCTTTCACTATTTTTACAGAGTTGTGGTCTGTTTTTAAACATAGTTTTAGGTGTGTACTATTTTAAAAGGTTTTTTTATCCATTGTACATTACCTCAGAGGCCCTGATGGCTTGAATGATAATAGACAAAAGCTTAAAATAAAATAAAATAAAATATATAGCTCACATGTGTGGTTGCACAGACCTAGGGAATAAAATTATCAATTGGACATAAAATGTAATAGGAATATTGTAAATAATCCTTTGAACAAATGTTTAGAGTGTTCATAAAATTTCAGATGATATTTTGTAAAATTATAGCAATACCAGATACATTTATATACCACTCTAAGCAGTCTCTAAGCAGTTTACAACTGTAAGCTAATTACCCCCATCAAGCTGGGTACTCATTATAGTGACCACGGAAGGATGCAAGCCTGAGTTGAACCTGAGCCTAGGCTGGTATTAAACTTGCAACATTGTGGTTTGTGAGTAGCTGCAGTACAGGCGTTTAACCACTGTGCCACCAGGGCTCCTTGTTCTAAGTAAGGAGAAGGAATCTCCTATATAAGAAGTCTGAGGTAAATGTCTTCTGGAAGCACTCTCACAATAGAGAAGACCCACTACTGAAAGAGAAACACTGAGATGTATTAAAAACCACTAATAATTAATAGGTTGGGGGAAAACACATACTTGGGTAAGCAAAGAGTAAGTAATAAGGCATCATTTGGGTTTCTTCATCACTCCATCATAACCCAGCAATATGTCTCCAGAGAGGCCACCTTTCCAAAGCTAAACAAGGAGGTGGGAGTCACACTGCTTCAAGTGGAAGAAACTCTTTGTTATAAAGATAAGAAATTAGAAACCTAAGTATGGTCTTGCTATCTTTTATTCTGCAGGGTATTTCACCTTCCTAAAACTTGTTTCTTTAACTCCAACAACTTTGCATACAGCTTCTCAGTCATGTCTTCACTAACACCTGTGTCCATTTTAACCCCTTATTTGAGTTTTAAATGTGACCCACTTCTACCTTTGTATATACGCAGACATTCTGATATTTTTATCTTGTATTTTATATGCTGTAATTTTGTAACTGTATTTAGCATTCTATTGATATGGTCAGCTGACTAATCAATAAACTTGTTGTTGTTAAGTCATGGAAAGTAGCAGAGAATCCTGTAATTAAACTTAAGTGGAACAGTGAGCAAGATTAGAAATGTAAGTTGTGTTGCAGCAAATACTGACTGTGGCTATAATACTAGCAGGGGTAATTTAGGCATGCAGACAATTACCAACAAGTCCCACTCAGTCCCATTTAATTTCAAAGCCCAAACCACTCAGCTTATAGGATTTCAATAATATCTTGTTTCTGGTTGAGAAATTTTCTTGACACAGGAGGGTAGGTTGTTGGTCATTCCCTGACCTATGCAAGCATTCTTGCTTCCATCATGAGAATGAGGGCCAAGAGGTTTTTTTCTTTTTTAATTTAAAAAACGTGTTATGCATTATTTGTGCAAAAGCACCTCTAAAGTCTTTTTCCTTTGTGAAGCTAAGCATGCACACAGCTCACAAAAAGGTACAGTCTGACTGCTAACAAAGAGGCAAACTGCCTACTATGTGTCTATTTTTTCATAATCCTGGCAACAAGACAACAGTTGCTATAGTTTTAAATTTAAATTCAGAAATCCACAGAAGTCATACTTGCAAATACGCAAGTTATTTCTGAGAAGGCCAACAAAAATCTTTTTTCAGTATTGTGGGTTTTTTTTTTGGGGGGGGATTTTCATTTAATGCATGAGAGCAAAACAAGTTCAGATTTGCATCCCAAATGCCTGGAAAAGTTAGGGTACTGGCCAGACTTTAGGGAACATCTCACCATTAGTGATGCCATATGTAATTGTCCTGCATTGTGATCCTCAGAAAACCCTCACACCATAACTTAAGACTGTTCAAAGCTGTAAGGCTGGGCACAAAGTTAATGTTATGGTAAAACAATGCAGCCTATTTTGTGCATCATTGAGCAATTGCACGGCCCCCACATACCATATATAATAAGATCTTTGAACACTGAACCCAACTTGAAGTGATACTGAGAGATTGAAGTCAACTTCAGCCCATGCCTGGGCTTCCAAATAATTAGTTTATCTCCCCTCTAATACTGAGACAAGAACAGAAGAGGAATTGCTAATGGTGGAACTAGGAAAAAAGGCTATTCACTGTTGTCCTTAAATGGTGCCTTTAAAAAAAAGCAGTCAGTCTTTCAAAAGGTCCCTGGAAGAAAGGCAAGATGAAAATAAATAAATAAACTAACAAACTGAGTCTCAGGATGTTATTTAAATGTGCAAGTTTATGTGTTTTGCTTTATATTCAAGAATTTGACATCCCAGTGTATTAATTATGCCACTCCCTGCTTCTTAGCAACATCAGAGCATCCAGTTATTTGATCTAATGTTACTATATTCTATCTGATTTTTTTAAAAAATGTCCAGCTACTTCATATAAGATAACTGATAGCACAGATGTAAAACACCATCACATGAAACATGGTAACCATGTTTATTGCCAAGAGGATTCATAAGTTGAAATAGATTTGTGTGCTTGCTTCTACTGATGACAGCCATGTAGCTTATACCCAGCTCTTTTCCATGGAAGAGAAGGCTGGTTTTTAGATTATTGGCTCCAGATAATGGAGAAATTAGATTTGTATGTTTAATAATTATTCACATAAATGACCAAAAGCCCCCCCCCCATGGCATATTAGCATATCTGGTTCAGATAGATTATTTTCCCAATACTAATTCTTCAAATTCAGTGAAAGACTTTTGCAAACAAATACTACAGCAAGCCTCTTGGCAAAATAACTAAAGAATTTGTAATTTCCAAATGGAGTTTTCCTCTCCCCACCCTTCTCTCTCCAAAGGTATACATTAGGTTTTTAATGATGCATGAAGATGAATCCCAGTTGTAAATGTGTGAGACATCCATAATATTGTGGAGAACAAATAATTAGTGTTTTGGAAATGTGTGTTCATCTCACAAAAGCAAGCTGGTTTCCCTCCTCCTTCCTGTTTTGAAGGCAATAGCCTGTGTTACATGAGCCATCTGCAATTTCATGGACAGGTGCGGGTTCAGCAGCACTGCTCCAAGCTTGGATACCAGAGAAAGCTTTAGAATTTGCTAATCATTACCAGGAAATTAGCACAAGATTTTTTTTTTTTTTAGAAAAAGAGAGGAAAAAGAGCTTTTTCTTCATACAGATCTTTTTTAAAAAATGAAATATATCATTTGTTGATATTTAAGGTTTGTTGTTTTGTTGGTTGGTTATGGTTCATGGAAAAGTGTATACATCTATTTCCAAAGCTGCTTCTACTCTGTAGAATTAATGTAGTATGACACTCCTTTAACTACCACAGCTCAATGTTATGGAATTCTGGGTTTTGTCGTTATGTGAGATATTTAGCCTTCTTTGTGAGAGAGCTCTGGCACCACAATAAACTATAAACTACAGACTACCAGGATTCCATAGGATAGTTAAAATGATGTCAAATTGCATTATTTATGCAATGTGGCAGCAGATCTAGTGATTAGAGTCCTGTTTCTCTAAGAACTGAACCCACATGAGTTGCTTTGTAAAAGATCACACTGACAAATGTTCTATATTCTGGGAAGACATGAACAACCAGGGGTCTAAGTCAATTTTTCTAGCAGACTCCTATCATTTTTTTCCAATTGTACAAGCAGTAGGACATTCATTCTGGTCATCTCTTACAATGCAAGTCCTTGAACAATTGGATGAGTAAGTTTTTGTACAACTAGTTCTGCAACTAGAATTTTTTTTACATCTCGATGTAAGTTCATCTAGAGCTAGTGAGATGCAGTGGTTTAACTAGGACTCCAGGACTAGGAGTATTTTGGACTAGGACTCCAGAAGACCAGGTTTCAAATCTTTGCTCAGCTATGGAAACCCAATGGGTGAACATGAACAAAAATATCCTCTGAATAAGTCTTGCTTAGAGTTGCCATAAGTCAGAGTCAACTTGAAGGCACACAGCAACAACTTTCATCCACAACTGTGTTTATGAGTGCAGTGTCATTTGTGCAAATAGAACAATGTCATTGGATACTATCTCATGCTGTTATTTTGTCAAATAAATATACTTCTTTTTTCTTTTTCTTTTTTTTTTTAAAAATGAATAAATTTCATCAATTGACAACTGTAGACCAATCTATTGCCAGCACCATAGCTGCCCTTTGGGGTCTCTAAGCCATGAATTCAGATAGCATATACACATCATGTGTACATAAACTTGCAGTATTATTGAACAGAATTGTAAGCTGAAGACCGGAAGAGAATCTCTGAAAGATACAGCAACATTGTGCATAAGATTATAAATTTTAATAGTATGGCTAACCATGGGGAGAAACAGGTGTCAAACAGTTGTCTTCATTTTCCAGAAATATGAGAAACTTGAGATTATCAAGTTTCTTTAGATCCTGTTTATCAGGTACTGGATTTTAAAATAGTTTCATAGTGTACTAGATTTTTCTGTACAACTAAAGACTATATGACCACTTCTCTATGCAGTTAGAGCTAGCAAATAATATGCTTAAAATAGCTACTTTGTTATTATAGCTGTCAGTCTCCACTCTTAATAGAAGATACAGACATCTTTATCAGAATATTTAATATTTTTCAGATCTGACTTTCAGAAAACATAGGCCTTCAGGAACTATTTCTTTTATATAAGTAGGAACCTCAGACTATTTTGGCTAAACCTCTTTGACAGGTTATTTTCAATTTACGTAGGGTCTCTCTGAAACAGACAGACCAAGTAGTTGCCATGCTACTTGATTTTATGCTTCACATATCTCCAGAAAAAATAGAAATTAAAGTTCTTTTCTACTTAAGTATATATGTATCTATATTAATTGTCATTCAGGAGCCAGGTAAAAAGCACAGGCTGTCTTGCATAATATAAGGACTGATTATGATTATGACAATGACAATCTTTATTTCCCATTTTTCCCAAAAGAAAGACTCAAGGCAGTTTTTCTATGTTTTGACACATAAAAACAAATCATAGTTAAACTACAAAAGATCAACAAAGAACAACAAATATAAAGATGATTAAAAACAATATAAAACATACAATCAACATGTTTTAAAAAGTAGTTTTAAAATAAAACGAACAAAGCAAGTCTTCATTTGCCAACAAAAGGACAAGGAAGGAATCATTCTAGCTTTTATAGGAAAGAATTCTAGAGTCTAAAGGCAACTACTATGATGTGCCCCTATTAATTGTACCTGTATAGGCAGTGCGGCTGAAAGAAAGAAAGATCTGTCCTCAGGGCCTCAAGGTCCAGGCAGCCTCATATGTTGAGACTGATAAGCAAACATGTTTCCTTCATCCACATTTTCTATTCTCCATATAAAATGACACCAGGCTTGACTAAAGAAGATCAAGGGCATGCAGAATGTCCTAGATTCAATCCCTGGAATGTCTGAGTAGACTTTGGAAAAACTTGTGGTTTCTCTGAAACCTTGGAAAATCATTGGCAACCAGTGCTCAAACTGGTGGTCCAGGGTCTATTATTTTCACCCTGGAACCTGTTATGGGCTACACCATCTCCTCACCTCAAACCCAAGGTAGAACAAGGCGTGAAATCCATTCCAGTTTCATGAAGTTCCTGTGGGATCCAGTGAGGGAAACAAAACAAAAATGGATGTGGTTCTGGGTGAATATGGGCTGCTTGATTGTTGAATGTTTTAGATATTTAATACAATCTTACAAAAATTATTAAAATCTTTTCAAACTTTTAAAATCACAATTGGCCCTAAAATATATAAACCAATAAATGTTTAAATAAAAATTACAAAAATATTTTAGATATAAACTTGCTCCTCTTTACCTGTTCTTCTCTCATTGAGTCTTGGGTGGGTCCAACACCACCAAGTCTGTATCTGTGTTTGTGTTAGGCTGTAGCTGCTGGGAGGTCTCACACCTTTGTGTCTAGATGGGATTGGTACCATGCTTGTCTCCTTTGACTACAGTTGTTTCTTTCTTTCCTGGAAAGTTGCTGCAGACTAGCACCAGCACTTTCAGAACTGCTGTTGTAGACAACAGTAGGCAAGATGGAGCAATTTTCTGGTGTACAGCAGACCTCCTTATATTTTTCACTTTTTGCAATCCTCTTTCTGAACACTTTGACTACATTAAATTGCAAAAAGGCTGGAGGTAAATTGTCAACTTTCTTACACAGTGTTTTCTCACTCCTTGATATATTTATTATTGGCGTTGATAGAAAAATGTCCCCTTTGTGCTGGCAGAATTGTGTGCAATAGCCATGAAATCTATAGGATCCAAAGGCTGCATTTCTGCAATTCTTTTGGGTAGAAAAAATTTTTTTTTCTTGAATTTTATGAAAAGTTTGAATAACCAGCTGTTAACAATGTCATCAGGTTAGCAAAATGAATGAAAGCTAGATTCCTGTTAAGGCTTCTTTAGCTGAACCTGATTTTTATTTGGTATTAATTGAAGAAATCTTTTTTTTCTAAACAAACCATTCAAGTCTATATAATCAAGATACTTTCTTTAAGTCTAGCAAATGTGATAATTGACATTTAGTATAGAATATGAAAAGACATTTTCCAGTAGAAGACACTTAAACTGAAGTTAGGCATTTAATATGCTCATCAAATTGGGGTAGTCCAGGCAATTAAAACATAGATGGCATACAAGGTATCAAAGCAGAAGAGGTCAATATTCTGATCTTTTTTTCAGCTGTACAGTCAGCAAGAAGTGATTTTCTTTAATTAGATTTCAAACACATTTTGACCTCACAATCTGAAGAATGATCCAAGCCACTAATTAGCTAGCATAGTGGTCCTCTCAGTAACACTGTATCTTTTGATGAATTCAGAGATCTGCTACAGCTCCCAATGTGAGAGCCTGGTTCATATCTACACACTGGAGTATAATTGGACATATAATTACTGTTCTGTGACATTTTGTTTCTACAGTCTGTCCTGAATGATTTCATTTGCTTATGTGGTTCTAGTGACAATTTCTTTGGTGAGAATTCATAAAAGGGGCTTTTATTCTAAGTTTTTTCTAATCCAGGACCAGGATTCATTCCAGCTCTTTGTGATTGTTCCCCTCCTCATTGATGGCCCAGTATGCAGTGTCTCTTGTGTCCCTTGTTTCTTGTTTGCACACTGCATTTGGTGGTCCCTATGTAGACTTGTCCACAGCTGCATGGTATGCGGTAAACTCCTGCGGCTGTGAGACCACCAAACACAGGGTGCAAACAAGAATCATGGAACACGAGAGGCACTGCAGACTGGGCCAGCCAGAAAAATCAGCAGTAGCAGAACATGCCACAAACCATCCTGGGCATAAAATACTGTTTGAAAACACTAAAAATTCTGGACCATGCCAACCACTACCATGGACAGGGAAGCCATTGAAATCCACAAACACCTGGACAATTTCAACAGGAAGAGGAAACCCTTAAAGTAAACAAGGTTTGGCTACCAGTCCTGAAAAAAAGCAAGATAAAGACTCAACAAATGAAAATGAGAAATCTCCCAGCAGACAATGAACACTAACAAGCAGACACTAATCCTTTTTTGCAGACCCTCCCATCCTGAGGCCTGCCATTAGCAATAGAACAATACACATGCACCCGCCTTTCCAGGTCACACAATATATATACCCAAGTCCTTTCCAGGCAAACATTCTCTGAAGATGCCAGTCACAGATGCTGGTGAAACGTTAGGAAGAAACTCTTCTAGAACATGGCCACATAGCCCAAAAACCCCACAAAAAACTATGGATACTGGCCATGAAAGCCTTTGACTTCACATTAAAAACATAGTATTTTTGTTATTTGCAATTTTTCCACAGTCACAGGATTCTGTGCCCCTAACCCCAGCGAATGTGGAGGGGCAAGTCGAATTGGAGTATTAGAAATGAAAGTAGTGGGGTCTTCCAGTGAACTAGATGGAGGTGTGCAAACTTTTTTTGAGTGGGCATTCCCCTCTGTCCCGCCCTTCCCACTATTTATTGGGATTTCATATGGACTGGGTGCTACACTGAGTTCCTCAAATGGAGCTGGTAGCAAGGATGACTTTTAGTAGCTTCAAGTAATTTGCCCACTGTAACCCAATGCCTGAGGAAGTTATTATTTTCATTGTAAGATATATATATTATCCTATTAGCTGTGTCCTCTAGGAAATTAAAAATGGCAGTTAAAAACTATAAAAACAGAAAACAGAACAACCACAATTTTTAAAAAAGCAAAACAACAAAAAACAAACAACAACAACAACAACAACAACAAACGCAAATGAATAGATAACACTGGCCACAGGAAAAACCTATACTTAACAAAGCAGAACTGTAAACATTTACAAACTTAAAATAATCTTCTGCCCTAATTTTTTACATTTCATTGTGTTACTGTGGCTTGGTTAGTTTGCTTTATGCTGCGTTGTTCTATTAACAGATGTATTATTACTACTCTCATTATTAATAATAGTTCAAGAATTTAGTATTGCAGGTATGGATATGTTACCTACAGTTAGTAATCCATAACTGCTCCACCTTTAGTAAAACTATGTAAATGCTACCCAGACCTATCTTAATAGCTAGTAGCCACATTAGGAGAAGGAATTCTGTTTATCTGACAATCAGAAGCACAACTCCTGGTGCAATTCCTTGTTACATCTTCACCTGCTGGTGGGAGGGGTTTGAAAATATTATATTCCCTGATTGACTGCTGAACAGACTCCTTTGTCCAATGCAGCTGCTGGTTTTTAATTTAAGGGTGAAACAGACTGCCTTTTTGTGCCACCATCTGGGTGGTTTCAGAGCATGGTGTTTTGACATCACATGCTCTGAAGCCACCTGAGAGCTGGTTTCATGCTGCCTGGTTGCCCACATGTGGGCCAGCATCTGGGTGCTCTGGCGGCATGGTGTTGCACACCACTGGAGTGCCTGAAAGCTGACTTCCATCTGTGGTGGGGTGGAAAAGCCGTCTTTTTGCTGGTGCAGAAAGGAATGGCTATTTGCCACTTCTTTTGGGGGCGGCAATAAAACAGACTGGGGCTTCAGTGTGCAGTTGCTGCAGTCCCAATTCGGCTTTTGCCCCATAGATGATATTTTTGTGGCATATTGCTCAGGCAAGAAGATGTTACTTAGTCATACATACATAACTAAGTAGCCAACATAGAACATTGGCAATTATTATGATTCATAGCTGTATCCCACCTTGTAAAGATTTTATTTTTGAGAGACAGATTAATAAACCAAGTTCTATTTGCTGTAAGTGAGAAAAAGAAGGGAACTAAACATCTTTCTTCTCCTTCCTCACCACTGTCCTTTTTGAGGGGATCAAGAATCAAATGTAAGCTAAAAAAAAGTATGAAATGCTAAATGAATTTCTTTCCAAGAAATTCTATTGATTTCATAACAAGGTTTAGAAACACCAGATTCCTTCACTGGATGGAATGAAAAGTTCAGGTTTTCTTTCACCTTTGGGAAGAACACGTTTGTATAAATCATTTATTCTTCCTAATTATTATCAAGTTGGTTTCTCATCAATTAGTTTTATTATAAAAATGACTATCTATTGAGTTTATTGACCAATTTGCAGTATTATTATTAAAATTAGGAAAGCTTATTATTTTCCCCTTTGAAAATGGTACCAAAAATACTCAATTACTAGCTATATAACCACATGAGAGAAATTAAATACTTCATTCTAGTATTTAAGATAATAACATATAGTCACTACATTTTCTATTCATGTGGCTGCAATTCCCTATAGACCTTCTGTCTTAATTTACTAATTTTAGCGTAGCAAACTATTGCTATGTTGAAATCAACAGTAAAATTAATATTTAAGCACATTGTTTGTTATACAGTGTGCCTGCACCATACGCAGGCTTGCCTTATGCAGATTTGAGCTTATGCATAAGGCAAGCCATGGTGGACGAAATGGTGTGGGGGCCACAGGCATCCGTGCGGCGTCACACATGGGAACACACTACCATAGAAAATAATGGGATTTAACCATACATGGTTTTTCCCATACGTGGGTTGGTAGTGGTGGTGATGGTCCAGATAGCCACATATAGGAAGGGCCACTGTACAAAGCAACCATACTTTTATACTGCATTTGTTTTAGAAGATTGATAGTCCTGAGAGAAGAAAGGGAAATTGATTTTTGAACTGATAGAAGCACTATTGACTTTATTATTTGCCTGTGGATTAATGACTATATACAGTTAATTATTCCTGATTGTTATTAATTTATTTCTTGCTATATGTTTGATTATGATTGCTTAATTAACACCTATCAGCTGGAAAAATACAATTATCTTGGAAGAGAACAATATTTTATGATTTGCACACACTTATACTCCCCTCTCCAAATCACAACCTAGAGTGCTTTATCATAGGTGCATAGCAAGAATTTGAAAGCATGAACTCATAGATCTAACACACATCCCTATAAACAAATATTTACACAGTATATTTTTCAGCATACATTAATGCTCATAGATGACATGCCTTGAGTATCAAGTGATAGCTTAACTGATTTGGTCCAATCAATATGTGATAAATTTATAGGTGACACATGTAACAAAAATATAATTTTCTTTTTGAAGAAAAACTCACTCATGCTTCCAAAGGATTTATGTCATCCCATTCCCCTTTGTTATTCTCTACCTATCCACTGTCACCTGTCATTTCTGTCTGCTATTTACTATTCTGAATAGAATACACCATTACTGTATGTAAACAAACATGGTGGTAGCTCGATTATTAGGATATGATAGGATTGTAAGGGAAATCTATCTCCAAAAAATCTCAGATACATTATCTGAGCAAGTAAGCAAGGAGGTTAATGTGTGTCCACTCCAGACATATGTATAGGTCTGCATGTGACCCAAGGAACACACATGTAAGAGATCTTTGAATTATGAGAGCACTGCATCTTAGCAATAGCACATCACAGTTACAAATGATCACATCACTTTAATTCCTCAAATAGGATGGCTATCAGACAGTCATTAAAATGTATATACACAGATTACTTTTAAGAATGATCTTACTGTGCAAACTCTAAATCGCAGTTAATGAGCTCACAAATAGTTATGAACTGCCATTTTTATTGATTATACAGATGTTTTAGTGGTGTTCTCTAGTGGTTTGGCTACAGAAAAAAACAATACAAGAGGACTGAATTATATTTTGATTTTTTTTAAAAAATGTAATGATGTTTGCAATTTAAAGTATTATTATAATATTGTATTACTCTTTGTTCTTTTGCTTTCCATTGGCATTTTGTTCTGTGTATTGGATAAACTCTTCTTCACACAAACCCCTAAAGGAAGAAGGAGAGAAAATGAGAATGAGAGAGTTTATATTACACATTTAACAAGAAGTGACTATCTGCTCATGCATGTCAGTATCCCTTTTCATTTGTAAAATACTTTGTACTTAAATTCAAATTCCCCTGCAAGGAAAAAAAAATAAGGTTCTGAATTTAATATGCTTAGTTCTTCATGTCAGTGGTACAAATTTGGATTTAAATGTTTTAGAACAGGCTGATTAAAGAGAGAATAAACAGTGACACTTTGAGAACATCACTGCAGAAAAATATACACATAGCAAAGTGTTTGCCACATAGAGATTGAATCTGTCCATTTGTGAGGTACTGTTAACTGATTATCCATTATCTCAATTGACCCCTTTGCTTGAGGCCTGGTAGCCAATTTGCTGGCTTTGGAAGAGAAGGCGAGGCAGGTAGGATGGTGGGACATTTACACACACACACTTTTCTTTCATTCATACATTCCTTCATCTTGTTGGCACTTGTGTCACTGTCATCTGAACATCTCATTCTTTCAGGGGAGGGCACCATATAAGATGCACAAAGTAAGGTGAAAGATTCAAGATATGCAAGGGAACATATATTTTTTAAACCAAGCCCTTAATGTACAAGAAATCTAAATAGCTTTCAGAAAAGACAAACAAAATGTTTCTAGGTCACATTGAAATAATAATGGAAGACAGACTAGAAGGCATTATATCCAGAAAAGCAGATTGTCAGTGGGCTGTTCTTTTGTTAGAGATTTATATGTTGTCAGGTGTGGCACCAGTGTTTCCAGACTTCATGGAGTCAAGGTTAAATAGTGAATCCAGAGAGACCTCACTTTGTGTGAGTGATAGGTGTGCTTCATTTGCAGAAAATCTGTCAGGTGCAATCCTAACTAAAGGCTAAGCAAACAATGCTGTATGTACACAGAACCTAACAATGACAAGGGAAGAAAATCTGTGCTGCCTGACTCTGTATTCAGTGCAAATGCTATATTCAAAACTACTGAAAATATGGCTCTAAGTGAAGCTAATCTAAATCAATTTGCCTTTGACTATTTGCAGATTTCAGTTGCAGAAAACTGGAGTAGTTGCTTCTTTTAAGAGTTTGTCAATATGATATCATTCATTGCTAGATACCTCTGCTTTTTATCATCTTCATCTTTGGGTTAACAGTTATTCGTTCATTCATTCACTGCATGCCCACTGTTCCACCAATGAGTTTTTTTTAAAAATCACACTTTTTTGTAGCAAAATGAATGCATGCACAGGAAGCTTTTCATGCCTTCTAGTATGTCCTTCTACCAGAATTAGGACTTTATCACCTGGGCAAATCAGAGGAAATCAGGGGTTTAAACAGTGATTATCCCATGAAAATAGCATGATCGCGATTAATATTTTCACACGATGCCACGATTAAAGCATCATTATCTTGGGAATAACCAGGGGATAACCAGCAACAAATCATTCATGGGGTATTTCCCTGGTTATTCCCTGGGTAATTATGCTTAATCGCAATGACAGTGAAAATCTTAATCACAATTGCGCGATTTTCATGGGATAATCACAGTTTAAACCACCAATTTACTCCTACGTGATAAAGCCCTTAGAAAAAAATTTTTTTGGAC
Source organism: Sceloporus undulatus (assembly GCF_019175285.1). Classification (NCBI taxonomy): domain Eukaryota; kingdom Metazoa; phylum Chordata; class Lepidosauria; order Squamata; family Phrynosomatidae; genus Sceloporus; species Sceloporus undulatus. Next base: position 82,620,506 of record NC_056524.1, on the reverse strand, counting down.
TAAAACACCTAGAATTTCCAACAATGGGACATATGGCCTCATGACTTTGAGATGTTTAGTAATTTTTACTTTTGTATAAAGAGTAGTCATAGGGAAGTTCCCAATGTATAAACCACACAAAGAGAAAGACAGTAAGTACATCCCCATTACCTTAAATATTCACATTCACTGCAATGTCAACCACAGAAGCCTTTGTATAGATAACTGTACTGTAAACATGTGAACTTTCCTTGATAATCCACATTGAATGTGCAGACCTTTAGAAGCAGGGTGAGAATGTGTGGTCTCTTCTCCCCCTTCCACAGAAACAATGGCGGGTTACAAACGGCCCTCAAGGGGCCGTTTTCCCGCTGCCGCCATTCGCTGCGTAGGGAAGCCCCAGCTGCCAGACCGCGAGGCTTCCCCGCGCAGCAAAAAAGGAGCGGCGAAATGCCGCTCCTTTTTGGAACGCGGAAGTGGCGCCGCAAGGGGTGGAGTGCGTCCTCGCGACGTCACTTCCGCCGCGACACGTCTGGACGCACAGGGTCCAATACGTCAACATGGCGGCGCCCATGTGGATGGGCACCGCAAAAAAGTATGCGCTCCGCGCGTACTGGGAGGAAGGGCTGTCAGGAAGGTAAGAACCTTCCTAACCCTAATCCGGCCCTTCCTAACCCTAGTACGCGTGGAGCGTGTACTTTATGGCGGTTTGTAACCCACCAATGTATGTGTGGAAGGGTTACTTGAGACCATCCAATTCATTTGTAATTACCACGCTAAAGAAACCTGAGAATTAATTCCTATTAATGCACTTAATACTCTGTTAGAGTATATGGATCTATGGCAGTTCAGGCCAGTAGAGCTGTTGGACTCTTGAAGTGTAGGAATCCTTGCGGGTGGGAGAGAATCTTGATTCTTGGATGTCTTCAAACCATGGTGAAAATATCAAGTTACACTGGTCTGACACCTGAATTTATTATATTAGGTGAAAAGAGCTTCCATCCCCTTGGGCTATTGGCACTCACCAGCAGTGGCAATTATCAAATCATACTGGGGAGAAAGGTTTTGTCACCTTTTAATCTTTTGAATAAGTTTGCAAATAAAATATTTCGGGAACAGGTTTCTCCTTGTTATCATGACCTTGTTCCTTATCTGTTAATTGGAGCATTCTGCTATAACTTACTCTTCTTAGACAGCATCTCATTATTTCAAGCAATTAGTTGCAGCACTTGGTAATAGCTGTCCCAGCTCTAGATTAAAAAAAAAAAAACATAGAGCAATAGATTCTTTAATGAAATGGCTCTCTGAAAGAGAGATAAAACTTGGTTCATGCTTTCTGGCAAGCTGGCTGGCAATAGCTAATGCATAATATGAGACTGTGGGAAAGGATTGCGACCAGACCCAAAATGAAGAGACTTTGTTGTTTGGTTAACCTGGGCCAGAATTTTATTTTCTTGATGTGACAGGATCTTCAATAATTAGAACAATAAATAATATTAAAAACAGCTCTTATCATGGTTGTTATGTACTTTTTAGTTATTTCTGACTTATGGTGATTCCAAGGCAAAAATATCATGGGACTTTCCTGACATTTGTTTAGAGGGTGTTTGTTAATGCCTTCTTCTGAGTCTGAGAGTGTGTGACTTACCTAAGGTCACTCAGTAAAGTCGAAGGCTTTCATGACCGGCATCCATAGTTTTTTGTGGGTTTTTTGGGCTATGTGGCCATGTTCTAGCAGAGTTTCTTTCTGATATTTCGCCAGCATCTGTGGCTGGCATCAAGATACCAGCCACAGATGCTGACGAAACGTCAGAAAGAAACTCTGTTAGAACATGGTCACATAGCCCAAAAAACCCACAAAAAACTATGCCACTCAGTAAGTTTCTATGACTGAGTGGAGATTTGAACCCTGATCTCCCAGACTCCCAGTCCACACCTGAACCACTACAACATGTTGGATTTCTTTTAATGTGGTATTCACATGAATTAACTTTTTGCAGAGGTTGCGGCTATTGTACATCAAAAATTGTATATGACTATGATGATGGCCAATGATATGTGCATGTGTGTATGTGTATGTATGCATGTACGGAATTATGGTTGTCCCAAATGAATATCGGAAATATGCAACAAAAGCAGCTCTTGGTGCCAGCTAGTAAAACAAGGTTTCCTTCAGTGGCACAAGAAAAGTTTTCCTTGGATGGCAGAGATGAACCCAAGTCCTTCTTCATGCAAAATGTATGTTACATCATAGAACTATAGTCCTTTCAAGGTAGTGGGGATCCTTCCAGGAAACTTAGGTGCATTTACATATAGGCTTGCCCTCTACTCCTGAGTGAGCAGACTTGTTTTCTATATGGATATCCAGGCCAACTGGCAATAAGGCAAATGGAATACTTAGGCACTATTAAGATATATACAGATACTTTGATAGATATAAATAATAGTTTGAGTATGAGCTGGCATGTTATTCATCATGTTACTGTTTTTCTATGTTGACATCCATCCATGGAGGCACATCTCCCATTTTTAAAATTTTGTTTCATTTATGCATGCTGGCTTGGCAATGGAGAACTATGCTCATGTAGATATTTCTGCTTGTGTATTCTCCCTGTACCAAGATTACCACCACTACCAATCTATGAACTTGGTGTAAATTGTGAAGTTTTTTGCTACGTCAACCACTGGGCTCTGCTAATGGTGGCAACGCCATACTCCTTGGTGGAGCTGCCACCATGCCATGACATTTTGTACCACTTTCATGGCTTTGCTACCTTAAACTGCTTAATCCCCATGAACAATCTTCAGCAACATCACTGCCCTTCAGTGTCACAGAAGCATTCCAGGACTGACACTGCAGCAAATAAGCCAGTAAATAAACAAAGAAATAAGACCATCTAGCACTATTGTTAAGGGAGAGATTTCACTAAAAATCCACTTCCATCTTGCCTAGGTGCAGAGCAATCCAGGAAGGGATGGTGGTGGTAGACACAGAGGGGAAAGTATCAATGGTGTTATCAAGTCAAAATGTACAAGTCAAGGGCTGGGGCTTGACTAGTCCTGCAACCCCTCCATCAGGCAAAATTGCAATGTGGGCAGTGCTGATGACAGTCTGCTTAAATAGGGGATTTTTGGTCTAGGGGCCTCAGTTTGTGTGTGTGTGCGTGTGCGTGCTTGTTTGTCTAATGTGGAGGGGAGAAAATTTAGAGCTGTGCTGAACTGATGTCAGATAAGTTGAGATTTGTCCCAACAAATCAGATACTGCAAATAGAGCACTCAAATGGAGTTTCACTAAAAACACTAAAAATGCCCTGATTTGCCTTTTAAGCCTTTATCTTAAGCTTCATGAGGCTTATGGGAGGGAAAGTAAATGAAGCCCACACTTAGAGCTGTAGGACTGTACTCAGGAACCTCTGAACACCTAAAAGTGTGGTCACAGACTGATGACAGATATACACCCCTAGACTTGTTGCCAGTCATCCCTACAGTTTACCTATGCAGCCTTCCAATTTATCTTCCCTTCAACTCTATTCATGGTTCAGTGTACCTCCTGGGGGATAATTGGTACAACAGAACAGAGCTAAAACACACAAGATTATAGGATTTCAGTCAGAAATTTGTGTGAGTTGCACATTATATAAGACATGCATTTCATATAACCCTCACAGTATTCAAAGCATTTGAATACAGTCTACATTCTAGTTACAAAGCTACTCTTCAAGTTTTCACAGGTACAACCAGTTAAATATGTTATTCCATATGGCAAATTACTTGCATGTGACAACTGCATTACAAGACATTGTCAAATATAATAATGTAAAACAAAACAAGGTATGTCTGTTCTTGATGTATACTATATTCTAGACTGTATGAAATATTACAAAATATGTCTAAATTCTTACTCTAAACTATAATTTTAAAAGTGCATGGAAGCTGCCTTAAAGAATACAGTTTGGACCAATTTGTTAATTTCATGTGTTAAAACATGATATTGTAATGGAAATCCCAGCAGCCTGTGAACTAGTTTGCACCAACGCAGCAAACAACCTCCTCGATCTTTGCAGAGCAGAAACTGAGAGGGGACCAAAGTCAACTGTAAACACAAGTTTATTTGCTGCCAGGTCCAAAATGAATTACCATTTCAAAAGTTTTGGGCCCCGAATAAAGAAAATGGAGGGTCTTTACAGTGGTTCAAGCAAAAAGAACCTCTCTGATCTATTCTATTGGCTGATACAAAGTTAAAACATATAGGTTGTCTTACAAATGAGAAAAGAGATACATGCATATATTAAAATATCATTTAAGCACATTTGGCCGCATTCCCTTTTCCTTATCACCTGTGTTATTCTCTTTTTCAAGGATGTTATTCTGGTTATTATGGCTATCAAAAGAGTAGCAGGCACCAAATGGTTTTTTCCAAAAGGAAAACAGTACACAAGAATGCACTGTCCCATAACAGTTTTTGTAGGAGAAAGGGAATCCACTGTCTGACTGCACATTATGTTAAATTCATTACTGGGTATTGTGCATAGGGGCACAGATTAGTACCTTGGTACCTAGAAACAAGAGGTACAAGTCAGGACATTGCAACTAGGAAATGAGAAGAAGATTAAGAATGGGGATAGTGGCTATGAAAGAATTAGAAAACATTGTAAAATGCAAAGATATAGAACTGAGCACAAAACTTTGAATCATACAAGCCATTATATTCCCTATTACTACAGATAGATGTGAGAGCTGGACAGTTAAGAAAGAAGACAGGAAGAAAATCAATGCATTTGAGATGTGGTGTTGGAGAAGAGCACCAAGGATTCCATGGAAAGCCAAAAAGACAATCAAATGCATCCTAGGGCAGATCAAGCCATCTTGAAGCCAAGATGACAAAACTGAGGCTGTCATACTTCAGACACATTGTGAGAGGGCTCACATTGGGATAAATAGTAGGAAAGGTGGAAGGAAACGGAAAGAGAGGAAGGCCAGCTGTTAGATGGCTGGATCTATTAAGGAGGTCACTGGTATGATTGCAGGAAATAACAGAACTTTGGAAGACAGGGAGTCTTGGAGTCTGGTTCCAATGACATTCTTGTAAACAAGCTGTGAAATGTGGGCTAGACCACGTAACTGTTTACATGGATTTGTAATTGGTGACTAGCCGCCACCCAAAGGTGCTCAACAATGGCTCCTTTTCATCCTGGAGAGAAGTGACCAGTGGGGGTCCCACAGGGCTCTGTCCTGGGCCCATTGCTGTTCAACACTCTTTATCAATGACTTGGAGACAGAATTGGGGCATCCTTTCAAATTTGCAGTGACACAAACTAGGAGGAGTAACTAATACCACTGAGGACAGGATCAAAGTTCAGAATGACTGAATTGACTAGAAACCTGGGCCAAAGCTAACAAAATGACTTCAACACAGAAATGTAAGGTTCTGCACTTAGGGGAAAAATGAATGAAACAGATAGGATGGGTGACACTGGTGAAAGAGACTACCTGTGAAAAGGATCTAGTTAGTCCTAGTAGACTGCAAATTGAACATGAGTCAACCGCGTGTGCGGCAGCTAAAAAAACCATGGATTTTAGGCTGCATCAATAGTAGAAGTATAGTGTTCTAGAAGTAATAGTCCCATTCTATTGCCTCTGGTCAGGCCCCACCTGGAATATTGTGTCCAGTTCTGGGCACCACAATTAAAAAGGATGTTTAGAAACTGGAGCGTAGTGTCCCAAGGAGGGCGATCAAAATGGTGAAGGTCTGGAACATGTCCTATGAGGAAACAACTTAGGGAGTTGGGATGTTTACCCTGGAGAAGAAACGGTTTTTAAGACATGATATGATAGCCCTGTTTAAATGTTGAAGGGATGTTCATTTTGAGGAGGGCTAGCTGTTTTCTGCTGCTCCAGAGACTAGTACCCAGAGCAATGGAGCAAGTGCGGAGAAGAGTTCCACCTCAACATTAGGAGGAACTTCCTGAGTAAGGACTGTTCAACGTGGAACAAACTTCCCAGAGGTAGTAGAATCTCTTCCTTAGAGGTTTTTAAAAAAGGCTGGATGCCATCGTCAGAGATGCTTTGATTTAGTTTCTGCATGGCAGGGGTTGAACTGGATGGCCTTGCGGTCTCTTCCAACTCATGATTCTATCATTCGATTTTATTTGTTTTTTGGTTTTAACTGTTGGATATAAAACTCTGTGTAAATTTCAATGCTCATAAATAAAGTTAATAATAAGATTATAATTAATTATAACAATAATTTTGTGTAATTAGTCACAATGGAAAAAGATTGCATCTCTTTATATAAGCCAATATATTGCCTTAAGGTCTGAGAGAGGGCTTTCTTTCAGTCCTACTATTCTTGCAGGTGTTGGTGTGGGACCTGGGAGGAGCCTTCTTGGTGGTTGCCCACACTGTGGAACTCCCTTCCATGGAGTTGGTTGACTCTATTCCTCCTGTTTATAGTTATTGAAACTCTTTTTTAATATGTTTTTAAGTGTTTTTATATTATTTAGCTGTTTTAACAATTTTTTAAAATGTTGATGTTTAACTCCTTTTTAAATTTTGTAAATTAATGTTTTTAGTATATCCTTCAAGTTATGTAAGCCACCTGGATCCCCTTGGGAGAAAGGCACGTAGTGTGCAATAAATGAAATGAACTGAAAATTACAAAAAGTATGCCCTGAAACAGGATGATGCATGATAGAATGAATCTTGGGTCCTTTCACAGTTCAAAATAGTATCTTATGCCACAGAATTGCTATGGCTGCATCTTAGGAATCCTAGGTTCTCGTTCCTTGGATTTTCAGTTTAGGGATGGGTAGCTCTCTGGCAGAGAATGAAAATACCCATCCCTAAACTGAAAATCCAAGGAATTCATAGAATGTTGCCATTATAATTGAAGTGGTATCGTTGTGTGAAACAGTTCTGCTCAGGGTTCCAACTGCCCCTTTCCTTCCCCCAGCTCCTTTTTGTTTGTCTCCACAGCAGTAGCACTTCATTGGCACAAAGCTGAAGACTAATCCCTAAAGGCAGCAGATCTCATCTAATCTTGGAAGTTATGGAGGGTCAGCCTAATTAATAATAGATAGGAGGCCACCAACAAGTCATTTCAATTTATAGTGACCCTATCACAGATTTTCTTGTGATTTTTTCAGAGGTGGTTGCATTACCATTCTCTGAGGCAGAGAGAATGTAACTTGCCCAGGTCACCAGTAGGTTTCATGACCCCTGGGATTCGAACCCTGGTTCTCCAGGTTGCAGTCCAATACTGGCTCTCCTTTATATAGGAACATCTATTTTATTACACCCTGTCTATAATGGAACTTGAACATCCACAAATTTGGTTCTATTGTGATGCGCAACTACAATTTTTTTCTATGATGGAGGGCCCATGGGATTTTTATCTCAACCACTGCCACCAAAATTATGTGATGCACACTCTCTCATTAAACTGCCACCCCGATTTTGCTTATGTAACAGTGGGTCCCAAATTGAGCAGCCCTTCTTTAAAACTCAGGTGTGCCCATGCCAGCTGGCTGTCATCTTTGTATCAGTTGAAGTTTCCAAAACTTGGCAGAGGGCAACCCCATGCCAGGTGTGTTGCAAAAGTCGAGTCAAGAGTTACCGCGTATATACTCTGTTTCAAGGTCTCCCTTCTCCAGGAAGGGGCACAAACTGGTGTATCAGCCGAAGCTGATAGCAAGTGCTCCGACTGTCCCTCCACGAGCCATCAGTTGGAAGTGTGACGAGTCCAGGCGCAATCACAAGATGCAGACAGAGTCCTACAGGGGAAGTGCGAACATCCAGACTGGCTGGCATAACTCCATTCCCGGATTAGGGTCCCTAAACAAGTACCTCCACTTCTACGGATCATTGAGTTTGTTTTCCCTCACCAGTCCCTACTGCATTAAGACAAGGATTCAGGGAGAGTACACCATCCTTAGTTACTGCATCACTCTGGACATAGAGAAAGTATTTGGGGGTCACAGAATAATAATAAAGAATAATTAATAATAAAATAATAAAAATAATAATAATAATAATAATATTTAATCCCACCTCTCCCTGTATTGGATCGATAATGTGACTGATATAATATGCGTACTGATAACCCCACACCCCATGTGGGATGATCTCACCCCGTGGTCTTCATGTAAATGTTGAACAGCATTCGGGACAGATCACGTCTGAAGGATGCCCAACTTGAGCTCCCTCCTGACCGAACACCGTCCCCAAGCGACACCATCTGGAATCTTCTGAGGGTAGGACCAGAAACATTGCAAAGCATGCTTCCGATTCCCAACTCTCACCGGCATTCCAGAAGGATGCCATGGTCAATGGTATCAAAGGCCGCTGAGAGGTCCATTGAACCCCACAGTGCCCTTGTCCCAACACCAATACCCAGAATAAGAATATAAGAAACAGTCCACACAGAACCTGTTAAAGCATGTTTGCCAGTCCATGGGCTGACGAGTTGGATTTTGCTATTAGAAAAGGAATACAGTGTTTTTCTGACTAAACCATAACTCTTGCGATTGTGTTTTCCCCTTATATTGTTTCCCCTAAAGCATATTCTTTGTGGCTTCTCGTTTTTGTTAACGTGAGTGTATATGTCTAGCTGAGGAACACTCTAGTGGCAATATCTGGAAACTGGAGACAATTATTTAAAAATACTTTTAGATAGAAAAGAACAAAACTGTTTCCTGCTTATGGCTGCACTTCATGTAATTCTGTTTAAAGGTTTTAGCCAAAGGGCTACTTACTCCAAACTTGTAGTTTAAAAACAAAACAAAGCATAAGTTTTAAAAACACCAGGAACCTCTATAGCATGAAGTGTCAAATGTCCAATAAATCTTGCTCAGTGAAAAGTATGAATTTGTTGTTCATTCTCAGCACTTTTTCCACATCAAGTTCTATCAGCATCAAATGTTATTTCATACACAATATCTCATAATTTAGAATTTCCTTGACATGAAAGGATAGCCAGCTAGTTCAATGATATTTGTTGATCCTGAATCGTATTTTGTCTTCATCTTTTGCTACCCTATCTATATAACTGAAAATGAATTTAATCTTTGCAGATTTCATTGTGCAATTGTACCATTAGCTGATGTGCAGATAACACTTAGCCATCCAATTGTGCTCCACTTAAATTTTCTGGGAAGTTAATGGATAAAATATATTAAAATGAACATTTTGAGAGTGTGCCTCGAATTAATGCAAAAAACTGAACAAATGTGCCACTACTCTACATTCCTTTGGCAAGGTATGGCATTCACGTTAAAAACAGAAAATTTTATGGTCTATATGCAGGACAATACACACAGTAAATAGTAGTAGTAGTAGTAGTAGTAGTAGTAGTAGTATCGTATCCTCCTCTCTCCCCTCCTCATCTTTAAGAGACATAGGAATTTACTACAGTGGTCCTTGTATTACGCTGGGGTTTGGTTCCAAGATCCCCCATGTATAACAAATCCGTGTTGCTCAAGTCCCTTAAGTATAATGACATAGCACTGGTGTCCCTACTAAAAAATGGATAGGTAAATTTATACTTTTTTGGAACATTTTCAAACCGTGTATGCTTAAATCCGTGTATAAAAAATCAGTGTATAAGAGGGCCAACTGTATAAGGAGTACTATTTCTGCCTATCATGAAAATGTCAGTTGTTTAGGACCTCTGTGTATGTGTGTGTGTGTGTGTGTGTGTGTGTATCTCACAACAAAGAGCTTTAGGCAACCCCAGTTTGCAACACAGAGTGCATTTGCACTACATACTGATTGCATACCATTTAACTGCCAGTGCTCAGTCTCAACAAATCCTGGAACTTGTAGCTTTATAAGGTACTTGATATTCTCTGCTGTCCAGCTCTATTGCAACTCCCAAGGACTATGGCAGAAAATTCATAGAAGTACTTCACTAAATTGGGGAGACCCAGTGGCACAATGGTTAAATACTGATATTGCAGCCACAAGGTTGTGAGTTTTATCCCAGGGGCTCCAAGGTTGATTCAGTCTTCTATCCTTTCATAGATCGGTAAAATGATTGGTCGTTTAAATTATCAATAAGACAAAGTTAAAAATCTGTTTCCATTAGCATTATGCAGATATAACAAAGAAGAGTGTACAAAAGATATTGTGTCCATCAGTCACTTTCCAACAAACTCACAGAGGCTTCCTTTTTTAAGTAATTAAGGGGGTGGTTTTTTGGGGGGTGGGGTGCTTTCATTAGCTACAGTGAAAGGCTTCCTCCACAACCTAATAACACTACATAGAGGGCACTTCAAAGGATTGGGAAGCTAATCCTCTTTCCAAAATATACTAATCAAGATGTTATCAGTGCATGGACTACAGTGGCTAGCTTATCTCTGTCTAGTTAAATCTGTAGGTGGAACAGCAGCCAAAGCTGTTACCAAGCACTCTGAGTCACAGAGTCCTCTTGGGTCTTCAGTGACAGGCATGTGTCTAAGGCTATTTCTAAGCTATTCATGTGTTCCTTCAGGGGGAGTGCAACTCACTCCAGGACAGGCTGTTTACTCAATTCCTGGACCTGAAAACCATCAGTCCACAGACTTTCTGTCATGTTGAGATTCAGCTTCAATTTATTGGTTCACATCCATTCCATTACATCATCCAGGCACTGGTCCAGCACCTACAGAGCCCAAGCTGACTCAGATGAAAAGAGAAATAGAGCTGAGTGTTGATGGCCAAAACCCATTATGACTGCCTCCAGCAGCTTCACATAGATATTGAACAGCATGGGGGATGAGATGGAACCCTGTGACACCCCACAGCTTAATAGCCATGGGGCTGAACATAAATCCCATATACTACTCTCTGGAACCTGCCCTCTAGATAGGAATTGAACCACTGCAAAACAGTGGTCTCTACTCACATTCCACAGAGTTTGCTCATTAAGATATCATGATAAATGATATAAAAAGTCACTGGTAGTTCAAGGAAGATCAACATGGTAGCACTCCCCCTGAGTCATGCCCCTTGAGTAGGTCATCAATCAGAACAACTAAGACCATTAAAGTGTCTCATCTTCATCTGAAACCAGAGTGAAATGGGTCCAGATAATCTATTCCTCCAGAGATCGCCAGCTACTACATGCTCAATCACCTTGCCCCAAGATGAAATATTTGCAATAAAGTGATACTTCTCATATAACTCTGGGCCTTAGGAAGTCCCGTTCAGGAATTCAAGGCAGCAGACACCTCTCCTATTGTAATGAGACATTTCAACCCCCTGGAACCACCAAGTCAGTCTACTTCTGCTAGATTGTATCAGTCAAGTTGGGCGAGGATCAAACTTGAATGTGGTGGGTTGAACTGCTTCAAGTTTCTTGTCTATATCAATAACAGAAATGGAGATTGGCCTGATGGAACACTGGACACCTCCCTAGACTGTAACCACAGCACGTTTTTCCTCAAAGGACCAAAAAACATTTTCCACAGCAGGCATGTTGCATACTTGTGTTCTCTGGGCTCGTGCCCTAAAAAACTTCTCACTATTTGGAATAAAGCTACTGGGTGGATACAATCCTAGAGGTATAATGAACATTTTTGACCGGCCTCAGTGCTGCATTTTAGGAGTTTGCATGCAGGCATAGCTCCTACAAACTGTCTTTATGTGGACTTTCCTGGTTCTTCTTCCATCTCCTACTCTTCTATGCCACCAAAGGTAATGAAGAATTCTGGAGAAGTCAAAGGCTTACACACTTTTTAGTGTTTTGCATTAAGGAAAAGGAGAGAAGGTTTGATTTGTTACCAAGTTCAGTATGTATGAAATTACAATACCAGTGACATTTGTGGAGGACTGGACAGAATGACTCATTATGGAAAACTGCATGTTAAGTAGTCTCAGGGGTACTAGTAAAACCCAAGTGAGGGCAACCAGTGGAGTTGAAAAGCTTTTAAGCCTATTTAGCCCGATTTGGAGGATTTGTGGAAAGGGCAATTAGACATAGATGGCAGCTTTTTCATAATCTTTCCCTATACATTTATTATTATTTTGTGAATCTGAAGCCTCTTTTTAATAGGAACAGCAGAATTACTTATATCAAAAGCATACTGTATGTAGAAATGTGAAATATAGAATCTTCAGTAATATTAAAATTACACCGATTTTTATATCAAAAAAATAAAAATAAAACCTGTGTCATTGTTAAGGAGCTACTTTTCTACAGAGTCATGTGTTATCTTGAAAGGTAGCTGTGATTCAGGAAATGTAAAATGAACATTCTGTCTTGAAATTTTTGTGAGCATACTATGATTATATAGAGAGAAACATTTAAAGCGGATGAATAATAGTTTATTTAGCCCAGACTTTTTGCTATGTAATTAATCCCAATATGCTAACAGGTTTTTGTCTAAGTTGTGTAAGTAGCAGAAATATTCATTAAATCCTTTCACGGACATTTAAATTTAGCATTTACTTGCAGCCTGAAATAGCTACATGCTGCAATACTTCATAATACAACATTTCTGTTCCCATTAAAAGTTCTTAAAATAAAACCTCATTTTCCCCTAGCTGAGTAATTCTTACATGCTAATATTTAAGTTTCATTTTCAGAATGAGGTGTGGGGAGAGGCATTTTCCATTCCATAAAAATTGTACAAAAGGTATACACTTCCCTTGCCAAGATCAAACTAAATGTTGTGGCAGCTTGCACAGCATTTATTCATTTCCTTCCCCCATTTACATACAAAGTAAGAGCTGTTTTGTTTAGTTCCCCCTCCCCCCCAAGAAAATGCTTGGGTAAATGCCTAGAACTGTACTTATTTCCCTAAGCTCTGCTGACCTGACACTCCCCCCCCCCCATCAGTGTAAATGATCAAAAGTAAACCAAGGCTGGTGACAAGGAGGCAAGTCCTGCCCTGTACGTCAAGGATGGATGGCCACTTTCAGCTTGACGTTTCAGAAAAGTTCTCCATTGGTTGCATGAAAGATGCAGGAAGGATGGATTTGGAAAAGCAGGAAGGATGGGACCAAACATGTCACCATATTTTAGCGTAAAGCTCTGTTAGTGTCAGCGACTAGAATATGGGAGAGGCATGTTGACATTTTAGAAGTAGGGAAAACATACAAAAGCCAGGAAATCACACTAAAACAATGGTATTGAGGGAAGGAGACATGGTTGTCTGGGATAGTGATATCCAAAGTGGTGGTCCTTGCTCGTTCATGAGACATCAGCTGCTAGTCTCTGCAGTTTCCAGAAATGAAAGAAACAGCTGTACTCAATGGGAATAAATATGGTAACAGCCATTTGAACGTTCTGGGAAAAAATGTAGGTTACCTCCAGAGAACCCCAGACAGCCAGATTGGGCCCCTGCTGTGTACACATTTATTTATTTTTATTTACTTCATTTATATGTTGCCTTTCTCCCAAATTGTACCAAAGGTGGCTTCCAAAAATAGCAAGCATTTAAGTAAGTGTTGATGAATTCAGTAGATATATTTCCAACATATTATACTTTGAAGTAGGGATGCAAATCTTTGACTATCTTATCATCACACGTGAGAATGAGCAATTCCCATACTTTTGCCAACGCTGTGGGAGAAAATGACTATTTCTGAGCAGTTTTCACCAAGTATCCCCAAAACCAAATGTGTTTCAGGAAATTATGTTGTGCTACCTGTTATTGCATGAAAATGTACCTGTCCCCCTACGAAACCCATATTTTGGACAAAAACATTGTTCTACTGTTTGTACAGGATAAAACAAATAGGCATCAATAAACAACTGGTTCAATTATTAACTATAGTAATATCAATGGTATTGACTCAACTTCCATTCTTTAGTGGCTGTCATGCTAAAGCATGTCCATATTCTGATACACTTGATACTTTTCCTGTTATTAAGATGCATCACATTTACAGATTGGTGATAAAAGTATATATCAAAAAGTGGCACTTCACACAGGACGATGGACAGAGCCTTGGAGGGAGGGTGTGGCTTTAATAGCCTCCATGATATGAGACCAGATAATTTAAAAATAAGAAAGGCCCAACCATCTGAGCTTGGGCATGTGATGGAGGCAAACTGCCCCTCACCAGGCCTCTTTTCTCCAAAGCATTCTGGCTGGAATGCTGGAGCAGGAAGGTCCTTGCCTGCTCCAATACATTGTGCTCGGCTGTCGGGGAAGCTTCAGCCGGGATGTATTCAATACAATATGCCATACATGGCCTGGAGTAAGATTAATTTGGGCTGATATTTTGCCCCAACAGTTGTGAGGAGGAGAAGGTAATCCATGTAAATTGAATGTTGCCACGTGAGTTAATAGAGAAACTTCTCTATTAAGGACACCAGGCTTTCTAATTAACCACCTATCAATTTTGTTTAGATGCCCCAAGCTATACAGATCAGATGGTGTTCACCTTTCAGATGAGGACAATTTGATATTTTTTGATGGATTTTCAAAATGGGTTGAAATACATTTTGAATGGCCTGGTGGAGGAAAGGGACTAAGCAGACACTTGTCCTTTATCGGTGACCCATATGGGGTTAAAGAACTATTTGGTGCACACCAGTGGCACCCCCTTGTGGTGAAAACTTAGACAGATCAAGGGACCTGGAGTTGTGAAAGAACCTGCCTTTGGGGTAGACATGGGGGTTTTGCTCAATCTTACAAACTTAAGGGAGTTTGGGGGAGAGTGCCTTATGTTTACCTTCCTAGGACTGGCTGAGGATGTAATTCAAATAATCAGATTCACCTCAGTGTCCAGTGTTTGTGCCCAAAGGGAAGGCAGTCTAGAATTGACACCTGGCTTCAGGTGGACTTGCACAGGCTATCCATCCCAATTAGAGCCCTAGGCTCAGCTTCAGTCTTTACTTTTGCTATCCCATAAAGCATCACCATTACTTCTTTTCACCTTTTTCTGATGTCCCTTTCTACTTAAGTTCAGTTTAAGGAATGAAGCAAAAACTGGGTGCTCCTCAGCCACCAGCTAGAGAGCCAACAAATACCTAAAGAGTCAAAAAGACTAGGAATATGGTGAGTGGGATGGGAAAAGGGGAGGGGGATGCATCAAGTCTGGCCAGTATTAGCTCCAATTATTACATATACATATTAGCCTAAGAAAAACCATGCTTTTTTAATACGTGAGGAAGAAAGTCCCACAAACATTATTCATATCTCTGGTAGTAAAAATGTGATAACAACTAATTAATTAATCAACCACTTGTAGCTCTTTCATGACATTTCAAATCAGCTACTTAGGCTTATCCAAATCAGGGTCCAACACACCTATGATTCCTAATTGGCATGCTGAATCTACACCATTCTTCTCCAAATGTAGCAGCTGACTAATGCCACCTAAGGAAAGGCACAGCTCACCCTCACTTGCTGGTACAATACAGAGAATTGTGCGTATATAAGGTTGACTACAGCCTGCTACTGCACAAGTCTGGAGATTATAGGCCAGAAAGAATATTAGCATACCCCTCCTTTTGTCAGAGAATTCAAGAGCTTACATGGTTGTAGAAGTCAGATAATAAATATTACTTTGGCATGCTAACTACATAATAAAAATGGCAAAGGTTGAATTATGACTCATGCTCAAGTTTATGTGAATTATTATTCCATAATTTATATCTGCTATGCCTTGCTGCATATTTAAAGAAAAATGCACAGAATGAATATGCAAAGTGAAACAAATATAGCTTTCAAAATGACAAGTTCATACCAGTAGTTTATGAGCTTAGGTGGCAATGAATTTTGCAACACTTATGATAGTCTTTTAAAAATCAGTATAAATTAATAATAAGGAAAGCAATTTAGGATTAATACTTAGTAACCCATGATGATGCAATTCATTTGTAGCTAAAATTTATACATATATTTATCCAAGGTGTTTCTCAGATTAGAATGTCTTTGCAATGCATCAAGTAAAACAGGATTTTAAGTTGTTAATAGCTTTTAAAGTGCCAAGGTGTCACTTTAGACTCACATTCCAGACTCATATATGCTTTATGTTTCAGCATATCAAGGTACAATAAGTTCCTATTTAGCCACATGTTTAGACTGAAATCAGCTATCATGCTGGCTTTCTGTTGAGTCACTTCAAATGAACATTGTAAGTATGCAGAAAATAGAAAAATCTGTATTTTTTAAGATCAATTTTTAAAAATTTATAATAGATGTTTGTGTGTGCACACATCTGTTTGTGTGCTCATATTAGTCTGGGTACCTAACTAAATGTGACATTAAGCAAGTATTTTAAAGGGCATGCTTATGATTAGCTGAAGAGAAAGCTAAATAGGTAAAGATAAATTTTCATACAGGAAACAGTATTAGCAGGTCTCTTCCTTTCATCTGCCTTTTCAGCAGAGGGTGGAAGAGAACAGAAGAGAAGGGCTTTTCAGCAGGGGCAATCTGTGAATCTAGAAGAGGAACATCTTTAGACATATTGGTGTGGTGAGGTGTCCCCAACACAGAATATACACATACACTTACTTCTTCCTATTGAAGAGGACCTCAAGTGCCCACCCCAATAGCTTTGACTGAGTTGTGCCATTTGGGGAGACCAATATGAAGGAAAAGGAGATCAGCTGAGCAAGATGTATTACTGCCAGAGCCTCTTGGCCCAAATGCTCAAGTTATGTGAAATGGCCAATAGCCCCACTAATGGCTTTGGGGGTACTATTGCCTTTTTTGGGAGGGGGGGAATCCATTTTAATTTCACATATTTTGGGAAGTGGGGGGATCGAGAATGATAGCGAGGGATGCAGCCCTCCAAAATCCCACATGGAAGTAATGTGGCTCCAGGCCCAGGAAAATGTACACCTTTGCAATGGTGAAAATCCAGTATATCTGGCACTGGCCTTTCACATCCCCTACAATCTGATCCTTTTCACTGAAGCTACAAAAGATTGAACCAGAGAGCTTGATCTGTTACAGGTAATGGTCACAGCTAGGGGTATGCTTGTTTTTTTAATTGTTGCCACAAAGGAAAATGAATAATTTCATCTATTTTCTCATCACTGCAGTTGCAGCTTCAAATATTCTGAAGTATATGAAGATGTCCTTGTAGGAGGGAGAAGGTTTCTCTCACTATGGGAGTAATCCTTTCTTAGCTATTGTCTACAGTACTTCCTTCATGACCATTGTAGTGAGCATTATGAGGGAGAAGAGTATCAGCTGCCAGAGCCTCTTTTCTTCTGATCTAGGCAGTAGTGTCATGTCACTGCCTCATACCATCTCCCTGGCTCAGTTATCTCTAGCTACACCTTGATCTTGCAGGAGGACAGAGAAATGAAAAGCTCCCTAGCTGTTGGGTCAGCAGGTATGACCGCTTAGTGGTCAGAAGGACAGTGAGTAACTGCCAAGTGATGGGATCACTACAAACTATATTCAGTTAGCCAGTGCATGATGCAGCCATATTCCAGGTTGTCCCAGGGACCGTCTAGAGGTCCTAGAAGATGATGCTAGCACCATGCATTTGCTGACCTAAGACATAGTAAACTTCATTTCCCTGTTCTCCTGTTAGTCATTACTCAGCCAACTTGTGGGGGTGAAGAAAAAAGGTTAGGGAAAATATTAGTGTGGGCTTGGGAAGAGCAGGAATATTCCTTTAATCTATTCAAAACTTGATGGGGGAGGAGGGAAATGGTTCTTAAGGAGGATTCTTCTCATTCAGGTTGCTTGACATTTGAGAAGCCCCTTTCTAATTTTTTCCCCCTTGCATCTTCACATATCCTTTCATTCTTTAGTCACAGCCATGAGGTGGTTCAAGAGTGAGTAATGGTCCCAGCAAAAGTTCAGATGTACGCAAAAATTTTTATTCAAATGAGAGTTCATGTAACATACTGTTTAGTCAACACAATGTTGCTTAGAGTGGAGACTCACACCCAGGTGTATTTCAGCTACTGAGAACTCTTGACCTTAAGGCTAAAACAAGTCTGAGATAACTCTGTACTGTAAACATTACCAGCATACATTTTTTCAGTTTAATTAAACAAAAAAAAAAAAAAGCCACATGAAAAATAAACCTTTTAGATAACTCTTCAGAGTTCAAGACTCACTTTAAGTAATATTTGGTTAGTATTAGGCTTCCTAGTTTTATCATCACTACACTATATTCCTTTAAGTTATATTTATTACTTCATCGTACATTTCTTCCAGTATAAATGTATCCAAAGAGAATATTACATTTGAAATCTTTGTAAGTTCTATGCATGTTATTCGGAATTCATTGTTATCTCAATTGATTCCAATATAAAGTAATCATTTTTTGCAGCAGATATATCCTGTAAATGCCACGACACAATAAAATCTTTCTCCAGGGTAAATGAGTGAATGTATCTTGCTACATATTTTGGAAAAACAATACATAAGATTCCCAGGAGGTCTATGACAGTGGGAATAAAATGTTTGCAACAGTATGAAATTTTTTATTTTACCTATAAATTTTTAAGATCATTACCTTTCAAAGCAGATCTGAAACTGAGGCTCTAAACGTGCAATCACATTAATATCATATTAGTATTCCTAAATGACAGGCTTTATTTGATCATAACTAATAAAATAATAATAAAATAATCAGTTTTATAAGACAAAACAAAAACCCAGTGTGTTTTGTGTATGTGTTTCTATCTCACCCTGGAATATTTGCTTTATTTTATTATATAATATATGTCAACTTCTCTCTTTGTCTCTGTAAATACTATTGTCCCTCAGCACTAAGAAACATCTTGCTTGTTTATTTCTCCTATAGGGTTCTAAATTGTAATCCACTTCACCTTTTACAGCTAGTCTGTCTCAAAAAATAAAGCCACAAGGAATAATCTGGCAAAGACAAATTTTTGTTGATTGGTTTAAAGGCTGAGAATACCGAGATCACCACTCCCAGACCTACCATAAGACACCAAATGCAATTCCTCATGATGGCTTAGGATAGCAGTCAACTCAATGTGCAATTCAAGTGAACCACTGTAGAAAAATATGGCTCATTTTACTTCAGTGGTTTCCCTCAGCCTCTTCAGAGTAACCTCTTCCTAGAGAACATTGCTTTCTTCTTCCCTTTAGTATAATTCTCCTTTCAATGTCAGGTGAGTATTACTACAAATATGTTGTATAACAAAGTACTGCATCTCTGGGACAGGGTTGTCTCTTCACTGTTGTTTGAACAAGGCAAGTAACATCTTAAATCTGGAAGCGAATTTTGGGAATAACTCCAAGCTAACTCTAAGCTATGGTGTGCCTATCCTAGATTTTTCTAGACAGGATTAAATCAGTGGAGATCTTTGTCTAAGGCAAAGAGAATATGACTTGTCCAAAGTCACCCAGTGGTTTCCATAGCTGAGCAGGGATTCTAATCCAAATCTCTCAGGCCCAAAGCAGACAGGCCAAACGATGTGGTTTTCGGCCACTTTAGGGCCATGGCGTTCAGATGACACATGTCCCCAAAGTGGCCAGAGGCTGTGGTGAGACGATGCAAAGCTGGCAAGAGTTGACTCTTCCAGAAGAGGATTTAATCTGCTCCTGCCAGCTGCCGGCTCTGGGGCTGCTGTGGTGGCCCACTTTGAGAGCCAATCCTGGTTTGGGATGGCTGAGGGGGAGGAGTAGATATAAACGTGAGGGTTCAATGATGGTTTACAGTCAATTGAGATTCAGTGCAGAGGGCAGTTGGTTGAGTTCAGAGTTCAGTTGAGGAAGTAGAGGGTTCTGGCAGATAATATATGAGTTTTGTTTAGGGGAGTTCAGTGAAGAGAAATTTAGTGGGGAAGTGCATGCTATGTTAAATTATTGTAACCATACCACCTTTGAAACTATTCTACCTAAGCTACATTCTTGCTACATGTTATTAAATAAAGTTAAGGCTTGCTTGTAACAAAAGAAACTTCTGCCTGATTGAATTCACAATCATATGGGCACATAATATACACTATCAAAGATACAAAACTTACAAGAGGAATACACTGGGGACCCTAGCCCTTATACATTTAGGGAAAGTTTATAAAGGCTGGATGCTGGGCAGGTGTCATTGAAAATGGCCCTCCAAATGTCTCTGAGTTAAAAGTTAACCTCAAGGCATAGACAGGAGGCCTATTGTCACAGGACCATGCAGTCACCACAGTCCAAGGCCAATCACGGCCTGATCACAGCCAGAGTGGCCAGAGGCAGCTCCTTACCATCCATCTGCTTTAAGCCTTAGTTTGACTTCAGTAGTCAAACCACTATGCTGTGCTGCTTCAAGATACCTGATATCTATTTGTATATTTGTATGCTTAGCAAGCTTTATACTTCACACTAAGAAAAGAACCCAGTGTTGTGGAGGAACAGTCTGAGAAGTAGCAGAATGTGTTATTGTCCTAAACATTAGGAGGAACTTCCTGACAATAAGGGCTATTTGACAGTGGAACACACTCCCTCGGAGAGTGCTGGAGTCTCCTTCCTTGGAAGTCTTTAATAAAATAAAATAAAACTTTTATTTATATCCCACTTTTTGTTACAAAACAATCAAAGTGGCTTACATAATTAAAATCATCCAATATCCCCCCCAAAAGAATTAAACATAATCCAGTTAAAATTAATTTTAAGATAAACTATTAAAACAAGGTAAGATAAACAGTGGGCAGAGTGGTAGCAAAATATATGATATAAGCAAGTATTCATTTATGGCCATGGTTCCTATTCAGGAAAGGCCTCCTGAAAGAGATCCATCTCGAGAGCTTTTTTAAAGCTGTTTAAGATGGTAATTTCAACAGATGCTGGATGGCCATCTGTCAGGGATGCTTTGATTGAGAGTTTCTGCACGGCAAGGGATTGGACTGGATGGCTCTTGTGGCCTCCTCCACCTCTATGGTTCTATGTTGTTGCTACTGCTATCAATATCTTTATTACATTGCTCATATATACTCCATTTTCAACTACCCAACACTGGGACTCAAGGCAGTTTACAGATAAGTAAAACTAAAACATACAAAGGTATTGGTGTGTATGTGTATGTGTCTGTGTGACTGTGTTTTTTAAAACTCACAAGAAAAACTAGAGATAAACCTCAATATTATTCATCTATTTAATAGTCCAAAATCTGAGGTATGTGGCAGGATGATGGTATTCCAGGAAATGACCTACTCAAGGAACACCTGTTTTATTGTTTATTATATTTTAGACTACAAGAAGTATCTTCAGAAATTTCTGCAGAGTTCAGATTGGAATGTACAGATCCTATGTTGTATACAAAGATTAAAATGAATTTTCTTATGTTGTATTTTATATGCTTTATCATATAATTATGTTGTCCTTTTATATTTACATATATTTCCATGTTTTTATGTATCCTCTGTAGATTGACATAAGTGTGTGTGTGTGTGTGTTTTAGAGAGAGAGATAAAACCCAATGTGTTTTCTCTTTAAAAAGCAGCTGTCTACTGAGCACTTTGAGATATCCCTTCAGTTTTTCTTGTAGATTCTATTGAGTGTTCTCCATGTTTTGTCTGTTCTGTTGTTTTGTTTTTAAAAAAATTAAACCATTTATAAAGTGAAAGCCATTTAAAATTCATTAATAGACGAAATATATTTATTTTGAAACAGATGGGCCAAAAGGACAGGACTGGGACCGTGCCAGCCCCAATCTTGCCGGGACTGCAGTGATTACATGGGCCCACTTCCAAAGCAGGCTGCTGCCACAGTCCTGAACCTAGCCACTGGCAGAAACACCTTGCCTTTGGTGCTGTTTTCTGTGTGGCTTAGGGCCACTTCCAGGGCTGGCACTTTTTGACTGTATGTTTTGGGCCCAAATGTGCCTTGAAAAGGTCTCTCCCGAAGAATTTTGAGCTTGAATAGGGAGATACTGTCCTTGGAATATGTTCATATTAACTGATATATAATAACTATTTAAAGGCTTAAACAGTTGCAAGGAAAAACAATGGGAAAAGGGCCAGCACGCCCCATAAGGGGTAATAGCATGCATGGCCATGGGGCATGTGTGCCACTGTGCCACCGTGCCACCGAGTGCATGAGCCCCGTTCATTAAATAGGGCCCAAGCATAGGTGGAATTCTCTTTTCACAGAGGATCTAGAATGGATCCCCTGCATAAAGGAAGGGTAGACTGTACAGTCGTCCCTCCTTATCCACAGATTTTTTTATCCATGGATTTTTTTCTGTATGGATTCAAGCATCCACAACTTGAAAATATTTTTTTAAAAAGGTATAAATTACAAATAACAAACCTTGATTTTTCATTTTATATAAGGGACAACATTTTGCTCTGCCATTATATGGATTTTGTTATCCACGGGGTGTCCTGGAGCCAAACCCCAGTGGATAACAAGGTCCCACTGTATAGAGAAGAATGGCCTTTTTTGACCATTATTTTGGGTATTTAATTGCCAGAGTTCAGTCCAGCACTGAAGTGGGAGCCACAAGCTGCCACTGAATAAACCTCTCTTCCCACCCACTTTGATCTCAGGCCAAATCATCCCTACTCACTTGGTTTTAATTTTTTAAAAAAGCTCTGTCATTACTGCAGATGCCATACTGAGCATCATACATAAAACACAGAAGGCCACGTGTGGTTAGGTCGTTCTACCTACTATTCACCCATCCATTCTACTGCCCATCTTGGAGGCATGCAAAGGGATCTTATAGCAAAGTAGGCTGAAGTCTACGGAAGCTCATGGTACCAGTTTCTTTCAGTTTGTATCAAATGTGCTACAAGATGCCTTTGCATACTGATTTTCCAGACTAATGTGGTTATGTCTTTGAATTGTCTTTGAAGCATATTTACATGCACTGCCCTATTACTTTTTATATCTGAACTGATCTTCAAACAACCAGAAGACCTGTAATTTGTATATGGTATAGTACAGTCAGAACTCTGTATCCATGGTTTCTGCATATGCAGATTCAATCATCCATGGCTTGAAAATGTTTAAATTGAATTCCAAAAAGCAAACCTTGATTTTGCCATTTTATGTAAGTGGTTTTACTACGTCATTTTATACAATGGAACTTCAGCATCCACAGATTTTGGTGTCCATAGGAGGTCCTGGGACAAATCCTCAACAGATACCAATGGCCAACTGTCTACACCAGGACAACTATTAATTTGTAAGGTTTAACCTGAATTAAGTAAAGATTCAGAATCTGTTTAATCTTCTTATTGCAATGCCATCCAAATAGATTGTCAATTATTATAAATTACAGTGTTTGTGTTGTGGAAACAAGTGGATATTAAAATTTATTTCAGCTTCATTCTCCTCATTCTGCATAGGTGAGCAGACTGATAATAATGGTTATCCATGACCCTGGCTAGTTCTTTTTGATTTTTTAAAATATTGGCATACTTGTTTGTATTTATCTATATAATATTATGGAAAGACTATCTCTTTGACTGCCTGCTTGCCTGCCTGTCTCTCCCCCTCCTCTCTCTTCCACCATAAATTTTTTCATTGCCCTCGTATTTTACCTATGGTAGCTTAAAAACAAATAAAGAAATAACTATGTAAATACACTCACCTCTATATATAATAAATTTTGAAAGCACAGAATCATATAAGTATCATAAAACAATCAGCAGGATTGAAATGAAGCTTAAAAGAGCTCAGGAAAATATAAAGCTTTCACACAAAAAAGAGTCAATAAATTTGGCTTCATTGAATCTGTCTGGAATATCACCCCTTTTTCCTAGTAGTTTGTTGTGTCACATCAGATGGCAGGGTACCTACAGGGTGCCCTTCACTGTAAGAAAATGTTGTCTGCAGCTACATGCAGTGTAAGTATTTAAGCTAAGCTATGATTGATCAGTCATCATCTACCCCATTATTGTGAGA
This sequence comes from Sceloporus undulatus, assembly GCF_019175285.1. Lineage (NCBI taxonomy): Eukaryota > Metazoa > Chordata > Lepidosauria > Squamata > Phrynosomatidae > Sceloporus > Sceloporus undulatus. Next base: position 82,596,756 of record NC_056524.1, on the reverse strand, counting down.
GCATCACACTACACAGTTATAGTACAGTGACTCTACTTTAACTGCCATGGCAGCATCATACTGAACCCTGTGATGGACAGTTTAGGGCAGAGTAGTTAGAATTCTCAGCCACATAGCTCACCAAATTACAAACCACGTGATATCATAGAAAGTAGTTCTGGAAAATAAATTGGAAGGACAGCTGTGTAGTGTGAAAGGGCTCCAGGTGCTAATTTAGCACTTCACCTGAATTTGATGAAAAGGAGAAATGCATTTTTTAAAAAAAATTCCTAGGGTTTTGAAATAACATTATGTTTTAAAATGTGAGAGTAGAAAGGACAGATACAGATGTAGAGACACAAAGCCTCTCATTAGCAAATTAACATTTAGGGGACAGAAATACCTGATTTTTAAATAGAAAGATGTTGAGCACCCATAAATCTATGCAAGTTTACAGCTGTTCAACATTAGACCGTAATTCTGCAAATGGGAAGCATCTAAATAACACTGCAGCTGTGTGCTACATTTGTCATCTGTTGAAAAGCTGGGAGTGGGATGAGAATCCCCAAAATATCCAGGATCCATTATTCATCCTTAATCACCATAATCACCATTAATCATTACTTCTCAATGATAAGCACACATTTCCCTTCCCTTTGGGCATTTGGTGGAGCCCTAGGAAATGCGTCATCTCGATGCTGAAAAGAAAGCTGCTTCAAGTATCCATAAATAGAGGTAAACAGTCCTATTTTATCTCATCTTTTAGCTGTCTGTCAATCTATCTATAATATCAGTAGCATTCAATGAAACAGGCATGATGCCCTTTATGATTCATAAAATATTCTTTCTCATTTGTGCAAATGTGTTAAATCTCAGGATTCTACCCTGAGAAGTAAGAGCTGATGACACTAGTAATGCTGAATATAGCCTAATTCAATGCTCCTCAAGCTAAATGATGGGACTGCTATTTACTTACTTACAATGTGTCAGGGACTAACACCATAACTGTATTCATTGTCTACAATTGCTTGTTTCCTTCCTGAAAACTTGCCAGGGATCAGCAGCCAATGGCTCAGGGACTGCACCAGGCCAGGGGCTACCACTTTGGATAGTACTAATCTAGGTGTCTTGATGCTTTTGTTAGGATATGCAATTTTAGAATACATAACATTGAATTTTGGGGCAGAAATGAAGCACAATAAAAATTAATACTATATACTTTCATACTCACAACCAGGTTGTTTGACTTTTCCCTCTTTCTTGGTCTGTCAGGAATCTGTCAGATACTGTCATGAAAATGCTGGTGAGTGTGCAGTTTGCTGGTTTATTTATTTATTTATGGCTTGCTATTTTATTATTGGGTATAACGTTATTGCTGTAGAATTGTATAAGAGTGGAAGTAGTTTTTGTTGGTAAAATCAATGGGATTTGTGGCGTGGCTGCACAAGGTGAAATCATTGCTTAGTCAGCTAATGAACAGATGTTTGGAGACGGCTGGTAGTATCAAGATCCACCAAGGCCAGTTGTGTGAGCAGCTTGAAAGGGCTTGAGAGAGATGTGTGGGGAAATGCAAGAGGTGAATAATTCTGGCTGTAGAAATGTTTTCTTTTTTAAACAAATTGGGGGTGGGGGGGTTGAAACATAAATGTATGGTATGGGCACACTGCTAACTATGTGGGTTTCTGGGAATTATTGTGGTACTGTCTACAGCAATCATAAAGGTAAAGTTTCTCCTTTGACAAGGTTGTCTAGTCGTGTCCAACTGTAGGGGGTAGTGCTCATTTGCATTATTAAGACGAACAGCTACATTGTGAAAGACTACTCTGTAGTCATGGGTCAGCATGGCTGCACAGAACACTGTTCCCTTCCCACTGAAGTGATACCTACTTATCTACTTGTAATTTCACATGCTTTTGAACTGCTATGTTTGCAGAAGCTGGAACTAGTGATGGGAGCTCACTCTGTCATGTGACACTTGGGTCTCGACCTGCCAGTCTTGCAGTCATCAGAGTCAGTGTCTTAACTGCTGAGCCACAAGAGTCATACTGTTAACTTATTTGGCTACTGAACTAAAGTATGCTGTTGAAATATAGAAGACTTATTTACTGCACCAAAGGGAGTGGACATTTTTTGACAGCTGCTGGGCTAGAAGGACTAAGGTGAAAAAGAAGAGCCAGTGGTGGCTGATGACTTCTGTGGTTGTGGAGGGGTGAATCCAAGTTTTAAAGGTACCATTAAAGTAGTGGTTCATAGTACTGAAGACTATTTTTAAAAAGGTTCAGCAGCTTGAAGAGCATCTTTAGGATTAGCCAGGACCAGAAATGGATTCAGTGTCTTCATGACACCAAGCTGGTACAAACAGAAATATTGTGCCATCCCTATCCAAATATGATGAACATTTGGTTCGAGTTTAGCAAATAAATGGAAAGTAAGCCAGCTTAGAATGCTCATGGATGACAAGGAAGTGTATCCATATTGCATACCGGTTTTTGGATATGATAGGTGTAAATGGAGATCCATTAATGCAGATGGTTGCAGGTTAGTCATTTTGAGGACACTGTTGTACTTTGTTTTCCTCCATCTTTCACCTTCAATGGAGGGAACTTGGAATGTTTTATTTGTTGATTGTTGAATTAGATTTTTCCACGGGATGGAAGTAATTAGTTATAAATAACTAGTTGTTTGTAATAACTTCTTATACCCCCTGTAATGAAAGTTCAACTGTATTATATTATGATTGCAATGAGAAATACTAAAATACAGCGTGCCTGCTCCATACATGGGCATGCCAAACGCAGCTTGCAGTTTATGTGGAAGCCACACTGTAATCAATTGAATGGCATGCATACACTGCGCTTCCGCAAACATGAGCCCCATTTCATTGAATGGGGCTTGATCTTATGCGGTATTTGCCTTATGTGGGGGGGGGGGATCTGGAACAGATCCCCACATAAGGCAAGGCTCTACTGTAATAGAATTGTAGATTGAAAAGGTGTACCAGAGGTCATCTAATGGACACCCAAACAGTAGCCTGCTACTATAGGCTTGACTTTCATGTTTGACACCATCCATGAAGATAGCCCAGAGGTTTTAAAGAGGTGAGGCCTTATGGGCCCAACGTAGCCAACAGGGGGCAGACCAAAGCTATTTAAGCTGTCTTGCCCCCTTATCGGCCTGTTTTCAAGGTTGTATTCTGCCCTTCCTGTCCTCTGGACTTGTTTGGCCGCTTTGGGGCCAGGTAGGAATTTTATTCCCTTTTCCTAGGGTTTTTCACCTACCTCATACTCTTTCTAGGGGCTGGTGATTGGCTTGGGGCAGGATGTTAAATAGGTTTTTCTTGGCCTTAATGGGGGAGGGGGAACGATCGGTGTGTACACAGGCACCCCTCTGGATCAGCGCAGCCTTTACATATCAAGGGCCATGGGGGCTGCTCATGAAACAACCTTTGGGGAAGATATGGGGGTTTTGGACTCTCTTACAAACTTGAGGGAATTTGGGAGAGCGTGCCACATATCTACCTCCCTATGATTGGCTGAGGATACAATCTGAGGATTCGGTTGCCCTCAGAGTCTGCTGTTTTGCCCTATGGGAAGGCTGAAGAGGTAGTCTAGGTAATGACACCAGGCTTCAGTTGAACCCGCAACAGGATTTCACCCTCAGCTGATGTTGCCTCAGATGCTGCTGCAAATAACCACACATAACAACAAGTTTTGAAGAAAGGCCACAACTTTATTAGCAAGCAATTGGTAAGGGTTGGCACCAAGCATGAGGTCAGGATCTGCGAAATCAAACAACCCCACGTTTTTCTGATTATCCAAAAACCTGGCACCCACCAGGTGCTTGGGATGACCTAGGGCCTAAGGAACACAACTTGACCGCAAAACATGCCATGCGTTCACATATTCACTAAGCCCCTAGTCACCGGGAGGCGCTCCCATGTTTTGGCCCCACAATGGCCATACGCCTGCCCTATTCTCCCCCGGGTACCTATTGATTCCTAACCAGAGCTCCATAGCCCTGGTACCACACCGTGCAGATCCTGGCCTATGCTGCCATCCCAAGTTGTGACAAAAACCCCACAAAACAGCGGTGGGTGGGCGGTGGAAGCTGCTCCTGTCTTCCTCCCTTCCTAGCTTGGTTCCGCACCGTGCGAAGCCAAGCACCGACTGGGGGATGGGGCCTGCATCATGGCCTTATATAGGCCTAAGCCCTGCCCCCCCACAACGTGTGCTGTGGAACTCCTCCTCCAAGGCAGCCCAACCAATGGGCTGCCCTGGAGGACCGGAAGCTCCGCACCACTGAGCCCAACTCCCAGAGCGTCGCGGGGCAGAAGGACCGCCCCTTCCACCCCGTGCACCAATAGGGAGCCAGGGCAAGCCCCAGTGCATACTGGGGCTTGTAGTTTTTGCCGCCTCTAGTGGCAAAACGGTCTGTCCAGCTAGCGGGCGACCGTTTTTTTGAAAGTTTGAAGATACCAGTTGGGTTTTAAATAGGTTTAAGGTCTAATAAAGGCCCATTTTTTTACATCCAATTTATGTGTCTGGTCTTTTTATTTCATGGTGGGGGCTCAATCTAATCCCTATGAATGCCCCTCCTAGCAAAACAATGGCTGCCCAACTTTGGTTATAAAACCTCCACAAAGAGAGTTCACCATTCCCATTCCTTTTCAATACCTTAATAGTTTTTTTGGGTATAACTGTAACATTTCATTACTTTTATAGTTATTGGATCTGATATTATTATTATTACATTATTATATCCACTCACCGATTCGATCATATCTCTCCTTTATTGTCATCCCTTCACTGGCTCTCCCCTCACTTTCTGTATTCAGTATAAGCTTCTGTTGTTCATTTTTGAAGCCCTGCATGGGTTGGCCCCTCCTTATTTATCAGACCTTCTTTCTCCTCACCTTCCCACCCATGCCCTCCGTTCTGGTAGTCAAGGTCTGCTGTCTCAGCCTAGGATTTTCACTGTCCCCTCTCAGCTTCATTCCTTTTCACTTGCTGCCCCTGACTCCTGGAACCTCCTTCCCCCACAAGCACAAGTCATCACTTCTTTAACCAGTTTCAAAACTGAGTTGAAGACCATCCTGTTCATGGAAGCATTCCCAGGCATTGCATGATTGTAATTTGATGTTTTTAATTTGTTGCCTGCCTTATTTTATTGAACCCTTTCCTGTATTATTATGTTTTATTTTCTATGTATTATGCTATTATTTCATAGAATGTACACCATAGGCAGGTTTATTCTTATCTGTTTTACTGATTGTATGTACAATGCTGTATAAATCTACAGCACTATATAAATAAAGCATATAATAATAATAATAATAATAATAATAATAATAATAATAATAATAAATTAATTTTGTGAGTACTAAAAGAACAATAAAGTAGGTGGGGAAGAGTGTTTTTGTATCATAGATGAGTGACTTGCAATATTAATATTCAGATTTTTTTGAAAGCAACTACTTTAGTTATTTTTGAGACATGGGAAAAGTTATTTTTAAAAAGAAAACTGGAAACAACAAATTTAAATGCTAACTACTTTCGGGAGCACTGGAGCTCTAACTGTAACTAATTGTTTTTTTTACACAATATCTGATCAATCTTTGGTATATTGAGATCTGTTAACACTTTGAAATCATGATCGTGTGATGGGTTAATTTTATTTAGTCTAAAGTAAATATGGCAATCATGCTCCCAGTATTAAATCAGTCCTTGCAAGAGCTTCATTATTGTATTTTGGGGGAGGAGTCAAATCCCCATGACCAAGCTTACTTTCCCTTTCTCTCTCCCTCTCTCAAATATGGCATTTATTCTCTCCTACTAAGCTGATTAAGGACACCATTCAGCTTGTGTTAAAGCACACTTAAACAATATTTATTTCCATGAATGAATTAAATATGAACATATTTTTCCTGTCTAATCAATGGGTTTTATTACCATTAAACCTTGGCCAGGTTATGGCTCCAGTGTTTTTCTAGCAGACTGATTTTTGACATGGAGCAATTATTGCCTAAATAGGTGACTGCTACCTCCACTTCTAAACTTAATGACATGATACTAAGAAGTTTCACTACTTTGTGATAACTAAATATGCTTTCTGCATTACCAAAAGCGAAGACCTCCCTGCAGCACACTCAGTCTGACCTCATTAGTCTTCAGTTGATGACATGACTCAGCAACAAAGCTTCAAAATATCATTAAAAAGCCATTAAGCCTTGTAATGGAACATTCTGAAGCCATGCAGTGTTCTTGAACCCTCGTTTGGAGATGATAGAGAATATTCATAATTTATATGATCTGCCACATAATGCCACCTACCTTTCCGATGTAGATTTATTTTTATCATCATAACTGTGTTTTCTGAATGCTTATACATATACAAGGACTTTTGAGCCAATCTATACACAGTCAGAATGTGAGTTGGTCTATCAGATAGACAGGAATAATAATAATAATAATAATAATAATAATAATAATAATAATAAATCTGTGCTTGGCACACATTGGTGCCTAAAATTCTAGACCTAGTGACTAGTAGCTCAGTTACTAAAATGGTAGGAAGAAAATGTCTCCTTCAATTAAGAGTGCTGCCATTTCTAGACTTGTATTATTTTTTTCTTGCATTTCTTTGGATATATAAATTGCTTTTCTTTTATATTTATTATTTTTAAATACATCCACACTATCCTTTCAAGGAGATGAATATCTTGCAGTCTTCCTGGCTCCCACCAGGAATAGATATGCTGAGAGAAGGTGCTGTGCTCTCCTTGGCTGCATTTGCACTGCAGAAATAATCCACATTGACACCAGTTTAACTGGTGCTCAATGCTATGGAATTCAATGCTATTCTGTATCAATTTGCCAAATTGGAAAGAGAAATGTTTGTAACATTCGCATTTTAGCATTCGCAAAGAAAAAAAGCCTCCTGCAAAGTGCCCTGTTGCTGGAAGCAAGGAAATAAAAGGGAAAGTGAACCGGCAGGCAGCCACATTCTATCTATATATCTATCTACCTGTAGCAAAAACCATGCACATAGTCTGTCAAAAATAATTTTAAAAAAACAAAAAGAGAGAGAGAAAGCTGCCTGGTGCAAAAGAAGAGGCTTGCTCCATCGCCCTCCCCTTGACCTACCCTGAACTGACCCTTTGTCCTGCTCCTTCTTTCTCCTTCTCCTGCTCCATTACCCAGATTGCCCTCCATGGCCCCCTTCTTCCCCTGGCTCCTTCATCCTCCTCCTTCTCCTGTTCCTCCTCCGTCACCCATTCTCTTTGCCTTTGCCTCCTTCCTTCTCCTCCTGCTCCTGCTCTGTTACCCTGATTGCCTTCCATGGCCCCCTTCTTCCCCCTGGCTCCTTCATCCTACTCCTCTGTCACTCATGCCACCCTTTCTCCAGTTCCACCCTCTGCCCTCCCTCTGACCTAAATCCCTCCCCTGAAGTTGACACAGTCATGAGCGGGGGCAAGTTCATATTCACCAAACCCATTCCCCCCCCCCCCCCCGATACAGCTTTTACTCTGATTCCAAATTTGCTTGTGGGAGATTCGGGGCAAATATGAGCTGCATGTGCATAATTCGGTTCCTGATCCGGGGTAAAAGGTAGTCTGAATGTCCCCCAAGAAGTGATCCATGAAAGGACTGGTGTTTGCAGCCAGTTTCAAATGAAGGCAGGCATACCAGGAGTATGGGTGAGTTATTCTACGTCTTTGCTATATTCTGCTAGTAAAATGATGTGATCTGCATATATTTAATTGTTTGTTCCTCCAATTTTCACACATTGTGGCTCTGAAAAGCATCTCACATTTTGGTATTTTTGTTAAGATTTTTTTTTTCTTTTTTGTGATTACGGGAAAGGAAAGGACTTCCTTTGCAGTATGAGTAGGTTTTGCATTTCAAGCCTTGAGACTTGAGGGGGAAATGTCTCAGGAGCAGCTCTTAACACCAAAGAGGATGGTGGAGAGTTGGACACTGATATTAAACAGATGTAGATTAAGTTAAATTTAGGGTCAGACTTATTAGCTAAACTTATCAACATTTTTTCCCTGCCATAACTATATTTTTGTCAATTCAGTCACATTGTATCTATAGTTTACTCAACTTGAATATAAAATGAGGTAAATAATTATTGACCTGTATATTTTCATAGTAAGTCACTCTTTTCCCTCCAGACAGCTTCCTTATAATATTGTTGCCACCTTTTCAGTATTATACCTTATATTGCACTTTGTAGTGACTGATGGTTCTCCTTTGATTTTTGTACAGCAAATTTATATTGTGCCACATTATTTAGACAGTTTCATTAAGCACATTGTTTCCAAATTGGCAATAAAATGCATGCCTCTTCAAACAAGTTTTGTTACCTGTCAGCATTAGAAGCCAAGTCTGTAATCTTTTAATTTAATTTCAAAAGCCAGCATGTGCTCTTCCCAATTTTCTGCTTAACAATTTCTGTCCTATGATGTAGTGACAAGTGATAGATGAGAAATCTCTGTTAGCCTATATCAGCATGCCTGTTCACAAAGTTGTGGCAAATATTTAAAAGCAAAGGCAATAAATTCAACCTCACTGAAGTTATTTCATAGGAATAGCAGCATGAGAAACAGTGGTGATAGCATTTTAAGTTAGAACGGGGATAACAATATTTCTTTAGATTGAATTAAAAAGTCTCAGATATAATACAGTTCACACAGTTTCTTCAAATGTTACATGTGGATTCTCACTTCCTATCCCTTTCCCCTCCCCATGAGTCTGAATGATGTATATGCCCTTGTTTTGTTGTAACCTTAGCTCTACTAGTTCAAGTGACTCACTCCTCAATTTCAGGTAATGACAATTCTGAACAGAATAGAAAAAAGAGGTAAAAGTCAGAATTTTTCCTGTGGACATAGGTTGAAGTTAAGCTTCCCCTTGAAATATGAAGGAGGTTTGTGCACCCACACATATTATAGTGGCTGTAACCCCAATCATTCATGTCAATCAGGCATAATTTTAGACTCTTTTGGCCTCTAGAGTAGATCTATTTTTCCTTTCTTTGGAATACAAAAATTGAACAACAGTCCATCAGCATACATCCAGAGTGACTTGCTGGGAACAGAAAGAAGGTAGTCATTTTTATTTTATTTTTTAAAAAAAATAAAAGTAAGAAGATCCATGGCCTAATCCAATTGTAAGTCCCAGATGAAGTATACCCATTGAATCAATGAAACGTACATAAGTGTTGACTTGTCAAGTTGCCATTGATTTAGTGAGCTGACTGTAGTTTAATCTTAGTAATTGGAAGGAGACATTTCCATTTCATCCTGTGAAACTTTCAAGGACATGTTGTTTCTTACTGTCACTAGTTCTGGGTGGTGATAGTGGTGATCTATTTGAGTCCTAGAACTGATTAAGCCAGAACTCTCCCTGGAAGCCAGAATGATTAAATTGAGGTTGTCGTATTTTGGCTACATCATGAGAAGCCATGAATAAATCGAAAGCACAGTGATGGACAGTGATTCTAGGAAATGTAGAGGGCAATAGAAAGAGAGGAATAACCCATGCCAGATGATTACATTCAACCAAAGAAGCCATAGAGCTGAGCCTGCAGGATGTAAGCAGAGCATTGGAGGAGAGGGGGTCTTGGAGATTCTTATCCACTGGGTCTCCATGACTTGAGGTTAACAACAATCTATATGATATGTTATATGAGATGATATGAAGGCACACAACTTCTGTAAGCAGATGTTATGTTGGGTTTTGTATGCCCCGTACATGTCCTCTGTGGAGCATCACAACTGTGTTGGTGTGTGGAATGTTGGTGAGACTGGTGAGAAATTAGATGGGACTGAAAACTGAGCTTGGACACTCAGACTTCTGCCATAGACATACACATGGACATAAGAGATGTATGTGAAATAAATTATGACATCTTAGGAAACAACAGGGGGGATTTTGAGGTGATTCCTCAATGATCTCCATATCCCTAGTTGATGGCTAAGTGTATGAAATTATAGTGTCAAATCTGTCTGTGCTATACTGCATGCCATTTTTTCACAATCATATCACCAAGCTTTTGGCTAAAGATGAGTGCAAGGGGAAAAGAATCCTGGTCTGAGTACTTGTTTACAACCTTCCTAAGGCCTTTTCAAACTAACAAACTGAAGGCCAGTTTTATCCCAGTTTTCTGCTTCTGAATTGGTATCTGATCTATCCATTTCCACACTATGGGTTCAATCTTTTATTTGCAATATCCAAAGACTTATTTTTTCCAGGCAACAAAGCACTTCATCCTGTATTTTTTCTTCTCATATTATCTCACTTTTTGTCATTCAGTTTCAGAACCATATATACACAGAATGTTGTAACACAGGTGTACTGTATGATTCTCTATACAAAAAAGGATCATTCTCCTACTCTCATAAAATATACGTACTTTTCAATTGCCTTTGATTGATACTGCACAAGAGTCTGTCAACTAGATTCCTATAAAAGGAGTTAGATACATGTTTTTATATTTTCTATCCTTTATAAGAGGCTTTATGTGACCATGCTTTGTTATACAAAATACTGTGACAGCAAGTTCAGAACGAGGATTGTTAAAAGATTATTGGACTTAATCCAAGCCCATGTATTCCTCTCTGAATTAGCAATAGCAAGTACATTTCTATACTGCTTATCAGTGCACTTAAGCACTCCCAGAGTCGTTTACAAAGTGTAAGCTAATTGCCCCCATCAATCTGGGTACTCATTTTAGCGACCTCAGAAGGAAGCAAGCTTGAGTCAAGCTTGAGCCCTGGCAAGTATTGAACTCCTATAAAAGGAGTTAGATACATGTTTTTATATTTTCTATCCTTTGTAAGAGGATTTATGTGACCATGCTTTCTTATACAGAATACCACGACAGCAAGTTCAGAACGAGGATTGTCAAAGCCTAAGCACATTACTTTCAGTATGGATTTTGTTTTTGTTGACACAGCAGTTATCTTCTAGCTTATGGCAAGGGTAAAGTACAACTCAGTCTTGGTAAGTGCCATTTAAAAACAGCACCACTTTCTCAAATAACTGTTCTTTCAAAAGAACTGGGCATACCTGAAACTGCTACTGGAAGTGTAAAGAGGAAGTGGACACTTTTTCACATTTGGTGGAATTGGAAATATGCTCAAAAGTTTTGGAAAGCTATTCATAGTCTAGTATTAGGAATTTTATAGTGTAATGAGAGAATGGATCCAAAATTATATCTTTCAAGCATGTGTGAGAATGAAATGTTAGAAAACAAATTTGAGAAAGTGCTATTTCACATGGCTACAGCAGCACAGATTCTATATGCTAGTAGATGAAGAAAACTGAATGCCCAGACTCCCAGAATTCCATAGCCTTGAGCCAAGATGCTGCCCTTTAACTCTTTTCTGGCTCAAGTCTATGGAATTCTGGGAATTGGAGTTCGTTGTGGGCCCAGAGCAGGTCAGAACTCTGGACCTCACAACAAACTCCAACTCCCAGAAGAACTCAACCCTGCCTTGGCCCTCTCCCAGCCCTGACAAACACCACCCCTGCAGCCAAGCCGAGGCAGAAGCCGCCAAGGAGGACGCAGGGAAGCAAGCAGGGAAAGAGATGGGGAGAGGGCCAGTAAAGAACGAGGGAGGGAGGGAGAGAGGGAGGGAGGGAGGGAGGAGAGGAGGCGAGGAGAGGGACTTTTGTCCTTAATCTTGTTGCAGCCACATGGCTGCACCACCATTAACGACAATGGAACTTGAGCATATGATTTTGGTATAAGTTGGGGGGGGTGTTTCCGGAATGGATCCCCTGCATATACCGAGGGCCTACTGTAGCAGAATTTAAAGTTGCTTTGTTTGTTTGCAACTTGAAATGATCATGTTTTTCACTTTCATTCATCAATCAAATGGGGAATTACACATAGATACACTTTAAGTCATTAACATATAACATTTAATGACTAGTCAAGCAGCTATAACAACTTATGACAACCTATAACAAGCACCATACAAATAGATCTTGCAGCACCTTTGAGAATAACTGAAAGAATGAAGTTTGTAGCATAAACATTTGTAGTCACAATCTTCTTTGTCAGACTGAATCTATGAAAGCTTATATTACAAACCTCTTTCTTTCAGTTTGTCTCAAAGGTGCAAAGTCTACTGATTCAAAGTTAGATATTTACATGCCCTTGAATACAACTGTAGCAACAGTGAGATTAAAAGCAATAGTATAATATCTAGAGGCAGGGTATTTTTTGGGGGGTCAAAATCTTCACAAGAAAATTTTACTTTAGATTTAAATAAGCTAAGATTTAATTGTTTTTACCAAATACCTGCGGAGTACACGCTTGTTGCTGTGTTGGTGCTGCTGCTGCTAAACTGATTTAACCACAAATAACTAAAACCATAATTCTAACAAGCTCACCTTTTAAACAGGTCCTCCACCTTGCAATCTTTCACACTTTAAAAATCTCAGTTGTTCAGACTTAAAATGACCACATCTGCATTTGGATTTAATCATCGTTTTTTGTCTGTGTTTTCCCTGTGTTTACCAACAGCAGAAAATTGCCCCCCAGATCTATCAAAGTAGCCTGTCCTTGGTTTATATTTAGATATAACAACAACATCAGTAATAAACATTAGGTAAGATTTTCCATGGATGAAATGATATGCACATTTTAAAATTCCCATTTTGTATGCACTAACCTTTTAAATCAAATCTCATACACATATAATAATGCAAAATTGGTACCTGGAAGTTAGTATTGCCCATACACAGCATTATTATAAGTTCACACATATTGCCAAATAGGTAACTAGTGAATTACATCTGAACTTTCATCTCAGAGCAGAACATTTTCTTAACAAAGACAAACAAAATCACATTATTGGTATTCTAACCCAGGCAAACATAAGAAACACAAAATCTGACTTATATCACACGGTCTGTACAGTTTTTATCTGATTGGCAATGGCACTGCAGCCTCTTGGAGAATCCTGGGGAATTTACAGAATCTCAGAAATCCATGCCATGATATCTGAACCAGATGTACCAATGTCAGAGATCAAATTTAAACTCTTCTGTGTGTAAAGCATCTGATTTGATTTTAGGCTATGGCCCCTTCCTTGATATCTGTAATTGCACCTTCCTCTTGCACATTGCAAGGTTAAGTTTATTGTTTCCTCTCAAAGTTAAGCTATGTGACACCTGAAAGTCAACTGTGATTAGTTAACCTTGTCCAGTATTTCTACTTCACTGCCTCCTATTACAGTTTTATTGCTTTAAAATACTATCCATCAGTGTCTTTGTTATCCACCCTGTTTTCATGTCTTCATTGGTCTTTTTAAATGATATGACTATATGAATGTTTCCCCACTGAACAATGGGGTGCATGATTCCTGAGCATTGATGTTATCACTTTAGTCATGAACTCATCAAAAACATGCACACATACAAACTTAATTATCTGTGAAGACAAAACAGGGCTTCAGATACATCTGGCAGTATATGATTTTTCTTATTTATATTCTCACTAGGCATCTTTCCCTGATTTACCAGAGGAGCCTATTTCCTCCATAAGTAAATTATTCTCCTTTTCATTGCTCTTCTGAAAAAGATTTTGTTTTTAATCTTACTAGCATGGGATTCCCCACCCCCAATATTTCTCTCTGTGTAATTGGTTTTGTGACTCTAGAGATAGAGAAATAGTTCCATTCTTGACTATGTCAAGTAGTTTCTAAATATTTTCATATGCACTCAGTGTCTAGTAATAATGTAAATTGGAAATCCTAATACTCTAATTAAAATTAAAAAGAAAAAAATAGATTAGCTCATTTAAATATATATTTATTTGAGGGAATTATTTAACTTTGACTGTGAGTTCAGAATCCACACTTATTAACTCCATGCACTGCCCTAAGTTGTGGAATGGATGTTAATCACAATTTCCCAGAAGCAAAATGTTTGTTTATGCTCCTCATTTCTTCCCTTCAGCATTAGTCTTACAAAACGTTAGATACACTTATTAGAGATGTGTGTTCCCACCTTTCCCTTGAGAAATTTTGCTAACCTAGATAATTTTTTAAAACTTCTCTCAATGTTAAAATATTTCCCCGTTCTTCACTAGGCATTCCATGATCTCAGTGATTATCACATGAGGGTTTTACACTTTAATAGTGCTATTCTAATGTTATATAGCAAGAACGATGCAATGGCGATATTGAACCACTTACTTTCACACATGTCACAATAACGGGGCATTAACCATTCATGAGCAGTAAAATAGCGCTTTTATATTCCACACATTGATAGAAGGAGTTGTGATTGGAGAGAGAAAAATGAGCCATCTCTTGCTGCTAAGAAACTCTCCTGTGACTTACAAGTGTGACACAGGAAGTGATTCTCCCAAACAGCACACTGGGAGACTGGGGGATTCAATTTATTTTCAGAAGGTTTAATGATGGATTCTTAATAGCGCTAAATAAATAAATAAATAATAATAATAATAATAATTATTATTATTATTATTTCACACATTCACAATATCACTAATGAAGCGCTATTGGCAAGCCATTAACACTTTTTTGTCGTTAATGTGAAGTTGCACTAGCACAACGGTTCCTTGATGTAACAAGTAAGGTATGTGCACTGCATTGTGTGAAAATCTTTCTGCAATTACGCAAACATGACAGGGCCATAGCACTGCTTGCATTTCCTAACACCTGTGTGATAATCTCCAGTGAGAGGTGAGAGGGCCCTAAGTAAGACAGCTGACTGGTTTGTACCCCAAACAGATCATGTTCAGGACCATGGACAACACCCATAGAATCTTGACTTGACCAGTAGAAGAGGAAGAGAGGGGGAGAAAAATGGAAATGGGCCATCATCTTTAAGACTTGCTAGTTGTTTGTTTTTACTACTTTGGAAACTTAAGCCAGCACTATCTCAAAACAGTTGTCATGGTTTTATAACCATTTTATTGCTTTGTGTCACTTCTGTTTTCTCATACAATCTGTGTAAGAATTAGTATAGCGATGAGGAGAAACAAAGTCTCCACTGAGAAACAGAAATGCTCTTCTACTATCCTTCTGGAAGATCTACCTCTCACAAGGGTGGCACTTTACTCTTAAAAGGCTGACATGCTTTTTTGAAGTTGCTGTGTTTTTCTAGGCATAGTTTGGCAACTTGTAGCCCTCCAGGTGAGTTGGACACATGACATCATCTTTCAATTTAGATTATGTTGTCTGGGGCTGATGAAAGTTTGTCCAACAACTTCTGAAGAACCATAAATTTCCTGAGGTTCTTAGAAGAATTCTACTCACTTAGAAGATCTAGCAACACCTTTAACATGAAGAAATTATATGATTTAGGAGAGGTGGGTGGTTCATGAAAACAAAACATGAAAGAAGACCTGAAAAAGAAACAGCTGAATTGGAATATTTTCACAAATTACAATCCATTAATAGAGCTATGAAAAGGTAGGATTTCTTGGCACAACACCACATGTATTGACACATATATCCTCACAACCAGGTATACAACAAAATTATTATACTGGAAAATGCTGCTAGATTCCTTCTTTCTCCCACTCCAGCCTTCCTTTTTATTTTGCTCTGAAAATTTAGAAACATCAAAGAGCTCTCAGGCACCTTAAAG
The DNA here is from genome assembly GCF_019175285.1 of Sceloporus undulatus. Taxonomy (NCBI): domain Eukaryota; kingdom Metazoa; phylum Chordata; class Lepidosauria; order Squamata; family Phrynosomatidae; genus Sceloporus; species Sceloporus undulatus. The sequence goes on along the minus strand of NC_056524.1, from coordinate 82,581,139 downwards.
ACAAACAAATTTTATGCAGCATACTTTTGTGGACTGTAGCTTCATCATGCATCCAATGTATCTAGTCTATGAAAGCAGTTGTCAAATACAACAAGTTTATCTTTTATGTGATACAAACTCTTCGTTGCTCTTTCTGTTAAACACTATTATGTCAACTTTCTTCTGAAAAATTAAGACTTGGTGAAAGGTCCAAAGGAGGGTGATGAAAATGGTGAAAGGTGTGGAAACCATGCTCTATGACAGGGATAGGCAATCTTTTTGAGCCGGGGGCCGGGTTGCTGTCCCTCAGACAACTGGGGGGCCAAAGCCAAAAAATAAATAATGAAATAATTTTTTAAAAATTTAAATAAATAAATAAACCGGGACAAATGTAAGACAACATTTTCAAATGGTAGACACTTTTTTTAAAAAAAGTGGAGGACACGCAAAAAAAATTGCTGATTTTTTAAAAAATGTTAATATAAAATGCATGTTTCTGAGGCGTCTATAGACAATTGCCCCCCTTGCCCCTGCGCGTGAGAGGCCAAAGGCCCCAGCGGCAATCGGTGGCAGGACCGGGCTGGGGCCGGTCCCAAGGCCTTGCCGGGCCGCATCTGGTCCGCGGGCCGCAGATTGCCTACCCCTGCTCTATGAGGACCAGCTTGGAGAGCTGGGTATGTTTAGCCTGGAAAAGATAAGGTTAAGGGGTGTCATGACAGCCATGTTTAAATATTTGAAGGGATGTCATATTGAGGATGGATCAACCTTGTTTCCTGTACCAGAGATGAGGACACAGAGCAATGGATTGTAGTTACAGGGAAAGAAATTCTACCTGAATATTAGGAAAGTCTTCCTGATGGTAAGAGATGTACAACAGTAGATCAAATTGCCTTGGAGTGTGGTGGAGTCTCCTCCTTTAGAGGTTTTTAAACAGTGGCTGAATGGCCACCTGTCTGCTTTGATCATGTTACCCCCTTGTTGTTATCCCTCCATTGGCTGCATATTCCTTTCAGAAGCCGATATATAATTCTTCACCTGACCTTTAAAGCCTTTCATGGATTGGCTCCTTCTTATTTGTCAACACTCATCTCTCCTTACCGAGCTCTACACGCATTGAGATCTTATGACACCGGTCTCCTGACCCAGCCAAGGGTCTCCTCCTAGCCTGCTTGAATCCGTCCCTTCTCCTGTGCTGCTCCTCATGTCAGGAATCTTCTCCCCACACAGTTAAGAACTATTACTTCCTTGGATAATTTGAAGGCTGAATTGAATACATTCTTGTTTAGGGAGGCATTACAAACTACTGGTTGTTAATCTGCTGCTTGCTTTGTCTTTATTGTATGCTAATTAGTATTATTTTAGCGATATTTTAGTCATGCAATTTTGTTGTTTTATGCCACTTGGCAGATTTTTATCCTTTCTTTTATTATTTTATTTGACCCTTACTATATAAAGCACTGTGCAAACTTTACAGTGCTCTATAAATAAATGTTAATAATTATAATTATAATTGTTATAAAAGTTAGGGTACTTTGATTGTGAGTTCCTGCATGGCAGGGAGTTGGACTGGATGGCCCTTGTAGTCTCTTCTATGTCTGTGATTCTATGATTTTATCATGGATAGGATTGTCAACAGCATAAAGTCACAATGATTGCTTTACATATTGAAGATGGTATATTGGGATAGAGGCTTGAGGAGACTACAGTTTGAATCTCCATTTGGTTATGAAATCCCATTGAGTGAACCTGACACATCACATTCTCTCATTCTTTGACAATGACAAAATCTCTGTTAACAAACTTCTTAATGAGTTCACCTTAAGGTCCCCATAAATTGAAAGTGATATGAAGGCACACAAAAACAATAAGGCAATTAGAAATTGTGAGGTCAAAATGCTGGATTAGACAGACCCTTTGCTCTGATGCAGCAGACCTCTCACATTTTTATATCTTATGAAAATACAACAAAATTAATAGCCAAATCCACTTTTATAAGTAGTAAGTTTCCAGGTTTTTCAGACAGACCTGTAAATCAACACTATGGTACTAGAGGAAACATGACTAGATGTGGAAGCAGAAAAGTTTGAATGAAAGGATACAAAGGACTGAATAAAGCATTTTATGTTTTATTTTTGGTTGTAAAATGATAGATTTCCATTCAGAGGCTCCTCTTGCAGGGGGGACTAAAAGGGCAGTCCAGAAGAGAGAAAGAGTAGACTGGATAAAACTTAAGTTACAATGTGAATCAGAAACTTAACAAAATCTTCTAATAGTCTTCTAATTAGCTAAGGTTGGGAAAGGATGTCAACATGGTAGATATAAATTAAGCTGGGAAGCAGGCAGGAATGATGTTGTAGGTAGGGGAATATAAATGATTGTCAGAAGGGATTTTTGTCCCAGAGACTTTTGTTAAAACTAGAGGTGACTTCTGGTCATTTCTAATTTTAGAAAAAATGTCTCTCCTATGAATAAAACAATACATTGGTTGCCAGGACAATTTGTCCCTGTTCTCCCTAGAGAGAGTAGAGAGGCATTTTGTATTTAAAAAGGTATTTGGTGAAGTTTTTTAAACAGTGTGTAATGAGGTCAGAGGATCTTCAGTTTAACCTCAGTATGATGACCCCCCTCCCCCATCTAACTGTGCTGCCACACCACCTTGTATTATGAGCTGGATGGGTCAGTAAGTTATGGAGTCAAGTATTTTTAGTGTGATAGTGGGACAGCTAGGAAATACATAAGTTCATGTGTTATATTAATTAATTAATTAATAACCCTCCTTTCTCCCATCATGAGATTCAAGGTGGTGAAAAACATTCTAAAAACACAATATAATTTAAAAGTTCTTAATACAAACATTAAAATACAATTAAATTAAACTTTAATTTAAAAGAACAAGTTTAAAACAACATAAAATATATTTAATACACATTAAAATAAAAATACTATATCCTCCATTAAAAGCTTTATCTGCCACAACATACTAAATACCAAATACCTCCTTAAATAAAAAGGTCTTTACCTGCTGATGGAAAAACAGCAGGGACAGGTTCAACTGGAGCTCCCAGGGAAGGAGTTCCATAACTTGGGAGCTGCCACCAAGAAGGCCCTCTTCCTGTCTCACCAAACATGTCTGGGATGATAGTGGGACTTAGAGAAAGCCCTCCTCCACAGATGTTAGACCATGGGCAGGCTCATATAAAGAGAAGCTTTTTCAACTAGTTTGGACCCAAGACATGTGGGCTATAGAGGCAATTAATTACTCCTTTTCTTCTCAAAGAAGGCAAGAAGAAATTTTAGCCATTTTCTTCCCACTGTGAGAAAGACTTCAAAAATCAGTTTCTTAAGCCTATTCACAATTTGGGACTTGTTCTGAACAAACTTAACATTATGAAATAATATTTCTGTGTGGAAAAATTAATACTTTCTGTACTCTGATTCTTAAAATCTTTTCTAGATATGAAAGAATTGAACCCTTAACATAGAATGTATGATTTCATGCATTTTAAAATAGAAATAAAATGTATTTAAAAATAATATTTTCTGTACTCTGAATGAAATCCTCACCTATCCTTTTTAATTCTCAGCTGCATTTCTTGTGTTAATAGTACTACACTAAATTGCAGCAGACACACAATTTTACTTTCATTTGCCTCTTTTAAATCCACTGTTTCTCCACTGTGATTAGTCTCTAAGACTTGGATGAGAAACAGAGAAACATGTTCAGAGAAACATGATGAAATATTCTCCCTTATTAAAATAGTCTCCCCACATGGAAATACCTAAAAACATGGACTTATGCCTAGTTTGGACTCCAGGGACTGGCAGGGGTCATAGGCTACCTGCTGGGGTGTCATTATGTTGATGTGAGATGTCTGAAGAGTATGAGAGAGTATCAGAAATAGGAATACTCAATGGTTTTACAAAGTCTATGATTTTATTTAAACTGATTTACACTTCTAAGGCTATATGTGGATCAAAATGCAGTTACCTAGCTGCTTTCAGTTGCACTTTGTGATACAGTTTTGGCTACTCCTTTTCCTTCAAAATCCATATTAAATTAAACAGCATACAAAATGTATTTTTAGGATAAATACCAGACAGAAATGTATTTCTACAATAAACAACATACAGAAATTCATTTTTAGAACACAAAAAGAGAGGTTTTAGTAGGCAGAGAGAGAAATGCATATTTTGTGAAAAGTACATATGGTTGTGAAAGCTGGACAGTAAGGAAAGATGGCAGGAAGAAACTCAACTCATTTGAAATGTGATACCAGAGGACAGAGCTACAGATACAATGGGCTACTAAAAATCAATGGATCATAGTGCAGATCAAGTCTGAACTCTCACTTGATGTGAAGCCATAAACTGAGGCCGTTGTATTAGGGACATATCATGAGATGATGTGACTCATGGAAAAGACAATAATGCTTGACAAAGTGGAAGGCAGTAGGAGATCAATCAAAGAAGCCACAACTCTGCGTTTGCAAAAACTAAGCATGGGTGTTAATGTCAGAGTGTCTTAGAGATCTCTTATTCACAAGGTTAACGTAAGACAAAGTCAATTTGACTTACGTTAACCTTGTTCAAAACAACACATGTTCAAAATAATGCAACTATTGTGCATTATTTGTATGTTGCACAGGAATGGGAGAGAATGGAATTGTGACTAGACAAATATTAAATTGACATTGAATAAAACTACACTAATCCATCATCCTTAGTCTCAGGACACTAGACATGAATAAGCCCCAAATAGAATAAAAAGGTGATTTTTTAAAAAAAATTATTTCAGTGGGTTATCAGGAATTTACTATTACAACCTTTTAAAAATATCATAAGGTGTTTACAATGTAATGATAATCTCTTTATTTTATTGTTATTATTTTTTTAATCTGTATTTGGTTGAATTTAAATGATGATAGTGAAGGTGAAGATTAAAATGATGGTGGTGATAATGTTGTTGTCATTGCTCATGGTGATGATATGGTTGAGGTAGGACCAGCCACAATTTGTTACACTACTTAACTGGGTGGAATAATAGGTGCTGTAAATGTTGTCATGAAAATATGCCAAACTTATCCTTTCTTTGGTCTAAAGATGATATGCTTCCTACTCCTTTCCCAATGATCATGCCCGATACTGTAGCAAACCTGTGTGCAGACAGGCACTGAGAAATTTGATCATAACTGACTCAGGAGGGCAAAGTTGGCTTTTATAACCTCACAAGCTCTGTCTTAAGCCAGCATTGTCATGATGTACATCTATATGTTTCTTGCATCCATCTGGGCAGGAAGCAATTCTGTCCTTACCCAAATCCTGCCAGCTTTTCTAGGGAGAGTGACTTGTTGATGGTGTAAGTCAAGCAGTAGTATCCATCTTTCCTTCATCTGTTTGAGTGCAAACAATGGCCTAATAATTTTGTAAGCAATAGCTGGGGGGCGGGGGGGGGGGCAATTTTCAGATAAATCCCCAGAACAGGCAAGCAAGCTTTTTTGCCATCATATTGTCTAACGTGATAGAGATGAGGCAAAGGTGATTACACTTTTATTCTAATGACCATTGTTATCCTTTCACATTGGTGAACCCTAACTCTTGCTTCCAGCAAGAGGATTAAGGTGCAAGCCTCTGCACCTGAAAGTTAACTACTACAATTCATCCACCAAATAAATGCTTGCAATGTCAGATCATAACCGCTATGTTTCAAAACAGATTGTGGGCCTTGGGTAGCTCCTTTTAAAGCACATTTATCAAATCATGATATGGGAACCACAAGCTGTCACTGGATGCTTATGAGTTTAACTGAAAAATAGATCTAAAGAGTAAAAAGGAGCAGCATATTGAAATTTGCACTTTTCCCTAGTGGCACAGAGTTTAAATGCTGGTACTGCAGCCATTCACAGCCACAAGGTTGTGTGTGGGATTGCAGGCAGGGCTCCAAGGTCCACTCAGCCTTGCATCCTTCCATAGGTTGCTAAAATGAATATCTAGCTTGTTGGGGACAATTAGCTTATACATTGTAAATGGCTTAGGGAGTGCTTAAGCACACTGATAAGCAATATAGAAATAGACTTGCTATTGCTATTGTTATATTCCCTCTTAATGAATTTTCCAACTCATTTTTGAAACAAGTGTCTCCACCTCCATAATCAAAGCTGACCAAATTCAAATCTTGACAGTAGGATAATAGTCAATAGCTAGAATATAAGACTGGAGCTACTCAATCCACTTGAAGTCATTAGTGAGTCAAACTTGAGAAGCAAAGGAATAATAATTTTGATAGTGCTTTGTCTCATCCAGCCACTGAAAACAGGATCAAAACTGTGATAAGAAAGGAGACTTGAACTAAATGAAATCTATTGGCTTCAGTAGGAAAAATTTGTTTCCCATCTGCTGATAAATGATTGCTGTAAATCCATGGTGACGCACTGATGTTTAGTTCATAGGAAAGTATAGATTTTTTTTTTTTTGAAGGAGTGACAGATCAAGCTTCCTGGGTTTCAACTGAAGTGTTTCTACAAATAGTTTATATATCTGTCACAAGTTTATATCATGTTTTGACTTGACTACTCATCTGGAAATGAGGTGATCCTCAAAAATTGTGTGGGTCTTTGGCCATTGCTGCATTCAAGGATATACAATGCTTGCCTCAGTAACAAATCATTCATGGACATGCCTTCTTTTTCTTTAGCAGAAATTTTGATGGAAACTATAATTGTTGTCTTTTTCTTGCCAAGGTTCTTTTCTCTCTAAACTTTCTTTTGGAGCCATCACCTTTCTTCTATTATGTGTCACACTATATTAGGGACATTACCTCATATGAACTGGTCTTTTATTTCAATCAGGGACAGCCAGTGGATCCTGCACTATGGGTGTTAGTGAATTTACTCTTGATTTTATGTATGCTGTCCCTGCAGCTGCTCCAAGTTGAATGAGAGGCCTGCTGGGTCCTGTCTTTTCTGTGGTTCAACACTGACATATCTTCCAGAGCCATTGTGGGAGGACCAACAGTAAAATCAAGAGCAAGTTTACTATACCATGATGGCAGATACTTTGCCTACCCCTGCTTTTAAGATATGCAAGCTCAATAGTATTTCCTTTTATATCTAGACTTTATTCTGAAAGCATTGCATTCAATATACTGGGGGTTCCCAGCAGACAATGGATCATTAAGTAAATGAACACCCTGTAGGACTTGCCATTCAGCAACAGAACAATACAAAGATTAACATGCAAATCACTTCCTCTCAGTATGAATATATACCCCACTCACTTCCATGCCAGCAATCTCTGAAGATGCCAGCCACAACTGCTGGTGAAATATTAGGAATAAACTCTTTTAGAACATGGCCTCATCGCCCAAAAAACTATTTGCCCCCAACAAGCTGGGTACTGAATTGAAGCGACCTCGGAAGGATGCCAGGCTGAGCTGACTCTGGAGCCCCTGACTGGAATTGAACTCACAACCGTGTGGCTGTGAGTGAGTAGCTGCAGTACCAGCATTTAGCCACTGCACTATCAGTGCTCCTTGTATGTGCTTTAGAGACTATAGCAAAGCCACTGACTGCATATTTTATGAAAAGCTATCGAACGTTCTTAAAGACATGGGAGTGCCACTACATTTGATGGTCCTGATGAGAAATCTGTACTGAGTACAAGAGGTCACTGTTATAACAGAATAAGGAGAAACAAAGGCAAGTCTGCATATTATCAACCTACTTGTTAAACTTATATGCAGAAAATATGTATGCCATGAGTTGAGGTCAACTTGAGGGCAGCTAATTACAACAATTATTATTATTATTATTATTATTATTATTATTATTATTACATCCCACCTTTTTTTCAGCATGGGGACTTAAAACGGCTAACAGCAAATTAAAAAACAAAAAGGTTAAAAAACAGTACATTAAAATGTATAAATATAAAATTTGAAAAAACAATTAAACAATTTTTAAAAGTTAAAGCAGTTATGAAGTAAAATGCAACATGTTAAAAACACAAATATTAAAATTTCAAAAGCACAGCATTTAAATCTCAGCCCTTATCAGATTGAAAAGCCTGACAGCATAAGAATGTCTATCTGCCACCAAAAGCATAGCAGAGATCCTGGCCTCATTAGGGAAGGAGTTCCAAAGCTTGGGAGCAGCCACTGAGAAGGCCCTCTCACTTGTTTCCATCAAACAAGCCCGAGAGCATGGTGGGACATTGAAGTGGGCCTCTCCAGATGATCTATACACTCTAGTGGGCTTGTAAAGGGAGTTTAAAGGGAGATTTTTTTAATTAAAAATCAAATGGTTACACAGATAGTAAAGTATTAAAAGAACACTAAAATAATAAGAATTAGTTAAACAGGGTATTAATTGGGACATGAAGAGACACAAGAAGAGTCCTGTGTCCTTTGGTCAATGGGTAGTTGTTGCTCTAGGAGTCCAGCCTGGCACTCAAAGCCAATTCTCCACTTTTGTCCTAGGTAAAAGCTATTATTATTTATTTTTACTATGTACACTTCATTGTATTACTACTATATCAGCAGGTGCTCTTTATGTGCTGATTAGGTCACTGCTAATATATCTCAACAATTGCTCTGAAATGCCCTGTTTGATGGGTCCATACTACCTATGCAGAAACCAACTGTTTATTGAATATACTTTTAGTACAGAATCTGAACATTAATTAGCAGTTAAACCAGAGCATAGATAAGTTACTTTTGAACTATAGTTCCCTGAATTCTAATCCATACAACTACAACCATGGTCACTCAGGGATTCTGGGAGTTGTCATTTGAAAGTAATTTTATACTTCCAGCGCATACAGGTCACTGTCAGAAGATTACAGTGGTCTCAAGAATAGAGATTTTGGCTTTTCCAGACACACGAAACATGATGGTTGAAACAGGGACGTAGCTGGGGGGGGGCATGGGGCCCAGATCCCCCCTTCCATTAGGTACAATGCATGGTGCATGGTGCCGCTCCGCCATACCCAAACCCCATTATAATGGTGGCACTTAGTCTGGACCCCTCCCCCTTCCCAAAATCCTGGCTACGTCCCTGGTTGAAACAACAATTAAAAATTAACACTATTCTTTTATAAGTTGCAGGTATCTTCACTTCAGTTTGCTACAGTTAAAGCTGTTCTAAGAATATATCCTTGTTCTACAGATAAGAAAAGGTCAAATAGAGAAAGGACAGAAAGAAACAACATTGATTGTGCTTATAAAAGCTATAAGGTCAGCAACATGGAAGAGATTTCATTTCTATCTTTTTCCTAACAATGGTCCTAAATGTTTCACTAAATGTGAAATGAAAAATACTTCCGAAATGCTAGTCTACTGCAAAACTTTAAAATATTCATCTGATATTCTGCTGTAATGGAGTGAAGCTGTAATTTTACAGCAGCTTACCTAGAAATGAAAAACCCACCATGAAATTCAGTACGGCTTCATGTTGAACAGACATACAGTATATATAATAGCACTGCTATTTTTTTAAAGTTGCATCTAAAAAAGCTTATTAATAAATCACCAGTTTGATATATGAATATATTATTATTCTTTCACCCCTTCTATTATTGTTTTACAATGACCTTTTCTTGCATTTCAACAACTTGAAATTTTATTGAAGTATGACTGCAGTCTAGGACTCATTCATTCCATAATAATTCTATTGAAGATAACAAGACTTTCTAGGGTAAATATATACTATTATGGTCTTCTTAAGGTTGCCATAATTCTCTTCCACAAAATCAGGACAAAATGTTGGACATTCAAGAAAAATGGAGGACATGACCAACCAAAAGCCAAAAAAAATTAATATAAATTCATGCTTTTCACTCATGCTCAAAATGGAGGAGATTTTGACATTCTTCTTGGAAAGTTGAAATGTATGCATTTTAAAATTAGATATTTTTAATTTTATGCTGGACTATTTTAATAGGTCTTAGGTTTATGTTCATGAGCCAGCATGATTTGAATGTTGGACTATAATAATAATAATAATAATAATAATAATAAAATCTTTATTTATATCCCGCCCTTCCAAAAAGATCAGGGCGGCTTACAACATGTAACAAGTGCAACAGATACAAGTTAAAAGCATAAAACAACAATAAAACACAGTCTAAAAACAATAACAAAGGCCCCGTTAGCCCATCCTCATGGCCACGGAAGAGGAGGGAGGCCCACAGGATATTTAATCGGGGAATGCCTGCTTGAATAGGAAGGTTTTGAGTTCCTTCCTAAATTGGGCCAGGGTGGTGGATGAGCGGAGCTCTGTGGGCAGCGTGTTCCAAAGGGCTGGGGCAGCTGTGGAAAAGGCCCTTCTAGAAGTAGAAGCTAACCTAGCCCCAGGCACCTTCAGCAGTTGCTGCCCAGATGTTCTGAGGGTGCGAGGCGGATTGTACGGGGAGAGGCGGTCCTTTAGGAATCCTGGACCCAAGCCATTTAGGGCTTTATAGGTAATAACCAACGCCTTATATTGAACTATGATGCTGGAGACCAGGGTTCGAATCCCACTTGGTCATGGAAACCCACTGAGTGACTTTGGGTTATCCAGAATTCTGAAATATTCCAGAATCCAAAGCTTTTTTAAATGGATGGCTGAGATAGTGACACCATTGCTTTCTGATAGTTCAATGTACACAAAATTCTTTTAAAATATTGTGTTTAAAATTACATAACTACATACGCTCTCTCTCTCTCTCTCTCTCTGTGTGTGTGTGTGTGTGTGTGTGTGTGTATTATTGCAGCAAGGATTTTAAAAAATGTTAGGAGAAAACTGAAGAGGGAATCTTTTAAGGCCTGCTTGAGGAGCCCAGTGGATTGGGTTTGTTTATTTATTTAGAATTTATATCCTGCCTCCCCCCCCCCAATATAACGTGTGTGTGTGTGTGTGTGGCATATATATAGCATAATTGCAGCAATGATTAAAAAGTTTTTCTACAGAATTGGGGAGGGGGACTCTCAATGCCTGCTTGAGAATTGACTGTCAGTTTCTCTGGATTGTCTTTATTTATTTATTGGATTTATACCCCACCTTTCTTGCAAAATACTAGATAGATTGAGAGATAGACAGACACAGATATTTTGGGTTTACACCCTGCCTTTCTCCCAATATAATCTCTCTCTCTCTCTCTCTTTCTCTCTTAATCATCAGAAATGATTAAAAACAATGTTACTACCGAACTGAGGAAGGGGTCTTTCAATGCCTGCTTGAGGAGCCAACTCTCAGTCCCTCTGGATCAGGTTTGTTTATTAAATTTATATCCTGCTTCTGTGTGTGTGTGTGTGTGTTGTACACACACACACACACACACACACACACACATGCAAGCACACACACACACACACACACACACAAAATTATATGGAGCAGTGATTTTAAAAATGTTACTGCAGATGGAATGGGAGGGGGTCTAGTGCTTCCACAGCCTTCCCGAGGAGCCCACTGTCAGTCCCTCTTGATTGGATTTACTTATTTATTGTATTCATCCTCCATCTTTTCCCCAGTTCAGGATTCAAGAGGCGCCTTTTGGATCCCTGGCGGCTCACTCTGCACACCCTTTCCCCTGCCATCTCTCCTTTGAAGACAAGCCTAGAAGCAGACCATAGGATTGAATGAGGAAGAGGAGGAGGAAGCAAAGAGTCCAGGAAAGGATGGGAAGTAAGCAGGAAAAAATGGAGGAAAGGAAGGAGGCTGCAGCTGCATGTATCCTGGGACTGGGACCAGGAGGCACCTGAGTCTCACCAGAAGAGCAGATTGGCACAGAAGAAACCTCCCAGTTTCAGAACATTAGAATATTAAAATATATTGCAGAATCACATATCCTGAATAAAATATTCAAAGCCATCACTTATGCCTGATACTGCTCTCTGGTGCAACACATCAGACATAAGTGATGGTGTTGAATATGTAGGACTGTATATTGTACTTTTATTCCAGTATAGGCCTGAAGGCAAGTCTTTACTTTTCTAAATAAATAAATAACTATGTAAACCACTCCAGAAGCCTTTGTTTGCTTAACAGTGGCATAAAATAATGGTTGGCACCCTGCATTGCAGTTATGGATTTGTTACCTAAAGTTACAGATTTGTAACTGTTCCTTACCTATCTATACTATATATTTACAATTGTGACACTCTTGTCAGATTGCAAATACCCTTAGAACCCACCTTAAACTCAAAGGATTTGCTTTGTGTGACAGAGGTCAGTGGACATACCCAGAGGTAGCTGTGTTAGCCTTATGGCAAAGTACAATAACAATTCAAAATCCACAAAACAGTCATACCTTTATTGTGCCAGTCAAAATGCACAATAGATATGTTTCAAGCTTTTGAAACCCCACTGGGTTGTTTATTAGGTCAAAAAGTTAAAAATCATATAGGAGAAAAAAAATATGATAATGGGGCTGTACAGACCAGCAAGAAACACTGGCATGGTGTGGAATGGGGATATGGTGATCACCTAGTTCCCACCCTGATTTTCCTCCCAAAGTGGCATCATGCCACCCACTTGACCAGATGGTGGGCAGTGTCATGACATTTCTGCAGCACAGCATTTACACACATTGTGCTGAAGAAACATGGAAGAGCCACGGTGGCAAGGGAGACTCCCCTCCCAAAAAAGAGCCACATTTTGTTTCTTCTTTTGGGGCTGGAAAAATGCCCTGCTCTAGCAAGCAAAGGGTCAGTGCATAGCCACTCCTTTAAGACCATCTGTTTTTGGCCAATGTTAGCCATAGGCTTGCATTCTGTCAAGATATTGGGGATTCCAGGAAATCAACTTTAAATCCCTTAGCAGCACAAAAATCTACTGCCTTTGGGATCCAGTTTCTCTCCATCCTTTGTGAGGCTAGCCCCTTTGTTAGGTAGAGGTCGGTGGTGCAGTCAGAATAACACAACTAGCCTCCTTCCACTCTTGAGCCAAAGTGTGACAATTGGAAGCTTCTGCGTCTTATGCTGTGGCTTGTGGGTTGGAGGAAGATCATCTTACCATGGCATGGGGAGGGAGGGAGCTAGCCACATCATTCTAAAATGGCCCACTTGACCATAGACCTCTGTCACAGAGACCAGCTCCCTCAAATTAGAGGTGGGTTCTGGGACTGATTCCTTGGGTCATACATAATTATATTTATGTAGTTATGAATGTGATACTGTTCCAAACAAATAAAGAGATAAATAAATTTATTCAGTTATTATAAAACATATATTATTGTCCTATACTAGTCAAACAAGTTCTGAGTTAGCTATAAACTGACAACAGCTCAAATCAGATTGTTATTCAAAAAGTACAAAAAAGGAGAAAGAGGATGAGGTATGTTCTGCTAGCATGCCTACTTTATGGCTGAGCCAAAAATATCAAATGATCCTAACAATTGCTCTATAAATATTGAGGTGGATGCTTTTTAATAATTTCCTTTCCTAAGTGGAATTTGAAAGATCACCCTGATAGAAGTGTGGTAGTGTATGTCTGTAAGTTGTCTTTTGGCAGCAGCAAAGTAGGATGCCAACAGGAAATGTGGTAAGTAAAAGGAAGAATTTGATTAGTGATAGAAGTTAATTAGTTGAAGATTGATTGGTAGAAGATAATATTCTCTCTCCCCTCCCCACTGTCCTACTGTCCTGATATTTTTGTTTGTTTGTGTGGGTGCTTGGTTGTTGAAAACTATAACACCATATATCTGCTATAACTTCTGTTCAGCACAAGCATGCTATAGCCTTCCATTATTGTATAATTCATACATGGGATATGAAGTTTGGGTTAAGGAGGAAGAAGCACATAAAGGTGATATTAAATGTAACTATGCTTAGAGGAGAGAACAGATATTCTTTATAGTGAATTGAGTACCAGAAAATGCTTTAGGACAGTGGGCTTTTGGTATCCATTGGGGTTTGGTTCCAGGACTCTCCACAGCTACCAAAATCTGTGGATACTCAAGTTCCATTAAATACAATGGCATAGTAAAATGGTTTCCCTTATATAAAATGGCAAAAACAAGGCTTGCTTTTGGGGAATATATATGGTAATACCAGGAATCTTCCTGGTATTACCAGGAATCTTTATGTAGGTCTAAGAAAGAATCTTGTGTAAAACTTTGCAAATCTGCAGCTCATAGAAGTGAGCTAGACAGATCAATAGTCTGACTCTTGCATTTCTATATGCACAATAATTTCTCCTTTTACACCTCTCAAACAAATTGACTGTTTTTAAAGAAAAAAAATGAAACTCAGCTTGCCCTAAAGAATATAATCTGTGACATACCTTATAAATAAATGAAATCATGAGAACATATGATGCATGGGTATTAACAGTAACTATTCTTTAGAAAAAGCAGCAATATTGATCTTCCTTAGATGCCAATGGACAGCTTATTACTGACTTCTGATAGATAACCTTGGACTTGGAGACTAAGTTATGCAGTTTCATTGACAATAACATGCACTGAGCTAATCAAAACAAAACTGATTCCATGGTAGATCAACATCGTGTGCACTTCATCCTAGACAAGTACAATGACAGTATGGAATATCTTCACATTGGCAAAAATCTAACTAATACGTAACTGTTCTTTAGGTTACATACAAGTGAGATTTTTGTCAAGATGAAGGGATTCCTTACTGCCGTTGTACTTGTCTAGAATGAAATGTAGACAATGTTATCTATTGTGGGATCAGTTCAGTTTTGATTAGCTAAATGCATGTTTTTGACAATGAAACTGCATAACTTGGTCTCCAAGTCCAAGGTTATCTATCAGATGCCAGTAATAAGCTGTCCATAGGCCTCTGAAAAAGATCAATACTGCTGCTCATTGCAGCTATTCATGGGGAAATGAAGGATGGGAAATCTTCTTGGTCAATGGATTACTTGCAAATAGGTTCTGATAAAACTGACATAGTAATAAAAAAGGCAAAAATTTTCAGGACTAGGTTGTGAAATTATGCAATGGTGATATGGCAAATGTTATAGTTTTGTAGAATCTTAGGTCCTTTGCCATGGTTAGAGAGGTATAAAACAAACAAACAGTCTTAGTGTGATTTACCATCAAATCAATGATTCGATGAATGAGGGACACTTCCCCTCAAAATCCCTCATCATTAACTGCCCTGCCTTCAGTTTTGCAAACTCAGGACTATGGCTTCCTTGAGTGAATCAATCCTCCTGTAGTGCAAGCTCCTTCTTTTCCTACTGTCTTCCAATTTACTAAGTACTATGATCTTTTCCAGTGAGACATGACATCTCACTACAACAACCTCAGTTGTCATACACAATACAGAAATCTCACTGTAGTCATCTTTGCTTCTAGTGAGAGTTCAAGCTTGATTTCCCCTACGAGCCATTAATTTGTCTTTTTAGCAGCCCATATATCTGTATAATTTTTCTCCAGCACTACATTTCAATTGAGTTGTTTTTCTTCCTAATAAATTAATTTTCAGTGAATGAGGTAGAACTTAATCAGGAAAAAACACTATACAGTGGACCCACCACATCAGTAGGCTAGCAATCTATGGATAGGACTGCCTGCGGAGCACCATGCCCCATATTATACAATGGTGGCATAGATGTGATGATGCAGACACCCACATATCCCCACCTATTCAATAAGCCATCT
The DNA here is from genome assembly GCF_019175285.1 of Sceloporus undulatus. Classification (NCBI taxonomy): domain Eukaryota; kingdom Metazoa; phylum Chordata; class Lepidosauria; order Squamata; family Phrynosomatidae; genus Sceloporus; species Sceloporus undulatus. The sequence continues at coordinate 82,565,554 of NC_056524.1, read as the reverse complement.
TGAATTCCTTTTTTGGAAAAAGTCAGAATATAAATCCAATAAATAAAGTAAAATAAAAAATAATAATATTGGCCACAACAATTTACATTTCCTCCCCCATGTGCAGGGGCCCTTGGAATTGAACTCCTATGGATAGGAAGGGTCCACTGTAAATACACTGAATAGCCTGAATTCCATTGGGGAATTTCAAGTAGAGTAGTTTCATTCAATCAGTTGTTGAATGGTGAAACAACACACTGTCCCTTTGATTCAATCATTCTAGTGCAATTTAGGTTTTCTTCCTAGATTTTTTTTAAAAATAAATTTCAGTCAGGAAAACACTGGGTGAGATCCCATGGTCAGAAAAACTCAAATGGAAGGGAGTTCAGGATTCATGGGTGTTTCTTAAAGGTGAGATATGGAAGGAACAGTTGCAAGCAATTCCAGCGAGGGAGAAAAGTGAGAGGTGTCTAAAGAAACTAAGATAAAAAGAAGGAAGGAAGGTACAGAGGGGGGGAAAAAGGAAATGTGGCCTCACCTTTGAGCTTTTGTGGATATAAACCCAGTTCTTTGGATAAAGTACTGAGTGATATTAAGGCCTCTGGCAACCAGGAAACCAGGGTGGATGTACAGTAAAACTTCATATGAGCAGAAATTTAAAAGAAATATGTACAAGAAAAGGAAGAAGGTGGAAATTTCAGACAAGTAGACAAATGAATGTGAACAGCCTACTCATTGCATACACATTTTTCATACAGTCAGAAAGAAGGCTGCACACATGGACATCACCAGATGGCCAACACAAAAACCAAATAGATCATATAATCAAAAATAAAAGATGGCAAAGTTCTATCCTGGTGACCAAGACTAGAGCAGGTGCTGACTGTGGCACAGATCACAAACTACTCATATAAAAAATAAGAGTAAAACTCAAGAAGAAAACAAAAGTAATCATCATACCAAAATATGATCCAAATAATATCTCATCAGAATTAATTGACAATATAAGGAACAGATTTGTGCTATTAAGTATAATAGACCAAGAACCAGAAGAACTACAGTCTGAAGCCAGAGAATAATAAAAGAAAAATGCAGAAAGATACTCTCAGTAGACAAAAAGAAAGAGAAGAAAAAGATGACAGATAAAATGCTACAAGCAATAAAGGAAAGAAAAGAAGCAAAACAAAAAGGAGACAGGAACTAATTAAGAACCCTGACTGTAACAGTACAACAGCTAGTGTGAAAAGATAAAGAAAACTACTACAATGATCAGTGCAAAGAAATAGAAGACAACAACAAAGAGGGGAGAACTAGAGACCTATTCCACAAGATAAGGGAAATCAAAGAAAATTTCAAACCATGGACTGGGACACTCCAAGACAATCAAAATAACATAATTGAAGACCAAGAAGGAATAAAAAACATTGGATACAATACACAGAGATGACAAAATGAAAGACATGTGGAACGAAGAGCTATATGAAGATGAACCCCAAATTCTAAAAAGCGAGGTGGAAATTGCAATAAGAGAAATGGGGAAAAACAAATCACCAGAAACCGATAATATTCCAGTCAAACTGCTGCAATCCACATTGATAGTCAAGACTATTGCTAATCAACATACATTAGCAGATAAAAATCATCATCATCATCATCATCATCATCATCATCATTTTTTTTAATATCCTACCTCCCAATATAGGGTCTCAAAAAAAAAAAAAAAAAAAGCTTTTTGGGCTCACAGCAAGAAGAAGAACAAGAAAGGGGCCACTGCATACAGAAGATAATGCAATGCTAAGAGGAGACAGAGAGAAGTCCTTCAACCTAAAAGAAAACTGGTGAAAATACAACAAATTATACAGTAAGTGATTGAATGAAATCTGTGGCTTCAATTCAGGACAGATTCTCCCCTTCCTGGAGAAATGGCCAGCCTCTGATTGCATGGTGCCATGTAGGCCAAATACAGTGCACTGCACCCTTGCCTTACGCAAGGGATCCATTCCAGACCCTCCCCTTGTGTAAGGCAAATACCCGTATGCTCAATCCCCATTGAAAACAATGGGGCCTGTGCATACAGCTCAGCATGGAATGCTCACCAGTACCTCTTCCATCAGGCAGTTTAAAACCACGTATAGCATTCCCTCGTATGACATGGGTGCACTGGAAGACATGTGGGCTTTTGGGAAGAAGATCAGCACCGAAGAGAGCTTCATGTAAGTCTGGGGCCAAAGCTGGAGTTACTGGGGATGAAATTACTGTTGTTAGTGGGGAATGAAATTTGCTTTCACTTTGATAAGAAAAGACTGAAAGGGGACATGATAGCCTCTTTCAACTATCTGGATGGATGAGATGTAGAAATAACCTTTTCTCCCTTTCTCTCTTTCAGAAACTAGAAGATAAAACAATGGATTCAAAATTACAAGATTTCTAAACATTATAAAGATCTTCACTATAATAGCTGTTTGGCCATGGAATAGACTGCCTTGGAGAAGGATGGACTCTCCTTCTTTGGAGGTCTTAAACAGAGGTTGAATGGGCATAATTCAGGGACACCATAGGAGTCCTGGTGGCACAGTGAATGGTAGTAGTGCAGTCACAACATTGTAAGTTTGATCCAGGGGGGTTCCTAGGTACATCTTTTCGTAGGCTGGTAAAATGAGTATCCAGTTTGTTGGGGGCAATTAACATACACGTTGTAGGAGTTAATTGCATTGCTAAAAAAAGTGACTTACCACTGCAAAATTAAATTCTAATTTGGAATATATCTGGATGTTATTGCATGCATTTTTGCCACCAATGCTGCTGGCCGAGTGCAGCCCGGGTAACTTCCAGACAGAATCCAAGCTCAGCTGATCAATTTGCAAAGTTGGGAGCTTCCTAGTTTTGAGAAGAAGCCAGCTGAGCTCAGATTCTAGCCGGAAGTTACTTGGGCTACACTCGACCAGCGGCATCGGAGGCAAAATGCATGCAATAACATCCGGATGTATCCTGAATTACAATTGAATCTGGCAGAGGTAAGTCACATTTTTTAGCAATGTGCTAAACTCTGTAAACTGCTTAGGGAGTGCTAGTTCACTGATAAGCATTGTAGAAATATACTTGCTATTGCTATAGTTGTATATTCCTACATGGCTGAGGTTTGAACTACATGGCCATTGCAGCCCCTTTCAGTTCTAAAATAGTAGGATTCTGATTCTATGGCACTTCAGCTGGTGCACAATACTCATGTATAGGTGGTACATAGAGAATTATCCTTTCATTGATCAGATATAGATGGCATCAGCATGTCATTCTTCTAACAAATTTTCCACGCTCTGTTTCTGGGTAGACATTTAGAGCATTACACTCTTTGTAATACATTTGGGAAGTCCTGACTGGTGTAAATAATCTTAGATGCCTATTGGTAAGTTAAGGTAAATTAGTAAAATGAACAGCGATATGATTATTTCCTGATACAACTTAGAGTCATTCTTAATTTTTTCATTTTTAAAAATAAACTACATATCTATTTACCATTTTACATTTCTTATTGCATATTGATAAAAAGTACCACATTTTAACCACTGAGTGTTCTAGTCTGTCTCACACACACACTTTTTCAAACTTTTTTTTTCATTTTATAAAAGTGAACCATATCCAATATCCACTCTTGAGGTTCTGTATAGTCTACTCACATTTATGCAGAGAAGTCTTCTGTTACTTTAGCAGTGAGATCCAATTGTGTTGGAGCTGAATTATGACCCACATTTCAAATTATTATTCACTTTATTTTTTATCTTCTTCTACTTTTCAGAAGAAAGAGAGCTGTTGCTTCAACATATTTACTTTGATTTGGGATGTTAATATATTTTTATTATTTATTCCATGTCCCTTGGAAAGCAGCAATATTCATGCAGTGATCAGTTCATGCATGTTGAAAGTGCATTTGCATGCTGGGTGCTTGGAAGGTACGTTTATTGAAATTAAGATTTCAAAACACCTCTTTCCCTCTTCCTAGTCATTTTCATCTAGTAAATGCCAGTTGCTGCTCAACTTGTTTTTATTTTAAAAATCCCTCATTTATAATGATACAGACTTAGTTAACACTATGGTTATACATTCATTTAAAGATAAATCAACATTTAGGAAATTAGTATCTCAGTATTAGATTTCTGATAATTGGTACCATTAAACCTTAAAGCTTGTACTTGTTTATCCCACTGAATGCACTGGGACACAATACCCAGGTGCGCTTTAAGGCAATTGCAGTGGAAGCTGTATGGATCTGCTTGAGACAGTGCTCAATAAATGTGGGTTACAGGCATGTGAAGGCAAACAACATACACATATAGGCATGTGTGCGTGACAGGTATATTTATCAGAAAAACTGCAGGTCCACTACAAAGAGTTTGTCCTAAAGCCATAATCCATGTAGTCCATTAATTCCATTTATTCCAAATTATTTTACCTACAAGTAACAGCTGTATGAAAATATATAAAAATTGGTTACTTAGATCCCATTGTACCTTTAGCAGCAATGGCAATTTGCAATGGATTTTATCTATAGGGTTCCATCCATACTTCCTGTTCATATCAAGCAGTTATTTTAGATGTGATCCTAACCAACAAGGATGACTTGGTTAATGGGGTGCAAGTGGTGGGATCATTAGGGGGAAGTGACCATGTTCTCCTGTAGTTTGTTATACAGTGGAAACGAGAAGCCAGGCATAGTCAAACACACTAGACTTTAGGAGAGCTGATTTCAGTAAATTTAGAGAAATACTGGGGGTGATCCCATGGTCAGGAATACTAAAAGAGAAGGGAGTTCAGGATGGATGAGAGTTTCTCAAAAGGGAGATACTGAAGGAACAATTTCAAACAGTTCCAGTGAGGAAGAAAAATGGGAGGTGTCTCAAGAAACCAGGATGGATAACTAAGGAACTTTCAACTGAGCTAAGTTTGAAACAAAACATGTATAAGAAATGGTAAAATGGGGAAATCACCAAAGGGGAATTCAAAGAAATAGCTAGCCTGTGTAGAGGTAAAGTCAGAAAAGCTAAAGCGCAGAATGAACTCAGGCTTGCTAGAGAGGTTAAGAACAAGAAAAGGGGCTTTTTTTGGGGGGGGGATATGTCTGCAGCAAAGGGAAGAAAAGGGAAATGGGAGGGCCACTGAGTGGAGAAGATGGCAAAATGCTAACATCTTCTCAGAAATGGCAAAGGGTGCTCAACCTGAGGATAATGGAGCAGAGGGCAGAATAGGGGAATTTCACCATAGACTAAGCAAAGAGATAGTACAGGAATATCTTGTTAATCTAAATGAATAAAGGTCTCCAGGACAAGATGAAATACATCCAAGAGTATTAAAAGAGCTGGCAAATGTAATATCGGAGCCATTGGCAATAATCTTTGAGAACTCCTGGAGAACAGGAGAAGTCCCAGCAGATTGGAGGAGGGCAAACATTGTCTCCATCTTCAAAAAGGGGAAGAAAGAGGATCCCAACAATTATCGTCCAGTTAGTCTGACATCAATACCAGGAAAGATTCTAGAGCAGATAATTAAAGTCTGTGAACATCTAGAAAGCAATGCCATAATCACATAGAGTCAATATGGGTTTCAGAGAAACAAGTCATGTCAGACAAATCTCTTTCTTTGATAAAATTACCAGCTTGGTAGATGAAGGGAATGCTGTGGATATAGTATATCTTGATTTCAGTAAGGCTTTTGATAAAGTTTCCAATGACATTCTTGCAAAAAAGCTTGTAAAATGTAGGCTAGCAAGATAACTGTTAGATGGATTTGTAATTGGTTGACCAGCCGAACCCAAAGTCTTCTCAACAATGGCTCCTTTTCATCCGGAGAGAAGTGACCAATGGAGTCCCACAGGGCTCTGTCCTGGGGCCAGTGTTATTCAACATCTTTATCAATGACTTGGATGACAGAATTGAGGACATACTTAACAAATTTGCGGATGTCACCAAATTGGGGGGAATAGCTAATACTCCAGAGGACAGGATCAAAATCCAAAATGGCCTGAATAGACTAGAAAGCTGGGCCAAAGCTAACAAAATGAAATTCAACACGGAGAAATGCACTTAGGGTGGAAAAATGAAATGCACAGATATAGGTTGGGGGACACCTGACTGAAGGAAACTACACGTGAAAGGGATCTGGGAGTCCAAATAGACCACAAGTTGAACATGAGTCAAGAGTGTGATGTGGCAGCTAAAAAGGGTAATGCAATTTTAGGCTGCATCAATAAAAGTATAGTGTCTAGATCAAGAGAAGTAATAGTGCCACTGTATTCTGCTTTGGTCAGGCCTCACCTGGAATATCATGTCCAGTTCTGGGCACCACAATTCAAAATGATGTTGAGAAACTGGAGTGTTTCCAAAGGATCGCGACTAAAATGGTGAAGGGTTTGGAAACCATGTCCTATAAGGAAGGAATGACTTAGGAAGCTGGGTATGTTTAGCCTGGAGAAGAGAAGGTTAAGAGGTGATATGATAGCCTTAGGCCTGTTACAGACAGCCAAAATAAAGCTGCTTCGAGTCACAGTGGAGGTATGGTGTTTCAATGATGCATGCGTCCTAAGAGTCCAGAAGTCACACCAAAGCCACACTCCAGACTGGAGCATGGTTTTGGTGTGGCTTCTGGACTCTTAGGATGCATGCATCATTGAAACACCATACCTCCACTGTGACTCGAAGCAGCTTTATTTTGGCTGTCTGTAACAGGCCTTAGTTAAATATTTGAAGGGATGCCATATTTAGGAGGGAGCACGCTTGTTTTCTGCTGCTCCAGAGAACAGGATCTGGAAAAATGGATGCAAGCTACAGGAAAAGAGATTCCACCTGAACATTAGGAGGAACTTCCTAACAGTAAGGGCTGTTCAACAATGGAACACATTCCCTCGGAGTGTAGTGGAGTCTCCTTCCCTGGAGGCCTTTAAACAGAGGCTGGATGGTCATCTGTCAGGGATGCTTTGATAGACATTTCCTGCATGACAGGGGGTTGGACTGGATGGCCCTTGTGGTCTCTTCCAACTCTATGATTCTATGATTCTAAGCATACTTACCTTGGGAAAGTTTGTCTCCAAACCCACCTGAGACTCTGTTTAGTGTGTCAGGCCTGTTACAGATGGGCTCTTGAGGCACCCCCATCACGTGCTAGGGGTTGGCCGGGGACCTAGCGTCCACACCGTCCTCACCCCTAGCACGTGGCTGGGGCGTAATAATGGTGGTGCCCTATACACACAGGAGCCACCATTATTATGTGCCAGATGCTTAGCGTCCGCACATCGCGTGGAGCTTATGACGTTGCGAGTGCGCCATTGGCGCCTCGCGGCATCATAACCACGCTGAGGGAAGAAGCGCCATTTTGGGACTTCTTTTTTGCTCCGCGTGGGATCCGCGTGGTTTGGCTGCTGCAGCTCCTTCGTGGAGCAACCAGCAGCGTCGGCAGACCGCCGCTTTTAGGTGGTCTGTAATGCACCTCAGTCTTTTTTACAAAGGTGAACATGCTTTGCATAAATCTGTGAAGATGATCAACTCTGGGTAGATATTTAGCTACAGGCTACATTGAACTCTCCTGTAATTACTTTCTAACATTTGGGTTTTAGCTGCTTTCCACCCAGCCACCCAACTTTCTTTCAGCTTTATTTTATATTTTTTTCAATATAATCTGGCTTGGCTTCTTTCCTGTCACAATTTTGGTTGGGTGAAAGGGATGGGGGGGGCTATATGCCCTTAATTTCTTTGTTTGCAGTATCCTCAAGGGATCTGGGGTTCCAGGTGGCTTGAGTCAATATTAATTCATTGACTGCTGGCAAAGCCTCAACATCAGCTAGCAGGGAAATTATACAGTAGCTTTGTACCCACATGGATTCCACAACCTGGTTGTCATTTAGCAGATGGGCAGGGGGCTGCTGACTATCAGATAACAAGCAGATTATCCAATTGCTGGACCCAAGCCTCTTCCCAGGACAAATCTATGTAGTTGCAAATAGTGATTTGACAAACCAATGTTTTTCTTCTCGTTCATTGAGAACTTGATGAGATTTTTTTTAAAAAAATATTCGTTTCACAAGTCCCCCTTTCAAAAGGTTATTTTTGTCTCTCCCTGTCACCAGCTAGAGAAATATTTTTCACAGATTTCCCGAATGACAATAAAAGACAAGTCGAACATTACGCTAATTACTTTGCATTTCAAACTCAATTGCCATGTCAAAAGGAAGTTTAGCAGATGTTTAAAGAACATTCCTCTGTTTGAAAAAAACCTGAAGGCACACAAACAAAAGAAAGAAAAAAAAAACACAATCTCAACAAATAAACTTTGATTGAAGCCCCAGCAAGAAATGGTAGAGTTCGGGGGAACCTCAAGGACCATCCAGTCCAACCCACTTCTGCTATGAAGTAATACAAAGGAATACATGGGATCCTAGAGGACATGTAGTCTGACCCCTGTTCAACATCAGAATGGCACTGGAAGATGGGACAAACCAAGGGTTTTCTTGGCATAAAGAGGAGTTTTGCCATGGGCTGCCCCTGAAGATGAGACAGTGTGACCCTCACAGATGAGGAGGGGAGGGGTGGAGTGCCAAATGGCAATGCTCTTCTGCCATGGATAAAACCTAGCATTTGAAGGCATTCCCAGGGGTCATCCAACCCCCCTTCTACCATGAAGGACTACCTAGGAATTTGAGTTGAAGCTGAGAACATGTGACTTGCCCGAGGTCACCCAGTGAATTTCTATGGTGAACTGGGAGGCTAGAGTGCTAATCCCAGATCAGCCATGTAACTCCACAGGATGACATTGGGTAAGTCACACTCTCTCATTCATGGATATTCTGCACTCTCCTTGCCTATTATTATTATTATTATTATTATTATTATTATTATTATTATTATTGCATGACCTTAGCATCACCATGGGAGAGGTGCAGAGAGAGAGAGTTGGATAATGTTGCAGAAAGAAAAAATGAAGATGATAAATAGGAGAGGACTGAAGATGAAGAATTGTAGACAGTGCTTTCTTCTCTCAGGCAGAATCAATGCGTACCCTTCAGTCTCAATCCTTTCCCAATTCTGAACTGTTCTTATGGCTTAGGAGGGCTCTGGAAGGACTTATGCTCATCCATTTTGAAAGCTATTTAATTCCATGTGGCTTATTCAATAACACCTTGTGAGTTACATAAAGCAGCAGCTTCTGTCCGACTGAACTTGCCACACAAATTGAGGGCATTGATAGAATCTGTTTCCATGTTACTTGTAGGGGAGAAAAATCCCACCCAGCATGACTGAAATCTTCTCTCTACCCTCCTTTGGGATAAAGCCTCATTTGATTTGTTAGTTGGGTTTTGTCATTTGCACTCAAGGCTCAAAAGCCAAAATACTGTGTGAATCCAGCTGTTCTTAACAATGCCTGTTTCTTATCTCAGATAAAAGATGAATCCCATCCTACTTGCAACTGAGATCCAGGATTTCAAGGTCTCTCTTCATTGCCACACTATCCAAAATGGTAGTGTTTTGAAAGAACAACATATTTGTGTGAAAAATGTATAGAGGTAGACACAACCATTCCACTGTGAATTATCCAGCTATTATTTCATGCCACACAGGTGGTTTTATGATAGACTATATCAGGATGGAATATTAGATTACTAATATGAAGGGAAATACTTTGTGTTTACTTTAATAAACATTTGATGCTTAAGATACATTTAGCACTGAGGATTTGTAGCAGTCATTATCCTCATGTGAGATTATCCTAGATCTCTGCCAATATGTGCAAAATCATGTGACAGTATGTACTCTGTGTGGAGCACGAATAGATGTAATGCTACTCACAGCCTTACAAAACCAGGTGGATGAAACAGAACCTTGCCCACCTCCTAGACAGATTTTAGGTCTATAAAAATCCTGTTTGGGAAAGAAAATTGGCAGTTTCAAATTGGCTGTTTTGGAGCCTGGAAGCAAAGGCTTGGCAGCAGTAGCTTGATATGCTTTAAGCTTTTTGGAACTGATGTCTCCATGGCTTTGTTACTCCATGAGTAAGAATAGACTGTTCTGGCTACTGGCTTCCTATCCCAATGTTTTGTATAAGCAGATTTTTACTTTAAGATTCCAATGCTCTCTCTTGCAAAGGAAGCTGACCTTGTAAAGGTTGCTATCAACTTCCTAGTATTTGAGAGTACAAGCCAGAAAAAACAGTATTTTGGATGTGTTTCATTTTTCTGAAGAACTACTACCAAAAAGTATGTTCCATAGAAGGAAACGGATTAAAATGAGTCCAAAGACACCTGAAAAACAGAAAACTGTTATTGGTTCAAACAACTTCATTCTTTTATCTTATGATACATAGAACTAGACATTATTTATTAGATTTAGAGCTCTCTTTCTCCTTGAAGAGCAACTTCAAAAATAATAATAATTAGAAACTAACAGAAAAGACACATTATTACATATATCTCAACTTGAATAATTTAACTATTAAATATTAAAAAGTCCATCATATCTGATTAAAGTCCATGCCAGACAGACAAATGTCTGCCTGATAACAAAAGTCTTTGTCTGACAATAGAAGGACAATTGGAAACAGGCTAATCCAACCCAGTGGCATCACCCGACTTGGCATTACCCACTGCAGGAACTCATGCTATCACCCCTCTCATTGATCTCCCTCCCTTCCACACCATACAGAATCCTTAGTAATGGTTTTGTGTGCGCGCGTGTGTGTGTGTGCTAGTGTTACTCATAAATTGTGCTTTTTGTATACCACTGAATGTAATGGCAATAGCTGTGACATAAACAACTAGTAAAATTAAAACTGTACCTTTCAATTACTATATAATCCACAGAACTGAAATGTATTGATATGTACATAGTTTCAGGTGGTTAAAGTGAAAATTTTGTAAGATATTATGTTTTTAAAGAATTTTTTAAAAATACATACATTTTTTATTTTTTTTTAAAAAAATCCCTTTCTCCTCACACTGCGTCTCACCTTACTCGTATCATCTCTTTTTCTGTGCTCCAGATGCAGGTGAATGCCACAATTCATTTCTGCCCAAAGATGTTTGGGGAGCAGTGATATCACCCTCCTTTAAGGGTGTCACCTGATGTGGCTCACATTCCTTGCACCCTCCCCCCAGTGATGCCCCATTCTAGCCTACTTTAGAAGAGAGTTGCAAAATCTTAGAATCATCACTGAGAGGCCCTCTTTTATATCCTCACCAAGTAAACATTTGAAGATAGGGCTGAGATGGAAGACAAACCATAACATCCCATGTTGGAGGTTACTTATGTCTTATATGAAGTCATATAAGAGGTATGGATGACCGCTCCACTGTAAAATAATCCATTCTTGGAACATTCATAGTTCTGAGTGCTTATCAGTTTTCTCTTATACAACCCAGACATTATGTGAAGGAGGGAAGAAGGGGGAAAGAAAGGCCGTATCAGAATTTCTCTAAAACATAGATAATAAGTTCTGAACTGCAAAGATTCTTGCCTATCTATGATTATCCTTGTTAGAATTTTTTAATACTTGAGAAGGCCATTTCTGAACCATTTTCCAAATATTTCTATATCTAGCATGCACTTTTGAGATACAGTTACAGTACAATTGTCCGTTATAATTTAAAGAACCTAGGGCCAGAACAAACTGGCAAGTTAAGCCACCTTCTGGGTGGCTTGGGAGCATGGTGTTTGCATACCCAAGTCACCCAGAACCCACCTGGAAGCCACCCAGCCAATCACATGGGGGCAGCTTCAGGACATGCCAAGGGCAAGTGTTTACATACCACATGCTGCTGGAGCACCCAGAAGCCACCCTTGGGTCAGGTTACTTAAGGAAACTTTTTATCAGTCCAAATAGGATAGGATCTTTTCCCTTCCTATTTGATCTGGCTACGGGGTGGACTGGGGCTATGGTGTGTCATTGCTCCAGCTCCAGAGTGATCAGTTCCAGAGCAACCAATCTTCCCTTTTTGGATGGTCTGTTACAGCCCTAGAAAGAAAAATGTAGTCAGGAAATAAGAAGAACACTAGGGATGGGAAGGGCAGTGATGAAAGAATTAGATAAGAGCCTACAAAAGTATACAACAAAGCATTAGTTAGAATTGTCCAAACCATTGTATTCCGTATCACCATGTATGGATGTGAGAGCAGGACAGTGAAGAACGCAAATAAAAAGAAAATCGACTTATTTGAGATGTGGTGTTGGAAAAAAGTGCTAAAAATACCACGAACAGCCAAAAAGCACTCCCCAAAGGCCTTGAACAGATCAAGCCAGAAATCTCTCTGGACACCAAGAAGATGAAACTTAGACAGTCATACTTGGCCACATCATGAGAGGCCATGGCTCACTAGAAAAGACAATAATGCTAGGAAAGGTAGATGGCAGCAGAGAAAAAGACCACATGCCAGATGAATAGAATAGATTAGGAAGGTCTTCAAACTGTGGCGGGGTACAGACCGCCGCTTTGCAGCGGTCTGGCGCCGCCGCCAGAAGGTCCGCGGGGGAGCCGGAGCCTTCAAACGGCCCGACTCCCGCGCGGACCGAAAAAAGAAGCTCCAAAATGGAGCTTCTTTTTGCGTCGCGTTTGCGACGTAGCGAGGCGCCAGGGGCGCGCTCGCTACGTCAGCAGCGGCGCGACGCGTCTGGACGCTGTGCGTCCGATACGTAAAGATGGCGCCGGCCATGTAGAATGGCCGGCGCCATCTTGTATGGACGGAGTCCGTACTAGGACATGGGGCGTCTAAAAGAGACGCCCCTTTTTAAAAATGGGACGTCCTCCGGACGTCCCAAAGGGCTGTTTAGAAAGCCCCTATAAGACCTAGGCAGAGCAGTGGAGAACATTGGGGCTTGGAACTGTCCCATTCACAGGGTTGCAAAGAGTCAAAGAGGCTGTGCGGACTGCCCCTAAGCCCCCAGCTGCCTTCAGCTGTGCCAGATTGAGGGCATGGCAACCGCACACCGCAGCCCCAATCTGGCCTTTCCAGGGCACAGAAAGGAGCTGTAAAAAGTGGCTCCTTTTTGCACCCTGGAAAAGGTGCAATAGCTGCGGCACTGTGGCTTTAAGGTGCTCCTTTGGTGCTGCATCATGTGGATGCAGCACCAGAGGAGTGCCATGATGCCGCACACCATGTGGAGTGACGTGCAGTGTCATGCCACCCTGGGGGCAGAGTTGGGGCATGTGTCATGTGTCATGTGGACAACCCTAGGCTGTCCTTAATGACTGGTGGGCGCAGCCCCAAAGTCAACAACAAAGAAGTGCAACATAGTGATCCAAATCATAATTATCCCTAATGACCATGATACATGAAATTGTCTCATTTAAAACTAGAGATGTACACATCCATAAAGCACACATCTATGTTATGCCTTTACTTCTTGAGCCTCTTCATCCTGCCTGTAATCATTTCCTTAGGATATTTTTTTTAAAGATGATTACTGTCCTTTTCTTTACTTATTATCTTCCCAATGTGTGAAATTTTGTGTACTTGTTTTAAATTGTACACTTTATTTGAATGCATTCTTTCCACTGACCTGTATGCTTTTAAAATAATGATGCAGTGGTTTGTGCAATATAGGGCACATCCAGACTGATTAAGATGACCAGAAAGTTCCAGTTGTTTCTCATTTTATTTTGGAGATCCATACATGTTTTATTTATCCCATAATATATTCTGGTAGCTCCCAGTACATTCAGTGACTTTTTATACCTGCTCCCAGGTCAGTTTATTTTAAAGTATAAAGTTAGTAAAGAAATCAGAAGAAGATTACTTGGAAGGGCAGCTGTGAAAGAACTAGACAACAGCCCAAAGTGCAAAAACATTTCAGTGAATACTAATTAGATTTCTTCATTTTATTTCCTATCACTACATATGGATGTGAGAGCTGGACAGTGAGGAAAGCTGATAGGAAGAGACATGGTACAGGGTAGACTTCAAAAGGCCCTAGCATTTCAGTGTACTTTCTGGAAAAGCATGATTGCTTATGTTGTTAGGGGATTGTTTAGATAGTGGGATGTGGCCACTGCTAACCTACTTTTCTGTTTGATAAAAAGCCAAGAAAATACCTGAAGAACTATATGTTTGCTAACCTATGTAAAATGCAATGGAAAGTTGTGAGATATTTAATTTTGAAGGAGCGAGTCATCAGAAATTCATACACTCGCTCTTGGCTCTCTGGACTGACCTACTAGCGGAACACCCCTCTTATAGGTCCCATTTATATGGTCATGACATGCTTGTGCAAATTACTCCAGATTTTACCATCCTTCTCACAACTGACATGTGCCCGTCCAATACAGTCTAGTACAAATCAGTCTTGCTTTCTTATACAGGGAATGGTAGAATCATCTGCATTGCTCTAATTTAAATCTCACTTTGTTTTGAAAGGGTTGCTCAGGACTGAGTTCTACACATCCAGATCCTCTTCTACCCCACTATACTTACCCCTGCCCTTCCATACCCTTCTTTTGCTCCTTCCTGGGATTGGAAACTTCCATGTTGTTCGCATAGGGCTTCCAGTAGAAATTTGAGATTGGTTCTTCATCAGTGAGGTCAGAGTTCTTCTTGTTGTTATATGCCTTGAGGTAATTTATGACTTATAGTGACCCTAAGGTGGAACGATCATGGAGTTTTATTGGCAGGATTTGTTCAGAGGGGTTGCCCCTTGCCTTGCTCCGAGGCTGAGAGAGCATGTCTGTCAAAAACTGCCATCTCTCACAATTCAGTAAACCAGTATTCTGTATTAAACAGCAAGAACTATCATCCTCAAACATCAACTTAAAATTAACAAAGTCCCACCACATGGCTTCATGGCCATTTATTTTGTTTACAAAATAAAACATACCTGCCCTCCCAACCATATTTGCCTTTTACATCCAGCCTCTTAAGACACTTTCGTTCTTGTCTCCACTTTCCATTTCCCATGAGAAAGCCCTGAAAAAAAATCCTCCTCCAGTCATCTGAACATTCTTGAAACAGGCAACAACCATCCCTTTGAACCACCAGTAATTGTTTAAATTAACACTGTACCTCCCATTAATCCCATCAAACCCCAATAATAAATGTTATATATTCTAATACACATATAACTAAAAACACAATTTTGATCCTATAACAACCAATTTGATATACTTTTACATTCATCTTATACCAGAGTCATAAGGTCACCTAGTGGTTTTCCATGGTTAAGCAGAGAGTCAAAGTCTGGTCTCCAGTGTTCAAACCTCTACAGCATGTTCATAAGAGCATCATCAGAGTATCTCAGAGGACTGCTAAATTTTGGCTTGAGGCAAACATGCAGCCTTCCGGCTGCACTTTCCCCATTGTGACCTTGCCTCCTTGCTCCTATAATGCTCTCTTCCTCTCTTCCAGTGAACAAATCTGAATTATATACTACTTTACATAATCTGTAACAGGCACTCTACATCTTGGACACTGTATTCTTTGGCAATATTCACAATTCTCTTCATGAGATACTGGATTAAAGATAGTTAGGAAACCTGCCAGGATTTATATACAAAGTACAATTAAACCAGCAGTAATTATTACCTGCTGCTTGTGTGATCTCCTTTCTTATTGACTAGAAAATGAAAATCCTGATATCTTTTGCTTTAATCAATTCATGGAGTGCTGAAAATACACTCACCTTAGGTTGCTGTTAGGAAAAAAGATTTACTATATAGATACCAATACATACTGCTTCTACCTTTGGGAGCTCAAAGACCTGTTTCAAGTCAACTTTACACTAAAGGACAAATAGCCAATAGATTTACTGAAGTGGACAGCATCCCTGCAGTTTTATTAGTACCAAGGTACCTTTTCATGGCAAAAATTGATTTGAAATTTACTTGCACTGTGTTTTAGACCCTCTAGACTATAATATTTTGAACTCTTTGTAGCTTATGAGTTCTTGATTTTCACTTTTCACCTCTGCACAAGGGGGGAAAAACACCTCTACACAAGGGGGGAAAAGCAAAAGATGCAACCAAATGAAAGGTCTTCACTTGCCAAGTGCTTGTATAGGCAGAAATATAAATTATATCATTATTTGGTGAAGTTTTCAATATACTGTACTGTATATTTTCAACATATACTGTATTGTATTTTTAGGGCACTGAGATGACCATCAGTATGTTCGTAATCTCCAACACTACTATTCACTTATGCTGGAGGCAGTCATTTTCTTTTATTGTGGATAAGACTATACAAACTCTACTTGATCCAACCATACAACTGGCTGACCTGAATAAGCATATCTCTATGTAAGTCCCTATACTGGGAGGAAGGCAGAACATAAGATGATAACAACAACAACAACAACAACAACAACAACAGCAACAACAACAACAACTCTGGAGGCTGGGGTTCAAATCATTGCTTGGCCATGATCTTTGACATGTCACACACTCTCATCCTCAGAGGAAGGCAAAGACAACCACCCTCTGAACAACTCTTGCCAAGAAAACCCTGTGATAGATTTATCTTAGGATCACCATAAATTGAAAATAACTTGAAGGCACAAAACAGCACATGTATCTATCTAAACATATTTTTAATTTTTTTTATTAATTACATATTATTCCAGACTGCTTCCAAAAATGTTCCCCCATCCCTGGCAGCTTACAAAACAAAACAGAATATTATCAATAACAACAACACTGAAAACAGGGATGGCATGGTGGCAGCCTCAAGACATTCTTAGACTGCAGCTTCCCTTTTTATCCTTCACCATGGCTGTGCTGATTGCGAATTATGGGAGTTGCAGTTCAACAAAATCTGGAGGGGGGCATTTCTGTCTACTCCTAGTTTAAAATATGTATTCAGCACAATTGTTTGGAGCTGTACTTAATCATAATAGAGCATACTTCCTGGGGAAATGGGCTTTAACTATTAGTGATAGGGAACTTAATTATTACCTTTAAATATGTGTGTGTGTGTGTGTGTGTGTGTGTGTGTGTGTCTGTCTGTCTGTCTGTCTGTCTGTATATAAGGTACTGTAGTTTAATATATTATGGTAATGCAGGGGCAGGCAACCCTTTTGAGCCAGGGGCCGGGTTGCTGACCCTCAGACAACTGGGGGTCCGAAGCCAAAAAATAAATAATTAAATAATTTCTTAAAAATTAAATAAATAAATAAACCGGGACAAATGTAGGACAAAATTTTCAAATGGAGGGCACTTTTTTAATAAAAAATGGAGGACACGTGAAAAAATTTGCTGATTTTTTTTAAAAAGTTAAGATAAATGCATGCTTCTGAGGCTTCTATAGACAATTGCCCCACCATGCCCCTCGCGCGAGACGCCAAAGGCCCCGGCGGCAATCGGCGGCAGGACCAGGCTGGGGCCGGTCCCAAGGCCTCGCCGGGCCGCATTCGGCCCGCGGGCCGCAGGTTGCCTACCCCTGTGGTAATGATTATCACTAATGTTTCATGATTTTCTTGTTAGATATAGAGATGTTTAAGTTTTTGTAATTCTGTATGACTTGGTGTACTTTAAAATGATATTTTACATTGCTTTGAGATACTGTACATTTATAGCTTTTAATAAATTTGGCTGTAATTTGTACTGGGCCATTACTGCATGAGCCCCGTAATCACACTTGTCAATGAAAAAAAATTATATCGGTTTGTATTATAGTTATTATTGCATGGCTTTGAGATCATGTGACTGATTCTGCTGGTTTCATCACACTCTCTTCCTGAATCCCTCTTAATCCTAGCCCTCTGCCCTCTGCCCTACTCAACATGCCCTTTGGGTTTTTATTTTATTTGTATTTATTTTAACTTTTTCATACAATTCTGGAGCTCTGCTACTGTGATTGAAGTTTTAATAAAGAAAGAAAAGAAAAAATAAAGACAAAATCAGGTTGCTTGTTGAGAGAGAGATGAGATGGGGAGGAGAAGACACTAACACCACATGACTGCCAATATCACAATTTTCCCAGCTGTGATGTTTCACACCTGGGGAATAGCACAATTGGGAGATCATTGAGGGGTCCCCCGTCAATGAAAAGGGATACCCTAACTATGCTTGGGAAATAGAGCAACTATGAGTCGGAGGTGGTGTCATGTAATAAATATTGCCAAAGTTGCTTTTTTTCTGGATCTAATTGCTGTTTAAAAGCCACATATAGTAATCTCCTGGTAGTGTCCTTGAAAGTTAGCATATCTATTAAATAATAGATTTATATGTCATATGCCCTTGCAAATGTTTTATTTGTTCCTAATATATACGTAAGTACTTGATACATGTACACATGCACATACAATTGCATGCATGCACACACACAAACACACACACACATGGAGACTAGAATCTCCAGATGTGCATATGCTTTATTAGGTGCCAATGTGGTATAGTAGCCAATGATTTTTCATGGGTGACCAGAATTCAAATCTCTCTGGGTGACTTTAGGCAAGCCATATTCTTAGCTTAAGAAGAAGGCAATAGAAAACCTCTTCTGACTAAATCTGCCAAGAAAACTTGTGAGCTGAATTGAAGAAACATAACAACAATTAAATATGCCTTATTTACTGGTTGTTATCTTATCATAGACTTTGAAAGGAACCAAAAGTTCATCTGATCCATCCCACTGCCAGTGGAAGCTTAAACTGCATCCCTGAGAGACGGCCATCTAACCTCTCTACCTCATGTTCCTAAAAAAACAAGTGAAAACATAAAGGAAATGGTCATTCTTACACACATCCCACAGCACAGGCGCTAGCTCTTACTAGCACACATGAACTTTCTTCCTGTCTTCTTTCATC
The DNA here is from genome assembly GCF_019175285.1 of Sceloporus undulatus. Classification (NCBI taxonomy): domain Eukaryota; kingdom Metazoa; phylum Chordata; class Lepidosauria; order Squamata; family Phrynosomatidae; genus Sceloporus; species Sceloporus undulatus. Next base: position 82,546,813 of record NC_056524.1, on the reverse strand, counting down.
TGCAAGGGAGAATATCCTATGATGCTAGCCTTTATATCATTACCTCCCAGCTAACTTCTGAACATAGATGCTTCTCTGAAGGAAGGTCACGTAAAAGATGAAGTGAGCTTGTTTAATGCTGCTCTAGAGATTAGAGCATAAATCAGTGGATTCAAACTGTAATAGATCATGTCTAAACATTAGAGACAACTGTAAGAGCTGTTTGAGAGTGGAATAGACTGCTCCAGAAGGTGGGAGACTCTCTTTCTTTAGAGGTTTAAAGATAGTTTGGATGATCATCTCCCAGGAGTGCTTTAATTTAGTATTCCTCTATGGTAGGAATGGGTATTCCTCTATGGTAGGACGTTGGATTGCATGGCTCTTATAGTTCCTTCTTTTTCTATAATTCTATTATTCTTCACTGCTGTGCATTCAGTTACAAGTAGATAGCTGGATACTATCCCCCTGGCAAGGAAATAACTGTATTGGGAGCTGCTGATAAGAAAGGGTGCTTTTTAGAGGATGGCGTGATCACTGTCACTGCACAGATGGTAGACAATTCCAACTTTTGGATTACTGTAACATGCTCTCTTGTGTTAATTGCAAGTCTAACTATCACTCTCTCTGTGTGTGGCTGCCTCTGGACATTGTTCAGAAATGTCAGCAGGTTCAAAGGGCTGGTTATGGGAAACATATAATTGCTCTGCTGCAACAGTTTCACTGGCTACCAGTTCATTTCTGGGCAACATTCAAAGTTATGAACTTTAAAGATGTGCATAGCTTGGTTCCAGACTTTTCAGGGCTGCATTGGCATCTGAAATAATGCAGTTGGACACTGCATTAACTGCCATGGCTCCTGGAATTTGTAGTTTATTGTAACAGCAGAGCTCTCTAGCAGAAAATGCTAAATTTCTCACAAAACTACAAATATCATAATTTCACAGCATTAAGCCAGGGAAATTAAAGTAGTACCAAGATGCATTCTTTCTACAGTGCAGATGCAGCCAGTAAGATGGCATCAGCACATATGAGCCAGCCTGAATGTTGTTGTTGTTGGAGGTGGAGAAGGACATCCTCTTGGTTCACCATGAGAGACATGTTTGATGATGTCATTGGAGAAAGGCATCTTACTGGTTGCTCCCAGTCTGTGGAACTGTGAAAGTTTCCATTTCCCCCCCCTCTTTCTGCTGACAGGCTAAGACCTTTTGCTGACCGGCTAAGACATCTGAAAGCAAATATTGTTTCATACAAGTATGAGGATTAGTAAGAAATACTTCAAGATCTAATCATATATTTTTACAGATTGAATAGAAGATAAAAGACACCAGGCAAAAACAAACTAACAAACACACCCCAAAAGCATATGTATAGCAGAAATGGGAATACCCTAGATTTGGAGGACCATTTTCAGAACCCTAGCAGTCCTCACTATGCCTTCACAGCTGCCATTTTGACCAGCAGTGGTGTCTCATCTCTCCAAGGGTGCAATGACACTTATAAATATTGCAGTTTGACACTATTTTAACTGTCATGGCTCCATCCTACTGAATCTGAGGATTTGTAATTTTGTGAGGCACCAGCTCTCTTAAACAGAAAAGGCTAAAGACTTGATAAAACTACTATTCACAGGATTCCATAGGATGGGGCTACAGCTTGTAAAATAGTGTCAAACTGCATTATTTCTACAATGCAGATGCACCCCAGCTCATTTTTGGCAAGTTTTTGAAGAAGCAGGTCTGGCTATTTCACAGCATGGAAGGAAGACTTTCACTATATCTTAAAGTGTTTTAAGATGTAAAATTGGTTGGGAATTTAGATCAATTTGTTTTCTCTGTGTGTGTGTGTGTGGGGGTGTCTTGCAGATCCAAGGGTTGCACAATTCACATCTCTTAAGTTTTATATCTATATAACCAATAACCAAAATGCAATTAGCCTGAAGTAGAGGGGACCCATTAAATCAATTAAGTTTTCGTAAGTGTTGATTCACCATTCAGCAGTTGAGTCTATTGATCTACTCTGGATGAAGGCTCATGTTAACCAAGGGAATATATTGTGTTGCTAATAATGTTGACAATTTGATTTGAATGCTTAATCTTATTTGTTTGTTCCAGTCTTCCCTTAAGCTATCATAATGATTCAGCTGAACTGAGCATGCCATTTTTTTTTTAAATTAAGCTAAGGCTCCTCACCTTGATATTTCACACACACCCTGCTGCCCCCACCCTCCGATATTAGTCAAAGATTCTTTACTCATTTATGGCAAGTTTGGGTGGCAGCCCCAGGTGTACACATTTTGCTGGACCAGATAGAGAAGCACTCCCACATGACCCACCCCCATTTTAAAAATGGGTTGAAAAGCATTCTCTCTGTTATCTAAAAGCTCTGGGTCAATTCTGCTGCATTTGGGATCTTTCTGGCATATTCTATGCCTGGGGCAGGTCCAGGCAGATAGAGCCATCCCCACTCATTCTGAGGTCCAGCAGGCCTAATGTCCCCAGGGAAAAGAGGGGACAGGGACACACATACTCTCACAATTTAGATCTCTCTCCGTCTCTCTGTGTGTATTCATGAGCACGATTTGAGAGAGCTGGGGGCCACACTGGGGCCCCAGGGATGACACTGGGCCTTTAGTTGTTCTGATGCCAGGGAAGTGCTGGGGATTGCCATTTACATTATTATGCTATGTTATGCCTCCATTATTATGCTATTTATTATGCTATGTATTTTGGATTTTGTACTCTGTATTCTTTATAGTTTTATTGTTTTATTTTTGAATAATTACTTTATTGTTATAATATTGCTGTGATATATTTGATGGGGGTGAATTTTGTATTTTTGATATCTTTGTTTTGTAATCTGCCTTGATTCTGCAAGGAAAAGAGGGAACACAAATAATAATAATAATAATAATTATTATTATTATTATTATTATTATTATTATTATTATTTACTCCATATGTAGCCCCTGGACTGCACTTTGCCCAACCCTGTATTGTGGAATCCAACTGCACCATTGCAAACATTCCTCATGAATAAGACACAAATCAGATAGGCCAAATAGAGGGAGAGAGACCATGCTGATGATGTTTGCGCTGGGACTGTGGCAACCGCACATGCCCAGTCCCAATCCGGGCCAGCACCAGCAGATTCTATCAACTCCATCTTAGCCTAGCTCTTTGCAAATGATGAGGCATCGGCACAACTTCAGGCAACATTTAGAACATGCATCATGTAAACAGCATGCCCCCAATGTGGCCTGAAACAGTGTCATTTCACCCATGCATTTTGGGCCTTTGTTCAAGACAGCTGTGGATAGATTTTGCAACCAATTCTATGAAAAGTCAAAATGAAGTTTGAACCTCATTAGTAAAATGAGGAAAGAGATAAAATTTTTCTTCAAAACAAATGAGACGGGAAATCTGCCAATGAGAACAATATGGGATACAAGTAAGGTAGTGATAAGGGGTCTTTCAATACAGAGAGTGGGTGAAATAAGGAAAGCCAAACAAAAGCAACATAATTCGTTACTAGAAGAATTAAAAAAAATCAAGAAGATCTAAAATTACACCCTCAAAACAAAAATTTAGCCAACAAAATAAAGTTTCTCCAGAAAGAGCTCCAAGCAGAAATCACAAAAGAAATAGCACTTGAATTGAGGAAAATGAAACAAAAATACTTTGAAAGTGCTAATAAAATAGGCAAATGGTTAGCTAAGAAAGTAAGGAGAGATAAGGAAACTAAAACAATAGACAAAATTAAATATAACGAACAAATAACAAATAGACAAGATGTAATAAAAAAAGCCTTTAAGGAACATTATCAAGACCTATACAAAGAAAAGGAGTTTTCAACAGATCAATAAAGGAGATGGAAAAATTTCTAGACAGAAATAAAACAGAAACAACAACCAAGGAGCAAAGAGACAAATTAAATGCACCAATTAGTAAGGAAGAGATTTTACAAGCAATCAAGAATTTAAAAGAGGGGAAGTCTCCAGAACCTGATGGTTATACCGCCAAATACTATAAAGTATTTAAAGAGGAGCTTATAGATCCACTCCATAAGGTGATAAATTCTATAGTTGACCAAGGGTTGCCAACTTCATGGGAGAAAGCCACAATTGTATTGATACCTAAAGAGGATAAGGATAAACTATTAGTCAAAAATTATAAACCAATATCTCTCTTGAACATGGACGATAAAATATTTTCAATGGTACTTGCAGAAAGATTTAAAGATATTCTAAACAAAATAATTAAAAAAGAACAAAATGGTTTTCTCCCAGGAAGACAGGCAAAAGATAATATTAGAACATTGCTTAACATTCTTGAATATTATAACAAAAATAGACAAAAAAACCTTGCCCTTTTGTTTATTGACGCTGAAAAGGCGTTTGATAATGTAAGGTGGGCTTTTATGTTGGAGATCCTAAAAAGAATGAAGATAGGAGAAAGATTTATAGGTAACATAAAGCAGATTTACAAACGACAATCAGCCCAAATAAAAATTAATGACACTAAATCTGAGGAATTTAAAATCAACAAAGGAACTAGACAGGGCTGCCCCCTTTCCCCGCTTTTGTTTATCACCACAGCGGAAGTCCTAATCAATGCAATCAGGAATAATAAGAAAATTAATGGCAATAGAGTAAGTGGAAAAGAGAGGAAGATACTATATTTTGCGGACAACATGGTGGCAATAATGAAAGTTCCTATAAAAAGTATAGATCAACTAATGTGTGAATTAAAGGAATTTGGAAGTTATGCAGGTTTTAAGGTTAACAAGGAAAAAACCTACTTGTTAAATAAAAATGTGGGGAAACTAGTAGAGAAGTTAATTAACAAAATAGGCTGTAAAATATCTAAGAAAGTCAAATATCTGGGCATATGGCTTACGAACAATAATGTGAATCTCTATGAAAACAACTATGCAGAGAAATGGAAGAATATACAAAAAGATTTATTAAAATGGAATAAAATTAACCTTTCAAATCAAGGTAGAATCTCCCTCATAAAAATGTCCATTCTCCCCAAACTCTTGTTTTTGTTGTATAATTTACCAGTTATTATCAAGGAAGATCCAATATCCCAATGGACAAAGGAACTGAAAAAATTCATTTGGAAAGGGGGAAAAACAAGGATCAGATGGGAGGTGCTAAAAGATAGTAAAGAGAGACGAGGTTGTGCGGTGCCAGACCTAAAATTATACATGTGGGCGTGTAAGCTGTGCTGGATCCAGGAGTGGATCAAACTAGAGAACTTAGATCTTTTGAATTTGGAAGGAGTGGACTTAAAACAGGGATGGCACACACACTTGCTGTATAAAGATCAGATAACATCTAAAGAATTTCAGAGTCACTTTATAAGGAAAGCACTGATCTCTATATGGTTTAAAGTGAAAGAAATGTTCTATAACAAACTACCATTGTGGACATCAAGTCAAGAAGCCTTCTTTAATAAGGGGAAAAAGGAGCAGAAATGGCAGACTTATAAAGAATTGACGAAAGTAGGGAAAAATGGGGAAATCAAAATAAAAGAAAGGGAAGAACTAATAAAAGAAGGATGTAGTCTGAATTGGCTCGAGTATGCACAAATAAAAGCAAAATTTAAAGAAGATATAAAGGAAAGAGGGATAGAAATTGTAATAAATGAATTAGATGTAATATAGCAGAAACTGGAAAGAAAGAAAATATCAAAACTTTATAAAATACTACTAAGTAGAGTTTTGGAAAAAGAAACGATAAAAGAAAACATGATACCTTGGGCACTGGACATAGGACATCCAATTGCTTACGAGGATTGGCAAAAATCCTGGAAAAAACCAATAGCTTTACTGCCTCTCAAGCTTTAACGGGAAACCATCTAAAAATAATGAACAAATGGTTTTTAACCCCAGTAAAAATAATAATAATAAAAATTATTAAAAAACAGACATGAAGTGTTGGCGATATAAAAAAGGTATGGGTACACTATTACATATGTGGTGCTCATGTTACAAGAAAGTTTTGGTATAAAATTCATATAAAAATTCAAAAAATATTTGGTTTTAAGTTTAAAATGGTTCCGGAATTTTACCTACTAAATATGTTACCAGCTACGGATAAAGAAATTGTAAACAAATACTGGAGAGTTCTTTTGTATATAGTGACAGCGGCTAGACTAGTCATTGCAAGCAACTGGAAAAATAGTAAACCACTACTCTTGGAAGAATGGATGATAAAACTGCAAGAGCTAAAAGAAATGGACAGACTTACAAGACTGATAAATAACAAACCGGAAAAAGACTGGGAAGAAGAATGGTGTCCTGTACTGCAATTTTGGGGAAACATATTTGATATTAAGAAAGAACTACTGATCTAATCTGTAATGGATAAAAGTGGAAATAGTACCCCAGAAACTGAGGATATGTCTCAGATTTGTCTCTCTTTTTGTAGCTTTTCTTTAAGGATCCGAACTCTTGAAGAATATATTGGAAATACTAAGTTATTGGTACTAAAAATTCCTTTTTTCATTTTCTTTTTTTTTCTTTTATTTCTTCCTCTTTTCTCTTATTTCTTCTTCTTTTTTTCTATAATCTTATTTATAAGGATTAATGCTTCTTTGTATTTTGTACTGTATTTTGTATGGAATTCAAATAAATAAAAAAGAAGAATCATGAAACCTAAAAAAAAATTAAGTTTAAAAGTTGGTGATAGAATTAAGTTTGTTTTTTTAAGAGTATTTTATTCCAAAATGTTTGAACATAC
>NC_056524.1:82418472-82540079 GCF_019175285.1 Sceloporus undulatus | reverse complement strand
AGTACAGTACTACTGCATATGCTGGAAAATCTGCTAGGTCTGTGTAAATATTATTATTATTATTATTATTATTATTATTATTATTATTATTATTATTATTATTATCTTATTAAGTACAGTGGGTTTTAGAAATGTTCACATACTCTCAAAGATGTTTCTCTTTTTTCATAGAATGCAACACAAGTCCACAAAACTATGTTTTTTCTAGGACAAACTGCATTCAGTTTTAAGTCCAGTCCAGTCCAAACACATTTGTCTCATATTATATCAATATAGATCAGCCAGTCCCATCAAGAAAAGTGAGAGGTACCAAAAGGTTAGTTAGAGACTGAGGAGGATGCAGGAAGCTAAAAGAGATTTTGTGGGAGATGAATTGTAGCCTGGTTTAGTGATCAGTATCAACTGTTAAAAAAATATTATAATTGTTAGTCCCAATTAGATTGCAAGCATTGATTTACCAGGCACCCATGGATCCAACAGCTTTATTCTGGTTGGCACAGCATTTGGATTTAGGCCACTGACTGCTCTAAAACCTGGAATGAACTGAAGGAACTCTTCAACTGCCAGAACAGTAACTTCCAGTGTCTTCATTAAAGAAACAAGACACTGCATGGTAAACAAGCCAGGGGGCTGTAAAATAAGTTCCAGACAATCAGATGAAAATTACCAAGTAACTAACAAGATCTGAATTTCAAATGGAGGTGGGAAGGGCAGTTATATCAATATACAGCACATTATCTGACTCCTGCTAACCTCACAGATGGAAGACAGGGACATCACAGATGGGACTTTTTTCAGCATGACTCATGTTTATTCTTCTGTACAAACAATCCTTAATCTTCAATTCTTTGGTACTTACATCTAGTCACTTCCAAAGTTTGTGAGGTTAAGAACTGCAGTATTTAAAGTCTGGTAATTCTAAGCCTTAGGGACAGAAAAACCAAACAAAAAACCTTACACACACACACACACACACACACACACACACACATAGTTTTATATTTTTCAATTGTGTTTTATTCTTTTAATAACTAACTGTTTTGATATTGTAATAATTTAATTCCTTTTTAATGCAATTTTCTTTTTTTTTAATTGTACCATTTTTTAATGTTGTGAAACCGCTTTGAGTCCTAATTCTGGCAAAAGAGCAGGATACAAATAAATATAATACTACTTATACTATAACTATAATTCTAATAATAATTACTTTAAAAGGACACTCCTGAAATTCATTATGTGTCTCTATGACACATACTAAAAGTCACACAGGTTGCAATGTATGAAATGGATCCATTGTGAAAATACACAATACATCACTTTCAAAATGCACTTAATCATTTAGAATGGATGGATAAATTATTAGAGCTTTCTCAAGGGCATTCTTTATCCATTCCCCAAACTGTTATCGAAGTATGGGGAAAAGACATCCAATAGTATTATTACAGCATATTACCAGCTTTCAGGTTAGATCCAGACCATGATGCCTTGCCGAGACAGAGCCTGTGCTCAGTCCTCCATTTCTAACTCTTCCTTGCCACTTACCTTTCTTACTGTAGCTTAGTGAGCTGCTTGCTTGATGTCTGATGATTGATGGAGCAGAGGTTTCTTTCCATGCTAACCAGTATGGAGCCTCAAGGGAAGAAAGGTAGCAATCTGTTCCCCTCAAACTGTTGCATCCTGTTGTGAGACGGGATGAAGAGACCTCTACATATGTGTACATGTGAACTTACGACTGATTGATACCATAGTTGTATCTGTTTCTCTAGTGTTTAAAAAATTGCAATGTAGCCAAAGTTCCATTGAAATAATAATAATAATAATAATAATAATAATAATAATACATTTTATTTATATACCGCTTTTCCAAAAGATCAAAGCGGCGGTTTACACAGAATTAAAACCAGTTACAAACACATCATAAAATAGATAAAAACCAGTAACACAATATACACTATACAAATCTAAAACATTCATTCAATAGGGTGAGGCAGAGAGTCGATGGGATCAAAATACACAACTTAATTTTCCAGAGGGGAAGGATTGACAGAAGAGGAAGGTTTTAAGTCTCTTTTGAAATGTTTCTAGGGGTGTGATAAGGCGGAGCTACTCGGGAAGACTGTTCCAGATTTGTGGGGCTGCTACTGAGAAGGCCATCTGGGATGTAGTAACATATTTAGAAAGTGGGATTGCCAGCAAGTTCTTCCTGGTTGTTCTGAGTGTGCGGGGCGGATTATATGGATTATATAAAGGAGCTTATTCAACGGGGCTGCAGGAATGCAACTACCACGGAACGAAAGGGAGCGTGATGGGAATGGAATGGGGAAAGGATGCAAATTACTGCATGCCGAAACACCGCTGACACTGCCGGATGTCTGCATTCCATTCCCCATCCGTCGCAGAGGAGGCAATTTGAACAGTTCTGAACAGTTCTTGAAAATTGCCTCCTCTGGGATGGATAGGAAACGGAACAGGGAGGGAACATTCCACCATGCAGTAAAATACGCCCTTTTCCCGTTCTGTTTCCATCATGCCCCCCTTTCATTCCATGGTAGCTGCGTTCCTGCAGCCCCATGTGATAAGCTCCAGTCTGTGGCTATGGCTAGAAGATGTCTATGGGAATGTCTAGGACAGTTCATTGGCAGGAATTGGTGGATGTTCTCTTTAACTGGGAGAGGATAATTGTTCTTCCTACTGCAGTCTACTGTGCTCCCACAAACCCAACTCTAGGGGGATTTGGAAAGGCACAGAAATATATATAGGGAATGGAGTGGTGGAGAAAGTCCTGACAAAGGCTATCAAGATGGATCTCTTCCAGCAGGCCTTTCCAGACTGACCTTCCCATCACACTAGATTGCCCTTCATTTGCCCAAATCTCTCTCCCCTATCTTGCCTATTCTAAATTGATTTTAATTTGTATTTATACTATTGGTATTTTAGTTTTAAAGTAAGGGATAAGGGGATATGTAATTTTAGTTAGGTGTTATGTATTTTTTATGCATTCTATTGTAACCCAGCTTGATCCTTCTGGAAAGGTGGGATATAAATAAAATCTATTATTATTATTATTATTATTATTATTATTATTATTAATCTGCCAGCTAAAAACTGGAATTACTGCTATGTTTTGTTTTATTTTTGATCTGAATTCTAGCTTTGCTGTCATGAATATCACAGCCTTTTTCTTTAAGGTATCTTGTGTCTGTTTATAGGCCATGCTCCTTATCATATATTTTTTTAGTCATTGTTGAATGGAAACTAGAACTCAGAATGATTGCTAATCAAAACTGTTAATATTTTTCATTAGGGCAAGGTTCTGTTTAAGGAACTGTGCAACTTTTAGTGTTCGAACAGCATATTTTTGACAGAAGGATCAACATTCAATATTAACCACATTACTGCACTACACTCTTACAGTGCTACTATCCCACTTTTACTGTTTTGGCTGCATCCTGTGGCATTCTGTAGTTTGTAGTTCAGTGAGTCCTAAGAGATCTCTGGCTGAGAATTCTAAAAGCCCATCCCTAAACTTCAAATCCCAGAATGCAACAGGAGGCAGCCAGAGCAGTTGAAGTGGAATAACAGTACTATAAGGGTGTAGTGTCGTAATCTAAGTAGTGTATTACTGAAGTTGTCTAGTGCAGCAGGACTCCACATAGCCCTTCACTCCTCTTAACTCCCAGTAGTCTAAATTGTGAACTGTGATGAAACACGTCTGAAACACAGTATAGTGTTTAAAAATTGCTTCTAGACCCAACAGTTATTCTAGTAAATGGGATGCACTGGTGGCAATCATGCATCCCATAGACAGTAATGTGAAATAGTATCATGACAAGCCTATCACTCAGAACAGGGAGCAGCACACATTAAGAGCAATTATTTGCTGACTAATTCAGAAGCAGCTAGTCCTTAAGGGTTCAATGCCAATAACACAGCTTAACTGACAGTAACCTACCAGTGTAAAATTCTCTTCAATAGCACTCTAAACAGTCACCTTGCACTTAACATTTTCTGCAAGTGGGAAAACATGGACATGGCATGTTTAACCTATAAACAATGTTTCCATAAACAAGCAAAATGGATGACATGAATAAGAGTGATGGATGAGGCTCTGAAGTGGCTTTCTTCATGATTAGCTGTTTTTCCATGTAGCTGCTGCTGCTTCTCCCTCTTATATTTTGTAATTATGAACCCCCATTCCAAAAGTCACATGGGTCTGTAACAATGAATGAATAATGAATGAATGCAGTCATTAGGGGTAAGGTATGTATTGCTTAGATAAAAAAGACGGTTTATTCATTTATTTTATTTATACTCCACTTTTCTCCTGGCACAGGATCCAAGCAGTTTACAATAATTTAACCCAATACAGTTAAATATTTTACAAAACAAATAAAAATCAATTTTAAAAAATCTGTTAAAAACCATCACAATTAAAAAAAAACATGACACATGTAAAACAAAGTTTTAAAAAATACACACTGCACCACTTTCAAAATGCACTTATTCATTTAGAATTGATGGATAAATTATTAGAGCTTCTTCAAGGGCATTCTTTATCCAGTCTCTAAGCTGTTACCAGAGTATGGAAAACTGACAACCAATAGTATTATTATGGAGCATTACCAACTTTCAGGTTAGATCCAGGTCAAATCTCTAACTCTTTCTGACTACTTACCTTACTTACTGTAGCTTAGTGAGCTGCTTGCTTGCTTGCTTGGTGTCTGTGATGATTAGTGGAGCAGAGGTTTCTTTCCATGCTACCCAGCATGGAGACTCAAGGGAAGAAAGGTAGCAATGTGTTCCTCTCAAACTGGTGCATCCTGTTCTGAGAAGGGATGAAGAGACCCCCACATCACATATGTGTATATGTGAATACACAAAAAGAGATGCCTGAATCAGCATAGAAATAATGATCCACATTGTAAAAAGAAGCAAAATCACAACTAGGAGGAGGGAAGTTCCCTAACATTGTCCTCCATTCCTCCTGAGAAGCAAAACTAGTCATGCAAGAATGGTTATATTATCAATGTTACTTGATTGTGAGTCAGTTGCTGTTTTTATAATGACCTTCTAATGATGATAATGTCAAGGAAGTAAAGAAAAGAAGGTGAGATGTTCAATTATAGTTACAATCAATCTAAGCTACTGTAAGCTGTTGCTGATAATTAAAAAAAAAACCTCACCGTGATTATGTTGGGCCATTTGGTTATACCTGAAAAGTTAAATAATGACTTTATCGGATTCATTTGACACTGAGAAATAGATATGAACATTTAAGTTAGAACTATTTAAGATTCTCAGGGTCAATCTGCATATTGCAACCCAGTCTATATTTCCATTCTTCTTCAGTTCTGAAGTATCCCCCCCCCAAAAAAAAGCAAAGTCAAATAAGATACTAGGATGCGGTTGCCAGATGGCATGCAGTGGTGTGGGATCTAAGAATTGTAATGTACTCATGTTTTAGGAGGTCAGGTTCAGGATGTAATTATCATCCTCCTAAATCAACCTGTCCTACTAGTGTACTTCCACTTCCTCATGTGCCCAATACATAGAATTTTTCCTGTACATGAACATGCTTCCAGCCAATTCATGGCCAGGGGGGTTAGGTGGACAGTATTCACCTGCAGTTTCAAAGCTGGGGGGAAAGGAAGTTATATCTTGGGCCTGAAATACATGGGCCAAATAAAGCATCTTCTGACTGTTTTGGGAGCATCGTGTTTGTATAGCACATGCTTCCAAAGTGGCCAGAAGCCATGCTGAGGCTTTACTAGGAGGCTAAAAGCCAGTCAAAAGGGGGATTAAAAGGAGACTCTTTATGGTGGCTGGCTTGGGACTGTGCTGGAACCTCACTTTGAAAGTGGGCCATGTGGTCACTGCAGTCTCAGTGCGATCATGGCTGGAGCAGCCAAAGGCTGCTCTTTATCAGCTGTCTGCTTTGCGCCATGCTGAATTTTTTGTGTTTTTACATGTTCTTGCTGGAGATCCAGAGAGAGGATGTCTTCTCTTTTCTTATGGCTTAGGAACAGCAGCCAGATGTTGTACAGGACACAAATTGCCCATGAGGACATACTATAGTATGAGAAATATTGGTTGCATTGTGAGATGAAAGGAGTGATTCAAAATGCCTCCTTGTGCAATAATTCAAAATCACATATACATGTGTAATGGAATATTATACCTTCATATGTTACCAGCCTGGGTGTGCTGCAGTGCTTTGGGTGTTTTACTAGAACTCTGGATGACTGGGGATTTGAATCCCCACTCAGTCCCAAAAATTCACTGGGTGACTTTTGATAAATCACATTCTCTCACTCTCAGAGGAAAGAAATGGAACAAATCCTCTGAACATTGCCAAGGAAACCTGACAATAGCATCACCTTAAGGTTACTATGATTTGGAAATTACTTGAGGCTAACAAAAACTGATGTTCTTCACACCATAATGGAGGGGCTGTTTGGAACTGCTATGCCACTTCCATCTTTCTTTCATCAGTCTCCTTGGCCTCTTCTTCTCCATCACATATTTAATATGCATTCCTTCAACAATATATTACTTCAGAGCTGGATTATAAGCAGCATTTTTATTAAAAAGAATAAAAAAATAAAAAGTCCCAAAAGAAGGACATGTATTCTACACACACACACACACACACACACACAGCACCACTATTAATGAGTCAGAACTGAAATTATGATGTTCACTTTATATCAGTATTGCTGAGGAAGTACTTTCAATTCTCTACCTCCCTTGCATCTTTAAGCAGCTGTATAGCATAATTCCTATCTGGTGAGCACATTAGTAAAATCAGGCCCAGTACAGACTGCCAGAAAGCGGCGGTCTGGGGCCGAAATTAGGGCTCGGAAGTGCGGAGTGACCGCATGGCTACCGAGCCCTACACTGTGTCGGTGGTGTCATAATGGCTCAGCCCCATCCAAATGGGGCCTCCATGATGACATGAGCATCTAAATGTCACTGTGCCACACGTGCGTCATCGCTGCATGAGAGTGCGCCATTGGTACTCTCATGGCAGCCACCACACAGACTAAAAAGAATCCGCTTGCTGCAGTCTCCATCAGGAAATGTCTGTTGAGCTCCTCAGACAAGGGAGGAGAAGTGGTGGAACCTTTGGAGAGCAATTGTGACAGGTCTGCAAGGCCCCTTATGGACAAAATGTGCTCATCATATTCATGCTGAAGTTGACTCTGTGGCTGACATCATTCCAACTGAGGTATTCAGAATCTAGTCGTTATGTGTAATCAACTTTGATTGAGATAGTCTGAGAATGTGTAGGATTGTAACCAATTTTTTTTATTCCTCCTCATCCCAACCATTCCCAGATAGAGGGATTCATTGAGTGGGACCAAGAAGCATTGGATGCCTCCTTGTGAGTTTATTGGTTCTACTTGGCTTGAAAGAGGTGGTTGTGGATCTCCCACGGTGACTGGAATAACTAGTGTCCAGTCATCTATATTCTCTTTGGAGGACAAGGCCTCTGAAAGTAGGGCAAAGGCTTAGTGGATTATTCAGACAGGGCTGAGGAAAATGAGGCTCATAGGTTGCATGTGACCCATACGACCATTTTTATTGTTCCAAGGGCCTATAGGTGGTCAATAGTTTGCACCAAAACTGCATTGAAAGGAAGGGATGGAGGAACTAGCCACAGTTTGTGTCTGACACAGCTCCATACAAAGCTTGTTTATTCTGTGGTGATTAACATCAATGGTAGGGGGGAAAGCAATAGCATGTCCTAATCATTCTGATTTCTTTTGTTGTTTTTTTTTTTAAAAAAAACCCACTCCTTTTCAATTCATACAATATGGTCAATCCATAAATTAATCTGTGAAGTAGGAATGGAAATAATATATGTGTGTGTGTGTGTATATATATATATATATATATATATATATGACAAAAATCATGTTTTTGAAGTACTGAGAAATCTTGACAATTACTGAAGATCCTGGACCAGCAAGAATCTTCACAATTTAGGATTAATTCTGTGAAAAATTTGTATATGACCATTTTGAACAGAAAACAGAATTTTCTGCACAGGTAATAGCCTTTTCTGTACAGGAAATAGCATTTTCTGTGCAGAAAATGCAGTAATTGTGGATTTATTTTATATAGTTTTTAAAACCTATTCACAATTTGTGGTTAATACTGTGCAAAATTCCACATGGGTAATTTGCATCAAAAACCATTTTCTTCATAGAAAAGTTTTTATGAGAAGAATTTTTTTATAGGTATCATTTTCTGTGCAGAAAATGCTGTTTTATGCATATAAAAATATGGTGTGTTTTTTTTTAAAATAACCATGTGCAAATTTTGCAGAGAATTAGTCCCAAATTGTGAATACGCTTTGAAAATTATATGAAGACTTTTTTGAAGCAAGAAGAATTATGCTTAAATTATTTTTTTCCATCTAGAAGAAAGTTAGTGAAGAATTACATCCCTGCTATCAAGCACTCCTGAAAACCAAGGCCATATGTTCATGAAAGGATTATCTCAGTAGATCATTCATCAATCACAACCCCCTTTTTTTACACTGAAGAAAGCAGGCATGATTTTTCTTTGGATCATTCTATATCAATGGTCAGACATATTTGTGTACCACATGTTGTTGGAGTCACTTATAAACAAGCTGTGACTAGGTATATGTATGTTGACACTGGATAGATAAATGGATGGTTAGATGGACAAATAAATGCTATATATAGGTGCATTACAGACCGCCACTTTGCAGCGGTCTGCTGGCGCTGCTGTTTGCTCCGCGAGGGAGCCGCAGCAGCCAAACTGCGTAACTCCCGCGCGGAGCAAAAAAGAAGCTCCAAAATGGAGCTTCTTCCTGCAGCGCAGTTATGACGCCGCGAGGTGCCAATGGTGCACTCGCGACGTCATAAGTGCCACGCGACGTGCAGACGCACAGCGTCCGCCATATTGTATGTATTCACTACGTACTGGGGTTAGGGGGGTGCGGAAGCACCGGCCCTTCCTAACCCTAATACGTAGTAAATACGTACTTTATGGCAGTTTGTAACCCGCCATAGAGAGAAAGATTGAAGCTTACCCTCAGTTATTTCTATTTCCAATTATTCATACAGTGTTCAGATGGAAAGTTTTCTCATTTTATTTCTAGATACTTTTTCTGTGGACCCAGGGATAAATTTGATCATATCTGGAACTCATGTAGATTAATCATATGTTTTTTTTTCACTCAGAAAGGAAATATGAAATAAAAAATATTTATTTTACAAAGAAAAGAGTCAGACATTCAAATTAGTTTACAGTAATTGCTTGCTTCTCATAATTAATATCAAGATCTTATCTACTTTGATAACCTTCTGATAAAACCATTTAGTGTATTAAAAGCAAATGACACTAAAATGGAAGTAATTGTCTCTTTTGTAAAATTTAACCTGTGATTTTTGCCAGAGATTTAGACTGAATGGACAGTAACCAGAATGGGATAACATTGGAATAAAAGACAAAATGATTGTGAAATAAAGTCCAGTGATCTTAGTTAATGAATTACAATGGTGTAAGTCAGATTTATGCCATCACTCCCCCCCTTTTTTTGTTGTAGTTCTGGAGATAGATGTTGTGTTCCAGCTACACAACAACCACACTTCCCCCAAGAAAGATGTCACCAGCAGGGATATCCTGAGGACTCCTGGAGCTGTCTCTAGCAGTCCGTTCCACTACAAGAAAATAGCTGGACACATACTTTCTGATCTCTCCATTCTCTGACAACACAAAAATGCTGTGGGGGAGGGTGCACTGCTCACAAGTTGAATATTGAGTAGCAGGGAATGAAAGTTGAGCCATGAAGGGGGAAAGGGAAAGAAAAGAAAAGAAAAGAAGGTCAGTCTATCGCATGGAATTTAGCACAGTTCAGGCACAATCCAGTATGATTCTACTGAGAAGTAAAAGTCATTGACTTCAGTGAAACTTACCCTCTTGGAGAATGTTAAACTCTATCATGAACCATCTCCACATTTCTTCCTTGTACCAAAACATTATGTCTCATGTGGATTCTACTCTGTTGTAATGTTGGCATACCATCAACAAAATCTATTTGGGAAGTTTCTGCTATTTCTGCATTGCTGGAGGGGGGACACAGTTCCTCCAAACCATTTTTTAGTCTGGGAACAATCTAATTTGTATTTACTCAGAAGAAAGCCCCATAGACTTCAATACATGTTGTTGCTGTTAACTGCACTTAAGTTGACCATGACTGATGGTGGCCCTGTGGATGACACAACTCCAAGACCCCCTGTCTTTCACTGCTCTGCTTAATTCTTGTAGTTTCATGCTTGTGTGCTCCTTAATTGAGTCTATCTATTTGGTGTGCAGTCTTCCTCTTTTTCTACTACCCTCTACCTTTCCTACCATTATGCTCATTTCTAATGAGTAGTGTCTTCTCATTATGTGGCCAAAGTATGACACTCTAATTTGATCATCTTGACTTCAAAGGGTATATGAGGCTTGATCTATTCAAGGACTCATTTGTTTGTCTTTTTGGCTGTCCATTGCATCATCAGCACTCTTCTCCAGCACCACATCTAAAATGTGTTGATTTTCCTCCTATCTGCCTTCTTCACTGTCCAGGTCTCACATCCATAAATACTGATGGAAAATACAATGACTTGTATGATTCTAACTTTTGTGAACAGTTCTATATCTTTGCATTTTAGGTTTTTTCTAGTTCTTTCATAGTCACTCTATTCTTAATTTTCTTCTCATTTTCTGGCTGCAATCCCCATTCCTATCAATGTTTTATCCCAGGTATGAAAATTCTTGTACTATTTCTATATCATTATCTAGGCTGAATTTATGTAGGTCCTCCTTGGTCATTATTTTTGTTTTCTTTATATTCAGCACTTTCTCCCATCAAAGAAAAACCAAAACAAACAAAAGGGCATTAATGCTCCCTTATCAAAGAACTTCCTTTTTCCCATGGTAGATAGAGCTTAGCAACTGTAATCTCTTAATGTTTACTGGGAACATCATACAGATTTAGACCTAGAAAAAGGAAGAGTGAAGATAGGAGGAAGGAACATCAACAATCTAAAGTATGTGGATGACACCATATTATGGCAGAAAACATCATATATTTGATCCCAAATGACATTGTTTTATGCTGATTGTGTAATATAATGTACTAGAGAAACTAGAAGATATGAATTGGAAATCAATCATACCCATATTTTCAAAATAAGATGTCAGTTTTGTGACCATGAATATATCCCTCTGAATAAATATATTGCTTAGTCTTGAAAATGACATCAAGATATGCAGCAAAAATAATAGGAAAAGCAGTAAAATGTAGCACCTATGTTAGAATGTAAATATGGTAGCTGATGGGTGCTGCACCAGTTTAATTTTTAATGACCTGCTTCTGATTCTTAGATCTTTCATAGATCTTATATCACTTATGGAAATAAATACAAGTTAAAGGAAACAAATAGAAATGGAATGGGTGTTATGAAGTACTTCAGATGACTGGAAAAACTAGACAAAGTGGAATTGCATTATGACTGACAGAAATAGGATTGTCACTAAATGCCTCTGGGATTGACAGATTCTAAAACTACAGGAAAAGTAGCTACTATACTGTTACTACTGTGTCCATTTAGTTTCCATTCTAAATGACAGCAAAGACGTTTGGCCCCATTGTTTCTGTTTTGAAAAAAAAGTGCAAATAGAAGGTACTGCAGGTGTAAAATCATCATAACAATGGCATATTCTCCAATACTTCACAGATAAAAACTCGGACACATGTGGCCAAGCAACATCAGAATGTGGTCAAAATAACAAAAGTTATTCATGATGAAGAACATACAAACTAGGAGATATTGCCTGAATATACAAAGAAGGATAAGACACCACACCCTCCCCTCCTCTTCCCTGATGAATTAATTGAATGCCAACTATTTTTGCACTTTGAACTCAATCTGCGGCAACTGAAGTAAACTGAGGATGAGAGGGGATATGGGTGGAGAAGAGAGACACTGGGATATTGTAGAAGCAGCTGAAAATCAGGACCACATAAAATCAATCAGGATTATCTCTGCCAAACTGGGACACTTGTAGGATGTGCAATGACAAAGCACTTTAGAATCTTAAAAATTTGTAATTCATGTGAATATCAATTATATCTTTCACATGAACCAAGCAGAAACTGTGTTGTGTCACGTAAGGAACAAGTCTACATATTTTAGTATACCTTTGTTTTCTAGCAAAAGTTGGCTACTGGACTCAAAGCCAAGTGGCTTAACTTCTTGTCTGCTGCTTATCCTAGGGTAACCAAAATGTTCATGATCTCCCACCTCTCTCTGAAGTTGTTTCTGAATTCAGCCCAAACTGGGATTTGATGAAAGATTTGGGTTCTTACTATCTCTGGCAGAATTCTCAGCAGGAGACTTGTTAGAATATACAGCACACATTGATGTCCTCTAGAAAGCACCATGCCATCATTTGCTGGACTTCAGTAGTCATTAGAAAAAAATTTATGCATGCACATATCATCCAGATGTTAGTCTTTAGAAGTTATGTAAAGCTTAACAAACTTAACATATCTATACCTATTCTACAAATCATTCATTTATAGAGCTGCCAGGTCAGCATCATTCTATTCTTTATATTTTAGCACCACAACATAAGAAAATGGGGCAGGTTTTGTACTAAGACAGGGACTGGTCCTGCAGATGCCATAGGGTGTGTCCATATGATGTCTCAGCATTGGCCAGGCAAGTAATGAGGGGGAGGCAAAATGTTTTTCTTGGTTGGATGATTATAGAAACAGGCACAAGGATAATCTGGATAAACATGTCTGCCTAAGAATTGAGGTCTCCTAGAGAGGTCTTCCTCTGTGTCCATCCAATGTTGTCAATATACTGTATCAGGACATGAAAGAAGCCCTTTTTACGATGTCATTCTGATTACATAGTGCCTGTCCCTTGGAGGCCTGATTGGCACTGACACAAGCTTCATTCCAGCACCAGATTAAAACATGGCATTTTATTAAAGATTTTGGGAGTTTAATTATTTCATCCAAATAGTTCATATTCATGATTTTAAATTATTTTAACTTATGGCAAATTGCCAACTATATATTTTGTGTGTGTGTGTGTGCATGTGTGTGCACGCATGCATACCTTCAAGTCTCCTGTCGTCTAAGGGTTTTCTTAGGCAACAGATAATCAGGTGCTTTTCCCAGTTCCTTCCTCTGAAATACAGCCTACAGTACCTTGTATTCATTGGTGGTCTTCTGTCCAAGTATTAACCAGGGTTGATCCTACTTAGCTCTCAAAATCATACAGGATTTGGTGCCTTTAGTGTATTTAGGTCCTAAGACTATTTAAATTATTTCTTACTGTTTTAAGTATTGTTTTAGATTGTTTGTTGTAAGATGCCATGAGATTTTATGATATGAGGAGTGATGTGGTAGCTTAGTGATTAAGATGCCACTTCTAAAGATTGTAAGATCAGAAGGTTGGCAGTTTGAGGCCCAAGCACTGCATGATGGAGTAAGCTCCCACCACTAGTCACAGCTTCTGCCAACCTAGCAGTTTGCAAATGCAAGTAGATAAATAGGTACCACTTTGGTAGGAAGGTAATAGTGTTCTGTGCAGTCATGCTGGCCACATTACCACTGGAGTTGTCTTCAGACAAAGTTGGCTCTTTGGCTTAGTAAGGGAGATGAGCCCCACACGTACACTCAGTTACGACTAGACATTCATGTCAAGCTTTACCTTTTATAAATATAAATTAATATATGGATACTGGAGCTGAATGAATAATATAGAGTCAGGAATGGAACATTTTGGAAAATTTTGAGCAGTAAAATGCACCCAGAAACTGGGTGCATTTCTCAGCTGGGACTAGCATCACATGTGGTCTTACCTACAACAAATCTGACACATGAGATGATTTTTCAGGCCTTGTTGTTGGCAATTTGGTACATCCCACTATCAGTCTTGAGAGAGTTTGTTTTTCTCCCAGGCCCTGAAATACTGTTGCCAGAACAAATTCAATAAGCAGGCTCACAGGCTGTGACAATGACCTCCCATTCCCTTCATTAAATGGCATAATAAGCCCAAGTGGATGAACCCACAAACTCTTTCTCCAATCCAGTCTTCTTATTTTTTATGATGTCTGTGTATGGGGGGGGGGTTATACCTTTAATGTGCCTGCACGTTAAAGGTACACACAGATAGTAGGTGGGGATGGGTGCCTTACTCCCACATAAAAAAATAAAACATTCCTCCACCTCTAAAGTACTGCTCTGAAATTTGTTTTCCCTGCTGGAAACTTCAGGAGGGAGAACAATTCCCTGAGACCTCACCTACTACTATGAGACATGATGGTCCTATTCCTTTATGCTTTTTGAGCACTGTAGTTTGAATCGGCAGCATAAGATGGTTAAAACGTAGGACTCTGGTTTATTCTCTTAATTGTGTAAAAATATAGGACATTAGAGACAGAAATGTGTCAGATTTTTGAAGAATTAAAAGACTTCTCATTTTCATCTTTTTTAAGCTTTTTAAAGCGATATTATATGGAATAAATGGTAGATATACTTGCACATGTTATGAGAGCCATTGGTTTCTTTCTGTTTTCTCTCTCCCCTTCTCTCTTTCTGTCTCAGCACTATGTCTTTTGAAATTTCTACAGATCTACAATAATTCCTTAGAGAACGGAACACATTTATTTCAGCAAAACATCATTTAATTACTTTTTCATTTCTTTTAAGACCTTGTTTACAAGATTTTAAAATAAATAGTTTCACTACCGCTGTGATAAAACATGACTATAGATTTTGAAACCTTTTTCCTTATTGGCTATACAGAATATAAGGCTATTAAGAGGTAACTGGGACAAAGTCCCTTGGCAGTTTAGCAATGGCATGCAGGAAACATACAGAATCTTATTTTGTTACATTTGCTTAAGTTTATATGGTGGTAAACAAACTCTCATTTTCACCCTAGAACTCTCAGCTTTCTTTTGTTTTTAACAGGTGGCAGGAACATCCTAAAGCCAATGGTACATCTGGAGATTACCAACAAATCATACTTAAACCATTCTTATATGTATAGTGTGACTGGAAGGATTATCTGCTAGGAACCCTATACAGCTTTCTGAGGTGTATTTATTTTGTTCTCAACCCACCTTTCTTTTGACATGAGACCCTAAGTAGCCTATAATAGTTAAAACAAAAAATTCAGGTAAAAGCCTTTTTTATAATACTTAAAATAAAAATAATAATAGAACAATTCTATTTAAAAAGTGAATGGCTAAAATAGTTTAAAACACAATTAAAATAGAACAGAAAGGATAAATGATAGAAACACAGCACACAATTCATTAATTTCTTGGTAATCTTGAGTCTACAAATCACAGTAACATACAAACTGGCTTTTCTGGGCTGTCTGTTCAGTGCCTTAGTCAGGATCCAACTGAATGCACCTCCGTTGGAAAACAGTTTCAGCTTCCAATGAATGTTTTCACTAAAAACAAACAACACAATAACATTTTTGCAAATTGTCATATTTCCAATTATACTTTTTATTATTGTTTTTTGTATTAACATTTTCTTCCAGTTTACCACTTTTGTGTAGTGTTGCAAAGAAGTGAGACAGCCTTTTTCAGTGAGGAAAATGAAAAAATGTGCATTATTTACATCTGTAAATTGAGTGGACATAAGGGTCCGAAACACACTGGCAGTAAGTACTGGCTTGGGGGTGGCATGGGAGCATGGAGTTTGGCTGATGCATGCCCTGACGATGCTTCCAAGCTGGTGTCATGTTGCCCGCCAACCATACAGCAGGCAGCATTGCAGCACTCCAGTGGCAGTGTTTATATGCTGCATGCTTCAGGAGTACTACAAAGCTGTTGTGGCAGCGGAAAGGGCACCCTTTTGCCAACTCAGAAAGGAGGGGCATTTTGCCACCTCTTTTTGAGCTGGTGAATAGCCAGATTTGGGTTGCGGCATGTAGATGTCACAGCCCTGATCAGGCACTCAAAGTGGTGACATGAATCCACCCCTTCAGGGCTGTCAATTTTGGCCCTAAATCAGCTGAAGCAATGTTGAATCCAAACCCTTCTTAGTCAAGGGATATCAGAAATTACTTAATATTTCCCTAATCCTGCTCTAACTTGGAGCCTGATCACACTGCTAAAAAACCTGGCTAACCTCTCCTAAGGACTGGTCCACACTTTTGGCACAGCTTCTGGCATCTTAGGACTCATGCATCATTTAAACAGCATACTTCCAAAGTGACCCGAAGCAGCTTTATTTTGGCCTATCTGTATGGGCCCGTAGCCAAGTATTTGCCTGTCAACAAGGTAGAAAGGAAAGAGGAACAGCATTTGCTAATCTTTCTCTATGTTTATGTCTTTTGACCCTTACTCTCTCATTGTGAATAAGGAATCGATGCTGATCAAAATGTAGAGGGATTTTGGTTACCTTTGAATCTACAGCTTTCCTTCCATTCTGCCCACATCACACATCCAATTCTTGACCATTCTATTCCTGTGATACTTGACATATGCATCTCCAGACCGGCATTATACACTGGTGTGGGGGTGGTGTGGGGGCATGGTGACTGCATGCCAGCATTCTCAACTCCACCTGCCTGACCAGACGGCATGTAGCATCATGCTGCGCATTCAGCGCAGTGTTTACATGCACTGTGCCAAAGAAGTGGAAGAAAGCTGCTTTGGCGACGGCTAGGACACCCTTTTCATGGCACAAAAAACAGCCACTTTTTGTGGCTTCTTTTTGCTCTGTGGAAAGGCCATATTGGGGCCATGGCATGTAGTTGCTGCAGCCTTGATCTGGTGAGGGAAGGGGGTAGTGCAGGCCACTCCAAAGGGGCTGTCTGCTGTGCCCATTAGAGGGGCCAAAGATCACAGCTCTCTCCCCAGCCTGGACACCGAATTTCTGACCTATTACACGTCCCCTGGATTGCTAGGACTGCATTGTTAAGAGTTTGTTTTTCTTTTCACTGCTTTTGATGCTTCCTGCCTTCTGTTCTAACAAGATGCTTTTGCTAAGGGCACTTTGATTTTAATGGCTTTTGGCTTGGTTTTTTTTTTTAACTTGGTCTTATCATTTTTAATTATCCACTATATTATTGGTATACAACCTAGTCAGCAGCATGTCTTGTGTGAATTTATGTCTTACCTTTCAAATACTGAATATAATATTTTTTTTCTGAACACAAAGCTTAATTGGGTAAGCCAAGTGAAACTTTGGTTTAAAGCATTTATTGAACATTTTTATGTACTTTTTGTGTTGTTGTTTTGTTTAAAAAGATACAAAAGCATTTAGGGAAGTTAAGATGAATCCCCTAACAAGTTAAAAGTTATGGGCTTGCATGATTAACTCTGACACCCCCACCCATCAACATGTCACATGATATACCTTGCATAAATATTGAAGAAGTTTTGCTGTTGTTGTTAGCTGCTGTTGAATCAACCTCAGCAAATGATGATCCTGTGAATGAGAAGTCTCCAAGCTCCCCTATCCCCTACCTATCAATAGTTGTATCCCATCTATTCCCATCCTGAAATTAATCCACACACATGTACAGTAAAAACAAGCACACAAACATAAAACAAACTGAAGCCAAATGTAAATCCAGTAGATTAGACACAGCAGCCACAATACTAATCTTTTGTCTGGGTAACTCCCATTTTCCCTCGAATTTCTGCTTCTCACTCAAGGATTCTGGAGTTGGACAACAAAGAACCAAGCCACACATTCACAGTGGGAGGCACTACATTCCCAGAAAATTCCTCTAACCCAAGTTATTTTGCCCATTCTGCAACTAAGAAGAGATGGTACCCCTGCTCCAAAGTCTCCCCAAAGGGATGACCCTCTTTGGTATCACTTCGTCAGTATCCATCTCCAAGGACTCAACATACCACTAATGACCTACCACCAGTGGCTGGTGCTGCTTTATACAGCCTCATCAGCCAGGGGGGAGAAGCAGCTAGTTCCAATAAGGAATTGGTTCTGTCTTGCAGCAGCAACAGCTCCCAACACTGCTCCGATTCTGTGAGCAACAACAGTACCTCTACAGGAGTAGAGGCCAGCATACGTCTCATGGAAACACTTCCTCTGGTCTGTCCTCTCTCCTGCTGGCCTGGCTGAAATGACCCATAGTTGGTAAGATAGTAAATTGCTTCCTGAAGAGCCCAGTGTCTGGCTTTGCTTTATATCTCCTCCCATGTCTCCAGGAAGTGAGACATTTTCCTCCAGGTTGTCCATGTAAGGTCACATGCAGCCTCTGGAGTTGTTTTTCTGGCCCAGCTCTCTCTCTCTCTCTCTCTCTCTCTCTCTCTCTCTCACACACACACACACACACATACGAGCCATAAAAACACACACCATCCCCAGGAGCATGTTGTACAATTTTGGCACACTACCTCAAACTGTTTTGGGTCCAAGAAAGCCCTTTAGTTAATAAAGGGAACTGGAAAGTGATTTCCAGTTCATTTTTTGGATAACAGAAGACCTTTCCTGGATTAACAATACCCTATGTGGATTTTCCACACATGGCTTCAGTGCATGAAGTAGGCCATCGGAACTACTTTGTTGTTAGAATTCAGAGACATAGCCATGTCAGTTTGGAAAATCAGTATATAAAGGAATCTTGTAGCACCTTTAAAACTAACTGAAAGAGAGAAGTTGGTAGCATGAGCTTTCATAGGCTTGCATCTACTTCCTCAGATGCATGAAAAGGAAGCATATGAAAATGTAGGTTCAATCATGGCTCTGAGTTTGCTAGAATAGAGCTGTTTATATTTTCTTGGAGGTCTCTCATTCATGAAGACATCAAGCCATCTTGAAAGCATATAACAGCATCTTAGGCCCAAAACAGATGCACCAAATAAAGCAACTTCCAGCCACTTCAAGAGCATGGTGTTTAGTGTATCCCCCCAAGTGGTTGGAAGCCACACAGATTCCATGCTGAGGCATCAAGAGGCACGCCAAGATGGAGATGATTAAATCCACTCATTCATGACCATGGCAGTTGCCCACTTCATGAGCAGGCCATGTGGTTACCACAGTCCTGGCACAATCAGAACCAGAGCAGCCAGAGGCTGCTGCTTCCGGGTGTCTGCTTTGGCCCTTGGTTGCTATCTATTGTTCAAGAAGGGTAAAAATACAAAAAATAAAAATCAATTTGAGAGCATAGGTGATTAGTATCAAACAGATTTTCCGAAAATCTAGTTTTGTTTCAGGATAAAAATATATTATTTTATTGTTACTTAACAAATGAAATTAAAATACAGGGAAATCTGTGTGATTCTGATTATTTCTTAATCAGTGATCAATATGTTAACTTTTTTTTTTTTGCAAAGTAAAATACCAAAACTACAAATGCTTACTGAAAGTTTTGGCATCTTTCTAATTTTTCACATATAAAATTTATTAAAGGTTTGTGAAAATGGTTTGTGTTTGCTTTGAAAAATATAGTAAGATAAATCAAAAGGATCTGGGGACAGCCAATCCAACTGATTTTAAAAAAAACACCCTTAAATTAAAAATAATAAACTAGAGGACATTATAACTACAAGAAATAATAATAATAATAATAATAATAATAATAATAATAATATATGATATTATTTCTCCAGATGTGTCTCAGCAGTTACCTCACTGCTTTTTAGCCAAATAACTCAGGCGGGGTAAATACTACTTGTAAAGTAAATTTATCCAACACTCTTTAATAGTATACTGTTATTTTTCTGTTCCTCATCAGTTACTACCATTTGCAAATTTGTTCCTCACACACACACTTTAAAAAGCCAGGGCATACTGGATATTTATGGGGAGGTAAATATGTGAAGTGAGTCCCTTGAAATTTTATGTGAGAAGAAGATAAGTTTGCCGAATTAATTTAATTTTCATGTCACATTAATGTTTGGAAGGGAAGTAAAATAAAGAACTTGCATAACCTGGTATCATAGGTATGGATTGTTTCACTCATGATCTTTATTTTATTTATTTTATTTAGGTATTTATATCCTGCCCTTCAGCCCTAATGGCTCTCAGGGCGGCTTACAATTATTATTTTTAATCAGACAGTTCCCTGCCCTCAGGCTTACAATCTAAAAGACACGACACAAAAGGAGAAGGGAATGATGGAGGGAAAGGGGATGAGGTCCAGTGGTTGCCAAGATATTGCATGGCTTATTGACATGTAGGTCCTTTAACCTAAAAAGTGCTACATTTTCCCATAAGGAGAATTGACTCAATTTATCTTCATTAATAAATAATGTATGGTTTAAGAAATGAATCAATGCAAAATTGTCATTGCTTTCATTCATTTTGTACCACAGAAACCTTCATGAACACTTTCCATGGGCACCTTTAACTTTTTTTCCAGAAATTAGCTTGATAATATACTACTAGAAAGTCAGTGACTGGTTGAATTAAAACCTGTACCTAATATTAATATTTATGATGTAGCTTAGTGCTATTCTCAACAGTGAAGGAAGCTACAGGGGTCTTTCATGGCTCATTTGCTTTTTCTTTGCTGGATATGTAATAAGATTCTCCAGTGACAAGAAAAAAAATACATAATGAAACATAATGAAATACTCTAGTTTGGTGTCTTTTCACTTTTATTTTATATTAAAGGAATGTGTGCTTAAATTCCAAGCCTACTCTCCAAGCTACAGTAAACTAAAAATGTTAATTTTGCAGAATTGCTTTTTTAAAAAGATAAAACAAAAGAAGTGTAATGTCCAAAACTGAGCCTGAGAACTAGATCTCAGTGGATCTAAAATAGCAATAATTTGAACCACAGGTTCAAAACAGTGTAAGTAAAATCTCTGTGACCTTTGAAAGATCTGAACATAATTGCAGCATACTAGTAAATCTGAAGCCAAAAAACAAATATTTAAATAATTTGCCATCACTATGCTTTTAGAGCACACATGGTTGCTATTCTTAGAATGCTCTTGCCAGCTGAAGTTCATGAAGGTAAATCCATTGGGACCAGATGCATTTACCTTTAACTACTACAAAACATTCAAAGAGCAACTAGTCCTCATTTTAACATATCCTTTTTAAAGTCTTCTTTTATTTGTAAATATTGGAACCAATCTATTACTAGACCTTCTTTTAAATATTCTCTTGTTTTAATTTCTACTGCCTCATTTGATCTTTTCAATAGATTTCCATAGTTAATCTTCCGTGCAACATTTCTTTTTTATGGAAAGCTTCCTGTGTGGAAGTCCATTTAGGTATCTTAACATAGAAGTGCCTCTTATATAATTTCCATACTCTAAATAAGGCTTTTCTTATACAATTCATATTAAATTCTTTATTCATTTGCACTTCATCGTAGCATAAGTATGCATGCCATCCTAGTTTCATTTT
Source organism: Sceloporus undulatus (assembly GCF_019175285.1). Lineage (NCBI taxonomy): Eukaryota > Metazoa > Chordata > Lepidosauria > Squamata > Phrynosomatidae > Sceloporus > Sceloporus undulatus. Next base: position 82,518,679 of record NC_056524.1, on the reverse strand, counting down.
TGCTCCTTCAAATTCTAATACTTTTTGGTTTTCACATCGTATCCAGTCTTTTATCCATAAAAGAGCTGAAGCATTAAGTAGTAGTAGAAATTTATTGTTAAAAGCTAAAAGTCGTCACAATATAAAATATATCCAAACAGTAAATACAAAAACAGAGTTAAAACAAAGCATAAAAATCACTCAAAACAACATGGTAAAGTTAATCAAAGAGATCCATCAACAAAAGGCCAATAATACATCATAAAAGATAAAATAATATAACCATAAAACTAGACTGGAACTAGCCATCATTCCCATCAAGAAAGGTAATTCTAATCTTGCTAGCAGCTAAACCAAATTTTGCTACCATAGAAGTAACAAATGCATTGTTGCCAGCCAAAAGGACACAAGTCTGCTGAAAGCAAGATCTACCAGAAAGGGATTTCAAAATATAATCAAGAAACTTTTGTCTAGGAGATATATACAGAGGGCAACATAGAAGGTAATGTTCTATATTCTCCACTTCCCCAGTTTTGCAGATACATAGTCTTAAATGGACAGGAGTGTTGTTATATCTGCCCGTCAAATAGGCAGAAGGCATACATTGGAATCTTAGAGCAGTAAATGCTTTTCTAGCAGGGGCCAGAGTAAGATTAATAAAGTAATACTCTAACCCAAATGAAGTCTTGTACAATGGGTACCAAAGAGAAAAAGAAGAGCTCGAAAGTGAAAGAAGATCGGCCCATTTGGAAGCAAGATAAATTTTTCTTTAATCAGTTGCTTGACTCTACGGGTGGCATAATTTGGAAGTGAGTCCACATTAATCTCATAGCTCTGTAATATTGTTCTAACTATAGATACCCAGGAGTTTGGAGAATTAAGAGATATTTGTTCTGAAAAACATTTTTTGGGGAGCCTAGAATCACTCATGGATAACAACTTTAACCAGTAGAAGGCAAGAGCAGTATGTGTACCAGCTAGAAGAGTAGATTGGCCTGTTTCTGCTCTCAGAAAAGAAACAGGGGTACACTTAGGGACAGTCAACAGGGATCTTAGAAATAAGTTCTGAACAATTTCTAAATTTGAGACACTGTTGTATCCCCAAATTTCTGCTCCATATAATAACTGGGGAACAATTTTTCTTTGATAAACCTCGATAATAGGTGCTACTAAGTGACCTCCTTGAAGTCTATGAAATTTCAGTACAGAATTTATAGAGAGGGATGATTTTAGCTTAGTAGCAACAAAATGAGTTTTCCATGACAAATTAGATTGAAATCTTAAACCCAAGTAGTTGTAATAGGATTGTTGATCAATAGATTTTGCCTCAAAATTCCACCGATGAAGGTTTTTTTTAAAACCAAAAACCACAACTTTGGTTTTAGAGTGATTGACTATTAACATTTCCTTTGTACAGTATTCATTTAGCTTCTTTAAAAGTCTGCGCATTCCAATTAAGGTGACCAAAATCAAAACAATATCCTCAGCATATAACAACACTGAAAGTTTAACATCCTGAACAGTAGCTGGGAAAAATTTTGATCCTTTTAAGGCCTGGACGACATCATTAATATAGAAATTAAATAAAAAAGGTGCCAGAAGACATCCCTGGCGTACACCTCTATCTGTGGGGATGCTATCGGATAGAACCCCATTTGCCCCAAGTCGAACCCTGATGGTAGTATTATGATGTAACATTTGAATTAGAAGGAGCAGTCTTCCATCAATATTTGGCACCGCTAACTTTGACCAGAGTCGATCTCTGTTGACTAGGTCAAAAGCAGAAGTAAAATCAACAAAAGCAGTGAAAAGTTCTTTTCTATCTTTTTGGGAGTATTTTTGAATCACATGGTGTAAAACAAAGCATTGATCTAGAGTAGATTTACCCTTCCTAAACCCGGCTTGTTCTTCTGCAAAAATGTCATTTTCCATAGCCCAGACCTCTAGTTTGCCTAACAAGTATCTTGCATAAAGTTTAGAGATAATATTTAATAGGCTGATGAGTCTAAAGTTTTTAGGATCAGCCATAGAGCCCTTTTTATGAACAGGTCTATTTATGAATAAATCAATCTAGCCTACTCCAGATAGAGGATAGTTTTGTTGATTCAGAAAGGACATTGAGAAACTGGAGCATGTCCAAAGGACGGCGACAAAAATGGTGAAGGGTCTGGAAACCATGCCCTATGAGGAACGACTTAGGGAGCTGGGGATGTTTAGCCTGGAGAAAAGAAGGTTAAGAGGTGATATGGTAGCCCTGTTTAAATATTTGAAAGGATGTCATGTTGAAGAGGGAGCAAGCTTGTTTTCTGCTGCTCCAGAGAACAGGACCCGGAACAATGGATGCAAGCTACAGGAAAAGAGATTCCACCTGAACATTAGGAGGAACTTCCTGACAGTAAGGGCTGTTCAACAGTGGAATGCACTCCCTCAGAGGGTGATAGAGTCTCCTTCCTTGGAGGTCTTTAAACAGAGGCTGGATGGCCATCTGTCAGGGATGATTTGATTTGGATTTCCTGCATGGCAGGGGGTTGGACTGGATGGCCCTAGTGGTCTCTTCCAACTCTATGATTCTATGATTCTATGATGCCTTTGGTTTACTTCCAAAAGAAGTCCAAGAGAATATTTTACAAAAGCTGGAAAAATTAAAGTGGTCCTTAAGGAACACAATTGCACCAACAGAGCCATTAATTGATCTTTTTTCTTCTAATACAGACTGTGCTGGCCTGCTCACACTGATGAAGGGTACATCAGTATATGACTATCCAAAAAGTAATAGAAGTGACGCTCTTGGACCACTAGAGGTTCCAGAAATTGAGATGCAGTCGCCAACATGTCAAGTAACAGATGAACAGGCACTAATGCTGATGTGTGAGGAGAGGGTCAGCCCTAATGCATTGCCCCTGAAGCAAAAACAGAAACACTCTGTAGTTGCTGCACCATTCAGATCTTCAAGAATAACATTATTGGGTCCAAACCAGCTGGAAAATGCTAGTTCCGAGAAACAACTTCAAGAACAGAAACAGTCCACCACCAAGTGCCCTTTAGTTAAAGAGGAGCTGGCAGTAATACACCAGGCCTGTTCACCGGACAAGATATTAGGGAAGCATGGTTTGATTGAAGAAAAAGTACAACAACAACAACAACAACAACAACAACAACAACAAAGACCTCTTCCTTCGTCACCAAAAGGCAATCACCCAAATAATAATTTTTTTATTTGGGTTGCATTGATAATATTGCTGCAGATATAGACACTAACTGACTGACTGTATCATCATACCCTACTCCTTTATTGAATCCAGGCCACCCCCACCCCGTGGTTCCGATAGATATCCAGCCCACGGCTAATATTTTATTCAAGGTATTATCATGGAATGTTGCAGGATGGTCCTCTAAGTTAGCTGATAAAAATTTTAAAGATTTTTGCTCAAATTTTGAGATTATCTGCATTCAGGAAACTTGGGTCACCTCATCTGATTTCCCCTCTCTTCCCGGCTTTGTTGCTTATTCCCTCCCTGCTTCTAAATCAAAGTGTAGAGGTCGTCCTCACGGTGGCTTGGCAACCTTGATTGCCGTGGACTCAAATCCAACAATTTCTCAGATGGACTTTGGGGTCTGTGAAAATATTCTTACTCTTCGAATAGACTGGTCTAGTGAAGTGAAACTCTTTCTGATTAATATATATTGCCCTCCACAGAATTCAATGTATGAACATGAGTTTAAATGGTCAGATTTAGAACTAATTCTCACAGTTTTGTTTGATGCATATGATAACTCATTAATCTTGTTGACAGGTGATATGAATGCAAGACTGGGTTCCAATAATAACAAGATAGCCGAGAAACTTGGTTTAAGTCCAGAGGACTTTTCCCATATACCCATTAGGATCTCTAAGGATAAGTGGATCAATGAGGTGGGGAAATCTCTTTTTTCTATCATTTTCAAGTTTCATCTCTTCATATGTAATGGGAATGATAGTGACCCTGCGGCCAACTCATATACTTATATAGGACCAAGAGGGAAGAGCATGATCGACTATTTTATCCTTTCTCAAGCAGCATGCTTATGGTTTGTTAACTTTAAGGTTTTGGTTAGGCCTGAGAGTGACCATATGCCAATTCAATTACTTTTGACACCACCGTTTACTCCCATCTCTCCTAGAAATAAAATGCCAGGATCCTCTGAAAATATGATCCCCCTGGGGTTCAAAAAGCTTAGGTGGAATGGGAAAATTAATGATAATGTGAATAGCTTCCTAATGTCTCCAGGGATGCTTATGTTAAGAGACCTCTTTATGTCAAACCAAGACCCCTTGGAAACCCTGGACAAAATAGTCCAAGAAATCCAGCCTTTCTTGGTAAGCACTAATCCCACATGCTCTACCAACAGGTATAATCATAGTTGGTTTGACAGACAATGCGCCTTTCAGAAGCACATTTTAGCAAGATCTATAAAGAAGCTAAGAGAGGAAGATTCTTCAGAGAATTATATGTGTTATATTCATCATCGAAGGGAGTATAAAAACTTACTCAGGGTAAAAAAAAAATAGAATTCACACGACAGTCTTGGTTGGACTTAGGTCAGGCCCTCGTGGAGAAGAACTCCCCTAGATTTTGGTCTCCAGTGAATAAAGGCACTAGAAATTCTCAAGGGATTACCACTAATCAGATCACTTCCTCTCAATGGCAAGACCATTTTTCTGGCCTCTTTTCCCATCCTTACCATGATATAACACAGAGTCCCTCTACTAGACTGGATACATCATTATTTTCCTGCTGTCCTGTTTGGGATCCAGTAACCACTGATGAAGTTAATTCTTTGATTAAATCTCTCCCTAATGGTAAAGCACCAGGAGAAGACATGCTTCCCGGTGAATTATTCAGATCAGATCTAGACTGGTGGGCTCCTCCTCATGCTTCATTATTTACTTATATAAACCAGTATGGCAAAATTCCTCAAAGGTGGGCTGTAAGTATTGTTGAAGCATTATAATATAATTCTGACAAGTCTAGTCCCCCTTTTTCCTTTCTATCTTGCATTACAGTTATGGGTTTCTTGCCTTGCCATATAAACTTTGTCAAATCCTGCTTGCAAATTTTAAATGATTGTTTATTTAACAGTATAGGAAGTGCCTGAAACATAAATATCATTTTTGGTAGAATCATCATTTGTATTGTATTGATTCTACCAGTGAGTGAAAGTTGTTGTTTATACCATCTAGAAATATCTTTTTTGATATTTTTCCATAACAGATTATAATTATTTTTGGATAATTCTTTATTGTTTTTTGTGATTGTAACACCTAAGTATTTTACTTTTTTATTAAATGAAATTCTGAAATTTTAAAAAATCTTTCCTCTTCTTCTAATGATAAATTTTTAGTTAGTATATCGCTTTTACCTTTGTTAACTTTAACTCCTACCATTTTCCCAAATGTTTCTAACAATTCCTCCAATTTTTGAATACTTTTGACAGATTCTCCTAAAAGATGACTACTTCATCAGCAAATGCCCTCAGACTATATTTACACTTAATTATTTCTGGTGGTCATGTCTGTTCTGTATCTCTTATTTTTTTTAAGCAGTTTTTTAAGTAATTATCATTACAAAAAGCACAGGGGATAGAGGACATCCCTGACATGTTCCTTTGGTTATCCTACAACTAGACTTTTTTTCTCCATTCACAATTATTTGAGTATTTTGGAGTTTATATATATTTAATATTCCACTTAGAAATCTACCTCTAATAAGAAATAGAGCCTGAATGGAAAGACCTTGATAAAATTAAAATAGAAAGGGGGGGGGACAATTAGTAAAATCTATAGGTTATTGTCAAATATAAAATTATTACAAAATATTTCATAGATGGTACTTGACACCCTCCAGACTTGCAAAAATGAATAAACATAATAAGAATAAGTGTTGGAAGTGAAAAAAAATGTTAGGAACCATGTATCATATGTGGTAGAAATGCGACAAAATACAAATTTATTGGGAAAAAATACATAAGACAATGCAAGAACTTTTGGAAAAAAACCATTTCAACCAGAACTATTTTTTATTAAATATAATAGATATTCTGCAAGGGCAAATGAAGCAGGAAGAAAAAGATATAATCTTGTATATGATTATGGCAGCCCACATAACATATGCGAAACTTTGGAAAACCAATATAATACCCACTTTAGAAGAATGGAAGATTAAAGTGAATGAGTTTGCAATCACGGACAGACCGTCCATGTTCATCATAGGCCTGCCATCAGCAACAGAACAATATACATGCAAATCACTTCTGCATTCCCAAGCTCACACAGGATATATATATACCCAATTTTTTTCCACGCAAGCATTCTCTGAAGATGCCAGCCACAGATGCTGGCGAAACATCAGTAAGAAACTCTTCTAGAACATAATAATAATAATAATAATAATAATAATAATAATAATAATATGTATTTATATCCTGCCTCTCTACAAAATGCAATTGGGGCATAGCCTGAAAAACCCACAAAAAATCTATGGATGCCGGCCATGAAAGCCTTCAATTTCACATAAGAATTCCAATCTTTTTAAGAACAACTATAAGAAAACATGGAAGAAAATCAAAACGGAGTTAGAAAACTGGGGGAAAAATAACTCTAATTCAAATTAATGTGCTTCTGAAGATGCTGCTTCTTTTCCAGTCAATCATGATAATCCACAAAGACAAACCCTTTATAGAATGGCAGAGGGATATATCCAAAATTATTTGGGCTGAGGGAAAAACCAAGAACAAGGATGAAAATCCTGCAAGCTGCTAAACAAAGAGGCCTTTTAGGACTATCCAACTTTAAAATCTATTATCACATGTGTTGTCTGATGTGGGTGAAAGAGTGGATAATATTGGACAATGGTAAGCTGTTGTTGATACCCAACTATTAAATAAAGAGACCAGACACATAAATTGGAGGAATAAAGGGCCATTTATTTGACCTATATCCTATTTAAAGCTAAGCACTTGAACCTAAAACCTCAAACTCTGATAAAATTGATTAAAGTGAAAGCTGGTATGGGTCTAGCTGAAGCCAGGTGTCAGTCATTAGACCTCCTCTTCAGCCTACCCTTTGGGTACGAACACTGAACTTGAGGTAAATCCGATGATTCAGATTGCATCCTTAGCCAGTCTTAGGAAGGTAAACATAAGGCACTCTCCTCCAAACTCCCTCGAGTCTGTAAGGTTGAGCAAAGCCCAAAGGTAGGTTCTTTCACAACTCAATGTCCCTTGACATGTCTAGGCTGTTCAAGAGCCTAACCTTTCACCACCAATGGTGCATACCAAAACAGTTCTTTAAACTCATAGGGGCCAGTGAAACCTATTTAACAGCCACCCCAAGCCATTTTCCATTCCCTTCATACAGTATGGGGTAGGCAAAAAACCCCTTGAAAGGGGGAGAAAATTCCTACACACCCCCGATGTGACCAACACATTTCACACTGTATTTAGGGTGAGAGGGAGAACTGCACCATCAAAAAGGGGCAGTATGGGGGGTGTACTGTCCTTATATACTGACTCCACCCCCATCAAGTTCCTCAGCTTGGTCAGTTGGACCCTGCTGACATTTGAAAATCCTGGACTCTTCATGGAGGGTATCAAAGCCCCACCCTCCCTCAGTGGCTCTGACAATCATCCTGCTGTGAACACTTAGAAGGAGAAGACCTTAGGTATGGATGGCATGGGCACCAATTATATGTGAAAAATAAAGTAAACAAAGACTGCTTAAATCACTTCATGAGGAAAGCTCTCCTGAAAGTATGGAAGAAGTATGAACCACGACTGTGCAGAAAGACCATGATGTGATGTTCACTGCATGAGGCATTCTTTAGCAGAGAAGGCATGCCAAGACAAAAATGGATCAGATATAGTGATATACTGAAAGTAACACAAGCAGGGGTAGAAATTAAATCACAGGAATAACTTAAACAATCATAGAATCATAAAATCTTAGAATCATAGATTCATGGAGTTGTAAGAGAGCGCAAGGGTCATCCAGTCCAACCCCCTGCCATGCAGGAAATGTCACTCAAAGCATCCCCAACAGATTGTCATTGATACCTATACAGCCAATTAAAAGAAAGATACAAAATTGATCAGAAATAAAATGATTTGACACTAAAAACAGAATGGGAATCAATAGTAAAGAATGGCAACAAGACAATGATCTCGAGATTCTATAAACTACAGTGGTCCCTTCCCTTACATGGGGATCCATTCCAGAACCCCCGCATAAGGGAAATTCCACGTATGCTCAAGCCCGATAAAAGATACTTTTACTTTTTCTTTACTTTTTCCAGTGTGCATCACCGCTTCTTCTGGCATGGCGTGCTTCTTCAGGCATGGAAGCTGTGTAAAGCATGCCCACATATGATGCAGGCACACTGTAATATTAAAATGGGACACAGAAGAAGAGTTAATTAAAGATAATATGGTCACAGTATAGAACTGGAGCATTGAGAAGAGATTTTGAAGCGGAAAAAAATGAAATACGCAGTTTGCCAAGATCTAAAGGAGAATAGTTATACTAAAGGAGAATAGTTATAAGATAATTATAAGGTGGCATTTGTCACTGCAAAAGCTGGCCAAGATGTATAAAGGTGTGAAGACGACTTGCTGAAAATGCTCACAAGAAGCAGGCTTATTTTATCACCTATGGTAGACGTGCCCAAAAACAAAAATATACCGGACAGCCATACATAAAACAATGAAGGAAATAATAACAATAGATATCACATTCATACCAGAGAAATACCTTTTAGGAAAACTTAAAGATGAGGAAACTGACAGAAAATATGGCAGAATGATTTTCTTTATGTTAACATGTGCTAGGATAGTCTGTGCCAGATTTTGCAAAAGAGCAAGATATACCAACAATTGCTCAATGGCTATCCAAATTATTCGAAACTGAATAACTGCAAAATTGGATAAGACAACAAGCTGTATGACAGTAAAGACAGAAGAAAATATTTAAAAAGATTGCAAATGTTATATGATTATCTTAAGATACTTTGGAAAGGGACCATAATAGAAAATTAGAAAATAATGTAATAGAAATAAAATAAAATTACTTATTTAAAAGTACACACACACACACACACACAGAGTGCGCTCTTTCCTTAAGCGGGGCAAGTGTTCTGGACCACCCTGCATAAGGAAAATACTGTGTTTGCTTGAGCCTCATTGAAAAAAATGGGGCTCATGCATGCAGCGCAGGGTGGTGCAGTGCATGCACCATGGGTACACATGCCTTTGCCTCTTCTGTCATGCAGCTTTCAGCATAAGCTGAAAGCCATGTATAGCATGGCCTCATAAGATGCAGGCACACTGTCTGTGTGTATATATATGTGTGTGTTTGTGTGTGTACATGTACCATAAGATCTGTTGGACATTAAGAACAAAGAAACAGAATTTTGTGTAACATGGATGTTAAAACAGCAAGGTAAAAAAGAAGGTAAAGCTAAATAGAAAATATTTTCTATTATTTTGTGATTTAAGGTAGCATTAGACAACTTAGTTTGTTTTTCTAATAAATTTAAAAAGGAAAGGGGTGTAAGACTTCTATGAGAGGAAGCCAAATTAAGGAAATGTATGTGTGTCATGTTGTCGAGACCCAGATGTATTGTTTAATATATTGTGTGTTATGTTTTGTAAAGTCAATGTCTAAGTGATTTGTAAGTATGTTGGGTGAATAAAGATATTATGGGGGGGGAAATTAAAAAGAAGTACCTGAAGGTACTAAACAGAGCTCCAGTACAGACTGGCGCAAAGCGCTGGCCTGGGACCGATTTTAGGAATCCAGAGGACTGGGTATCCATGAGTGCTCAGCCATACTAGTGGCGCCTGTGCGGCATTTTGGTGCTACCCCACCGACACAGGGTGTGTGATGATGTCTGCATGCCCAAATCTTGTTCGCTGGCAACAGCGGTGTCATGGCACGTGAGTGCCATTATGGTGCTCCTAAAAAGAAGCCGCTCTAGCGCGTTAGTGTCACCAACAAGGGGCAAAGCCCATGTATATCCCCCCAGACTTAGGTTTTCTTGGTGGGTGACCTCCCCCCCCCCCAAAAAAAAGATATTCCTTACCTCTTATATCTTTGAAAGACTATCCATTCTTTTCTTACAAAAAAATCAGGAAAGTCTTCAGTCTGCTAAGTCTGAGCCAACTTTGCTGAATGCCAAATCTGAGTATTGCTATCAACTTTCAGTGGTTAGAAAATTATAAGGACAAGATAAGATATGGCTACCTGAGGGTAGGCTCAAAATGAACATGACATATGCCTGAGACGAACAATATTACTCATTAAGTGTCAGAGAAAATTGCTTTTATTCATGAAGACCTTTTAAATCTTATGGGTTCAAGGTTTATGTGCTAATTTAAATTTGATTAGTGTTTTTTTTATTGTATTGCCACTTAAGTTGCTCTTCATTGCCTTGAAATCTCATACAAAATAATATTAATACATATTTCAACATGAAAATCTAGAACACATGTTGGTCTGAATATTATTAATTCCAACTAGATCAGGTCTATTAAATCAATGAAATTTACCTAGATGTTGACTTACCATTCAAAACTTGATTCAGTGGGTCCATTCTACTTACAGCTAATCAATAGGAAATTGATGTCTTGTGTCTGCCTGGAAGCTTAGCAGGGTCAGCCCATGTTAGTACTTGGGTGGGAGATTGCCAATGAATACCAGGTGCTGTAGGCTACATTTCAGAGGAAGGAACTGCAAAATCACCTCTGAGTATTCCTTGTCTAACACAATTCTACAAATTCATGGGGTCATCATAGATTGACAGGTGATTTGAAGGAACACACACCTTACTGCTTACCTGACAGCAAACCTCAAAAAGGATGTCTAATTTCCATTCTTTATCATGGCTTAGATGGTTTTGTAATTACTTAACTTTTATCTGAAACAAACCTATAGATGAACACGCCTTAAACGGACATAGGCAAGAAATAGACTGATTTAATTATCCCTAATCTCACAGGAAGAATGTGAGGAGCACAACACATGGGAGATGCTGCTGCTGTTAAATAAATAATCAAGCAAACAGATGGTGGTGATGATGATGGTGGTGGTGGTGATGATGATGATGATATTTCTTTTCTGCATCTCTGCAAGGCTTGAGGTGGGATGCAGCATGTTAAAATACAAAACACAATTAAAACTACATAAAGTCACAGTTAAAATGTAGCACTATAAAATCATTAAAATACACTCGTAAGAGTTCACATACAGATTAAAAATCATTATTTAAAATTGACTGGACAGGGCTGCCAGAAGAGATATATCTTTAATGATGTTTTAAATGCAGCCAGAATTTTAAACTGTTGTTGTCTCCTCTGGAAGGTCGGTCTACAGACTGAGGGGCAGCAGAATGTCTCAGCTGGGTGTGAATTCACAGATGCAATACATGTAGTAAAGAATCTTTCTTTGCTGCACTTATTGCCAATTTACAGGATATCATGTATAGATATCATGTCTTGTCACATAGAAGTCAAGTTTTCCAGTGTCTGCACTCTGCATCATAGTCCTTTCCAATTCTCTGACCTGTTTGTATACCAAGGAGCTTGTTTACAAACAGGTCAGAGAGGATGTTTGTAGGCTCCATTTATCAACCAGAACTTCAACAGGGTTGTCTGTGATGCCACCTGTATAACCCTCCAAGGCAACCTGGAATCCCAAGGGATCCATTATCCTTTGAGGGCAGACCATTTTAATAGGTCCTCCACTCCTGCAAGGCAGGTTGTACCTGTGATGCTAGCCTTGACCTGAAAATGACCTGTCCTTGGCCCGTTACAGAAGGGCCTTAAAGTGCGCATGCTAGGGTTAGAAAGGGGTGTCCTTTCCGGACGCCCCAACCCTAGCACGCGAGGAGCGCACACAAAATGGTGGCAGCCGTTCCACACGGCCGCCGCCATTACGACATCACGACCGCGCCTCTATACGGGGTGGCGCGGATGTGACATCGTCATGCCACACCAGGGCAAATAGTGTGCCCCTTTCCCAGCCGCAAAAGGAGCTCCGAAACGGAGCTCCTTTTCCGTTTGCGTTGCTGGACGCAGCCTTCAGATGGCTGCACCCAGCAATGCAGAGGAGAAAGGGGCCAAGTCTAGACAGGACGGATGTATTGATGGTATATATATTATGGTAGATACAGTTGAGGACCTTCTAAAAGACCATGTCCACTGTCTTATCACTGGAATTCCAGTGCCTTCTGTAGCATAGACTAATGAAAATTAGTATCCAATGAAAAGCAGCTAGGAACCAGGTGTCTCTCACTATAATTAAGACTGTTTGGAAATGAGGGTTCAAAATATAGCCACTAGATTCATAATTAAAATAATTAAATGGCTTAGGCTCTTGGTACTGTAATGGCTACCTTCTCTTAAATGAGATTCGCTTCAGAGGATTCTGTCTAAGTCCTACCATCATGAACAGTGAGAGGTGAAGATAGTATCTGTTACGTGGAACTCCAGCTTTGGAATTCTCTCTAAAGAGCTACTGAACTGGTGCATAAAGTCTGCTTTTTTTTAGTTCTAGATGCAAATATTTTTTCCCTTTTCAATATTTTTCCTTTTCAACTTTTTTTTAAAACTCAGATTTTACTTTTTTAGTTTGCTGCTGTTTGCTATAAATGTTGTGACTTTTACTAACTGTTGTCTTATATTTTTGTACTGGAGATTTGTTATGATAAACATGAGCATCTATCAAATAACTATGTGCATCTTGTGCTCTTTGTTGTGCCTGCCCTATAAACTCTGCCTAATAGAATAAACTACTTGAATTGATAAGTATAAAATTGCAGAAAAGCATTTCACTTCCTGCTTTGTGTGTACCTTCCTCTTGAAAACACAGTAGCCAAATGATGCCACCATGAAGTGAATTCCTATTAAACACAATGCTAATGCATGGCAAAAGCCAAAGGCTGTTTTGAAGAGTCAGAGCATCTGCAGAATGCAGATATGACTGTCTTCTGAAATGCTGAACTAAAGGTAAAAACAAATCAAAGACAATCCCATAAACACATTTTCAACTCTGATACAATGGAGAGAGGAACCCGCAGACAACAACAGTGCTTAAAGATCTTTATTATATTCTGGAGTTATTGAAATGCTATTGATCCATTAGCTTAAATGTGAATATTATTTTCAAACTACACATCTGTTGGCTTCATTAAAAATAAATAATGAAGTGACATCACTACAGTAAGCTGTGATTTGCTTGACATCAATTTTGAACTCATTTGAAATATGGTGTTGGAGGAGAGTACTAAACATGAACTGCCAAAAAGTAAATAAATGGCTCCTACAGCAGATTAATCCAGTACTCTCACTATCAGCCAAAATGACATCTGAGGCTGTTGTATTTTGAACATATCATAAGACAATATGGAAAAGATTATAATGCTCAATAATGCGGAGGCAGTGACAGAGGAAGGCAACAATGTAAATAGATAGATTCAATAAAGAAAGATACGACACTCAGTTTGCAAGATCAGAGCAAAGCTGTTGATGACTTGGGCTTTGTCAAATTTTACTTCATGGTAAAAATTATCTTCTTTCCTTTTGTGCTGTTCTGTGGCTAAAATAAATTGAGTAATTGACTGAGGATCATGACGATCTCTCACTCACACTCACAGGATAACCATAAACTGGTGGTAAGTTGATAGAATAAAACAACAAAATATGATGCTGCATTATGGACTGCATGAAAAATTAGAAAAATTTCAGTATGGATGTTTCCTATCCTATCCTATCCTAATCAAGATGATAGCAGAACCAGAGACTACTGTTGTTGTTGTTCTGTGCCTTCAAATCATTTCTGTGCATCAAGTTATCATGGCAACCCTAAGGAGAACCTATCATGGAGTTTTCTTGATAAGATTTATTAAAAGGATTTCCATTGCCTTTCCCCAAGACTGAGACTGTATGACTAGCCAAAGGTCACCCAGCGGGTTTCATGGCCAAGCAGGGAATTGAATCTGATCTCCAGAGTCATAGTCCAACACTCAAAACGCTGCATCAAACTCTAAAATCCACTGTGTGTCTCATGTGTTCTCATTGAATATTTGGTAAATATAGTTTAGTCCATGGTTGTTTGTCATTTTGCTTCCACATAGGCAAAGCCACATCTATGAAACAAAAACAAACAAGTAAATGTGTTGCCGTGAGGAAAAAAGATGGAATAATAGGTACTGAAGGGGTTTCCATGGAAGCAAGGGGGTTCAAGATGAACAGCTTTGAGATCAAATTCCTCCTATTCCATTTATGTAGATTTTTTGTTGTTAAATTATCAGCAAAAATGAAGTGAACAAAGTTGACAGGCATCTTCCCCAGTCTAATAAATAGATGCAGTTATTCACAACATGGAGAGAACTATTTAACTGATAATAAAGAAGAGTTCATCAGAAAAAGGGTGTGGCAAAGAGAGGACCAAAAACACAAGAAAATACACATGGATTCAAAGCCAGATATTTAAAGGCTAAGTATCCAAGGTCTTTACCTGGATGGCTGTCAGTTGTGGTTTCTCCCTTTTTTTAAAAAAAAAACAACACCATTCTTTTTTTTAAATCCCAACACATTTCTATCCTGTTTATGAATAAATCTGAACAATTTGCTAACTTGTTTCTAGACCATATTGACAACATGGAGGCAAAATTTGGATGAATAAAAATGGTTCAACATTCATTCTTTACATTTCATCAAATTCCTAGTCAATCTCCTAACTCTTATTAATCACAAGCAAACACATATGTTGTGAAGACAATTGCTTTAGAGGTATACATAGATGAGTTATTTAAATATTTTTGAGATGTGGACCAACAGAATCTGAAGATCTGAATAAAGCTATGAGCTCCCTTCCCAGAAAAATGTTCTTAAACACAAAGTGCAACTTAACAGGAAAGAAAATGTATTTCTAAAAAAAATCTGGTTTACAGACCATCCTCCTGAAGCCAACCCATAGACCCTCCCAGGGCTAAGAAATCTAACATAATTGATCCTGAATATTAGTATTATATATCTGATGAAATAACTAGGGAATGAGACTCTGAGTGCATCTACACTGTAGAAATGATTCACTTTGACACTACATTTAACTGACATGGCTCCATCCTTCAGAATCATGGGATATGCCTTCTTTTAGAGGAGTTAAACCATGATGGAAAACAAATCTGAGGATTCCTTCCTTCCTTCCTTCCTTTAAAAGACCATGTTCTTCTTGTGGATGCTTTCTCTACTCTACTGGTCACCAGGATCAGTGGTCATTAACACATCTTATTTCTGCAATGGTAAAATTCAGGACTAGTGTGCTACCAGAGTTGGATAGAATTGTACAGTACTTTTAATTATTTAAGGCAGCCTCCAACAGCAACATCAAATTGATATACATATAGAATTTGTTAATTTAGTTCTCATAGTATACATTTCTCTTCTGATGTACCAACTGTCATGTCCATTCAAGACAGCAATCAGGAAAAAAAAACACCTTTTATCAAGCTCCACTGAAATGAGAACCTTCACATTACTTTGTAAGTTCTGGCAGACACACACTTCTGAATCATAGCCTTTCTGTTTACTCTAAGAATGATTCAACAAAGTGTCAAATAGTTCTACAAATCAAGATAATTTAGTCGAGAAATTCTCTTGACATCAGAAATATGTCTACTCATATTTTTTACAATGCTACCTGCATATTTTTTCCAGTGGTGTTATCCATAGAAGTTTCATTGGTGTTTCATACAAGTCAACTTGTTGTTCTTGTTAGTTACCCTCAAGTTGACTTTGACTCATAGCAACCCTGTGGATGAGACATTTCCAAGATCACAACCCCCACCCCTGTCCTCAACCTCTCTGCTTAGGCCCAGGTAGGCCAAAGCTTCTATTTTCCCTTATTGAGTCTAACCATCTGGCATGTGGTCTTTGTCACTTCCTGCTATCTTACACTTTTCCTAGCATCATTGTCTTTTCTAATTATTCATTTTTTCCTTATGATGTGGTCAAAGTATGACATCCTCAATTTAGCCATCTTTTCTTCCAGGGAGAGTTCAGGCGTGATCTCTTTAGGGCCCATTTGTTTGTCTTTTTTGCCATCCACAGTATCCTCAGCACTCTTCCCCAGCACAACACCTCAAATGTGTTGATTTTCTTACTATAGGCTCCCCCCCCCCAATTACCAGCTCTTACATCTGTAGATGGTGATAGGGAGTACAATGTCTTGGATGATCCTCACTTTAGTGCTGAGTTATGTCTTTACACTTTATGATCTTGTCTAGTTCTTTCATAGCTGCCTTTCCTAATCCCAGTCTTCTGATTTCCTGACTGTAGTCTCTGTTTTGATCAATATTTGAACCAAGGTATGGAAACTCTTTTTTATTTTAATCTTTTTGTTGTCTTGGGTGAATTCTTGTAGATCTTCTGTGGTCATTATTTTTGTTTCTTTAATGTTCAGCATTAATCCAACTTTACCACTTTCCTATCTGACCATCTTAAGTAATTGCTCCAGGTCCTTGTTTGTTTCTGTTAGTAGTACAGTGGTGCCTCGGGTTACGAAATTAATTCGTAACGCGGCCGCTTTCGTAACCCGAAAAGCCTTCGTAAGCCAAATTGCCATAGGCGCTAATGGGGAAAAGCCGCGATTCCGTGCGAAAAAGCCGAAAAAAGCACCAAAAGTTTTTTCGTAACCCGAAAAAACATTCGTAACCCGGAACAATGATTCCCTATGGGATTTTTTCGTATCCCGAAAATTTCGTAACCTGGGTATTTCGTATCCCGAGGTACCACTGTACTGTGTTTTCTGCATATCTTGGGTTGTTGGTATTCTTTCCCTCGATCTTCACTCCTTCAGCCTCTGACTCTAAACCTGATTTGCATACAATGTTTTCTGCATACAGGTTGAAAAGATAGGGTGATAGAATACAGCCATGCCTGACCCATTTTTTATTGGGAACCATTCTGTTTATATTCTTTTTTGACAGAAGCCTTTTGCCGTGAGTACAGGTTATGCATTCCCATTCCTTTTAGTGGCAGCCATAGCTTTTCATGACCTATGTAGTTAAAGGTTTTGCTGTAGTCAATAAAGTACAAGCAGATTTTCTTCTGAAATTCCCTGGCGCACTCCATTATACAACATATGGTTGAACCCCAAAAGAAAGGATTTTAGCTTTGCAACAAATGGTAAGATATGTGAAGCTAAAACATATCAGGTCCCCCAAACCCCCAGATAAGCATGCTTTGGAGAAATCAAATAAGTGATCAGATAAGCATACTGTAAGGCAGAGGGGGAGGGCAAATATTATTGGTAGAATTATAGAGAAATACTTGTCATATTTAACATACATCTTACAGAAAGGAAATAGGGATGTAATGTTTCTTCTCAAAGGTGTGTGTATTTGTGTGCATGTATACCTTCAAGTCACCTGTCAACTCATGGTGACCCCAGAATTTTTCATCAGGGGAAGGAATACTCAGAGGTGTTTTATCAGTTATTGTTATTTCAATGGATCTAAGTGTTCATCTTCATTTTTATTACAGTAATAAACCAGCAAAGGTAAAAAGGGATAAAATAAGGTAAAAATAAGGTACAAAATACAGGTTTAAAAAAGTATGCAAAATGTCATTTTAGATTCCAGTATAGCAAGACAAGATTAGTACTAGTCTACTGTGGAATTCATTGCCTGACAAATTTTATCCACAGCTGCACAGAATCTGGTAACATTATATGTTGTATCAGGGTTGATGTCTGAAACCAACAGAAAAGTGTAAAGTTGATTGGTGTGTCCTTGGTATTTATGTAATAGAGGTGAAATAAAGCCCTGGCAGATGTCCCTGTAATATGAACACTGGAGTAGTACATGCTCTGTTGTCTCTATTTGGCCAGAGTCACAGGGGCATAGTATGTCTGAGAAGGGATCTTCTTATATCAGCCTTCATGGAGAGCTGAGGGAAGGGCATGGCACTGTGCCAAAGTAAAGGCTCTCTGGTGTTTAGGTTCTTTAAGCTTTGTTAAGTATGCCATAGGTGCTGCCAAATATCTACTGATGTCACTAGCAATAAAAGCTGAGGTGCTAGCTAGATCTAGCTGCCCCTCTGTATCTATCACCCATTGTTTGATGGTTGCTTTAGCATTATCATATCTCATCCTGAGGAAAAGATCTGCAGAGAAGCCCACTGGAGATTTTAGTCATCACCCTCTGTTTTCATGTAGACTGGAATTCATCATTCAGGGTTAGTGGAGAAAGGCCGGTTGGAAAGGATAGTCTGAGCCAGTAACTGATTTTAGTCACCCACACTCTGGCCTCCATTTTCATAAAGCCTGATTGCAGTCTCAGAGTTGCATTAGAGACACATTTTGGAGCTTGGAATGCTGATCTTAGAAATCTGGATTGCACAAGTTTCAATGGGACATGGTTGGGGAGGGGATCCCAGTTGGGATATGTAAAGCAGTTTTGCAACCAATTTGGCTTTGAAAAGTTTGTGTGCCACTGGTATATAATGGCCTCCTTTTGTAATAAGAAATTTGAGGATGGCTGTTGAGCTCCTCTGTAGTGATGTGAAGTTATTCATCATGATTTGCTAAATACACAAATAGTGGATTTCTCAACCACTTTAATTGCTTTCTGTACAAGCTGAGACATTTGCCACCTAATCACCTAGGTGTGAGAATTTATAGATGGTTCACTTTCAAATGAAGTAATAGGATGGGAAATTCCATTTGAAGCTCATTGTTCCAAATGTCAGTGCTTTACGGCATCAAAACAATAAAACTACAGGGGTGCAAGAGGGTGTGAATTTTCACACACTAGTGAAGGTAAAGCTGTCTTGCCAATGAAGTGTTGATTGTGTGTTGTGTGTTGTTTCAATGAGGTGTGGGAATACAAGACACTGATCTATGGTGGATCAACCTTCCCTTAAACTAGCTTGTTCCTCTGCAGGTATGTTTTCTTGTTCCAACCAATGCAAGTTTCCATTGTAAGTGGTTTGAGTAAAGTTTGCTGAATGTGTTGAGGAGATTAATTTGTCTGTAGTTGCCAGGATAGTTGTACTTTCCTATTTTAATTATGCAAACAATAATATCAATCCCCCTTTCCTTAGGTGCTCGACCATAGTTGTCAATGCAGATGAAAAGAGATGACAGAATAGGGGTCCAAAATTCCAAATTATTTTTAATGGCTTCTGAAGGGATTAGGTCTTCCCCCGTAGCCTTCCCAATTCTCAATTGGTCTACCAGGTTCTTGATTTCATTGTGGGGGGAATCCCTTTGTCGTTTTTAACTGCCCTGTTTATTTGGGTTTTTTTCTTAAGAATTGCTGTTTATTAATATAGCCGGGATACAGACCACCCCTTTGGGACAGCCTGCACCCATCCCTTTTCCCGCTGGATCGGGGCCTGAGCAGCCACAGTGGCAGCCCTGGAGGCCGCAATCTGCCACTTTTCCAGGCCTCGGGGAAGCAGTAAAACACTGCTTCCCGTGGCCTGGAAAGGGGTGTCCTTGGGGCTTCATGCCCCAGGACACCCCAGGGAGCCACTGCTGGGAGAGAAAAGGGCCGCTCGGCCCCTTTCCACTGGCATCATGCCCGCAGTCATTTGGTGGCTGCGGGAATGAGGCGCTCCATTTCGGAGCTCCTTCCAGTGCCGCAAATAGGGTGCCCTATGCGCCCTGTAGCGGCATGAGCACGTCAAGGCCGCACCGTGCCATTTGGACACGGTGCGGCTGTCACATCAAAATGGCGGCACCCATCTGTACAGGGTGCCACCATTTTGACATACGGCGTATGTGCTAGAGTTAGAGAGCGTCTGTAAAGGACACTCCGAGGCAACCCTAGCACATACTTGGTACGTGCTAAAAGGCCCGTCTGGAGAGGGCCTTAGAGTCTTAGCACTATTGTTGTATGTGTTGCCCCTGCAACTTGCTCCTGCCATTACACTCAGAAAAAAAGATGGTACGAGCCGCCAACACATTTAAAAGTAATAGTTCTGCTTGCAAATGGACACCCAGTCTTACCTTTAAACACCCAATGAAGAAAAAAAAGGACACATACAATTAATTGATTTTAATTAGTGATTCCCTCACTGTTTCACTGTTAATAATCCCCATATATATATTGCAGTACCAGTCAGTTGTGTTTTTAATATATTTTTAAAAAAGTTTTGATAAGTGAGCCAGTGATTTTTCTTTTTAATTCAAGTATTTTGTAGTAGTGGGCAAGATAATCAAAACTGCTAGGATGTTGATGTGTGTAAATGTATTTGACGTTCTGTATTAATTTCCTCCTTTAAAAATAAAAATCACTTTCAACACAGTCTGGATTCCAGGATTGCATTCTGCACCATTAGCTAAACTGGCTAGTTAACTGAGATTTACAATGTGACAACATCTACTGCGATACATGTGGCTAATCCCTGTTCTATCATTACTGAGGTTCTATACAAAGGTTTGTACTATAACCTGGCAGCAGACATAACACCCTTACTTTCATTACTAGCTTCAGTGACCCTTCATCCCATTTGTGTATTCATATAATCATATGGAAGACAGATTCATGCTGTAGAAACCAATTAGTCTCTCAAGCATCACTCTCTATAGCTACAGAGTAGTACAGCTACTCTTCTGGAATTTGTCTCTGTTGGAAAACACTATTTTAGTGATGAAAATATCCATCTGTTTCAGCCTTGTTCATCAGGCATCCTGACAAAGGAAGGAATAGCAAAGCACCACCAGCAGCATGTTCAGTCATGACTGTCAGGGGGACTAACCAAGAGCATTAGTACCACTTGTACTATCTCTTTGAGATCTACAGGAGTGAATGAGACTGGCTTACACTGTGCCTCATTTTTGCCAGCAGCTTCTCAGATTTCTCGGTCCCAAAGAGAAAATATTTTCCATCTCACAACAACAGAGTGCCTTAGGCAGTGCTTAAAACTGTTATTTCTTTGACAATGCATTCCAGTATCGTTATTTGTTAGTCTCTTTGGTTTAATAAATAAAATTACTTCCTCCATGTAAACACGAAGTTTGAGTTTAATAGTTTCAAGACACAGATGGTTCTGTTGTAGCAGTTGGGATTCCCCCTCCTGGTTTCCCCTCCCCAAATGACATAGCTTTGAGATCATAATAATATTTATCATAATTACAGTGCTGGTGGCAACGGTGATATTATCCCTGTATCTCCAGAGTAGTTTTTGTGCTCATCAGCACTTGGGTACTAGTTGTAAATACCCCCCCCCCCATACTGATTTTTGCAGAAATAACACATGTGAGAAATTACAACAACAAGGCAAGAGGTTACAGTCTGTGCTTATATGTTGATGTGTTGCACGGACACAGCACTCAGACACATCCAGGTATACTTCTGTTTCAAAGCAGCCCACAAACCTGAAAGAGTGAATACACTGTAGATCGATATAAACCACTGATGTGTTGCATACGAACAATTCAGCCACTACATATGATTCTAGGCCTTCTATTTAAAAACAGAAAAACTGTATTTCTCTGGAAGATTTCAAATGGTGATATTAATAAATGTATTTATTAATTTTTCTCTTCACTGCACTTTCTCCTGTTTTTTAGACCATAATTGTTTCCCAAAACAGTTCACATCAATAAGAGAGGGAAAGAGACAAAGAGAGAACACTCTCAGGATTACAAAGTAAAGAATATCAACAACAGTATAACAACAAGAAGATGCTTTAGGGAATGGGCACTGAAGGGAAAAAGTTAAAGGCAGGAGATGAGTTCTGCAAAACCCCAGCAACTGGTGTACAGTAAGCAGATAGTTATACCTAGGTCAGGTCAGGCTGATCACTCATTGTGGTATTCCTGAATTGAGAGCAATTAGTGATCCCTTGGGTAATGGCTAGAGCCACACGCTCCTCCTTGCTACTGTTGAAGAGCTGTGAATTCTTTCTTTTTCTTTTCTTTCTTTTTGAATTCTTTCTAAGGGAAGGAGTAAGAGCGACCTCTGTAGCTACCTCTGTGGTCAAAGGATATATCCAGGATGACCTTGTCATTGCCTTGATATTATTGCTGAATAACAGGTAGGTCAGTTTCCCAGTGGCTCATAGTCCTCCAGTCAGAGACAGAAGCCAGACTATAGCGTGTTACAGATGCGCACAAAGTACGTGCTCTGTGCATGGTAGGGTTGCGTGAGAGCGTGCTAGGGTTAGGAAGCGGTGTCACTTCCACACGCCCCTAACCCTAGCACGCGCGGAGTGTGTACAAAATGGCGGCGCCCGTTCCACACGGGGGCCACCATAGCTACGTCACAACTGCGCCGCCTCCAAACGGGGGTGGCGCGGAAGTGACATAGTGGGGCTATGCGAGGGCGCCTGGGGTGCCCTTTCCACAGCCCCGGAAGGAGCTCTGTTTCGGTGCTCCTTCCACCTTTGCGTTGCTGGGCGCAGCCTTTACATGGCTGCGCCAGTGACGCAGAGCAGATCTCCTCCTCCCAGCCACTGCCGGGTGTGCTTGGGGCTTGAAGCCCCAAGGACACCCCTTTCCAGGCCACGGGGAAGCGGAAAAAGGCCGCTTCCCCGCACCCTGGAAAGCGGCGGATTGGGGCCTTAGAAGATGCCGTTGTGGCAGCTGAGGCCCCAATCCGGCGGGGAAAGGGCCAATTACAGGCACTCTCCAAATGGGCAGTCTGTAACGCGCCTATATTTCCCTTCAGTTCTCCAGTTTCAGGAACACTATCAGTTGGAGCTCTGTGCTCATTGGGAAGGAAATGAGAAACATGCTTCCCACAGCTGTTCTTTATTGAGCCAATGAATGGGGCCAGGTGAGACTCTCCTTGGCTAAAGGATGTAAACTACAAAACAATTGATGTGTCTTTCAAATGTCAGAGTTAACTGATGTCCCAGCTTTCTTCATGGGTTAACAATGGGGGATGGGTCAACATGTATCCATTAGTCAATAAAATAATCCTTTCATAGTGTGGTAGACAGAATACTACCCAAAACACAACCACAATCACACACATAAATACACACAACATGTGTGCGCATGCACACACACACACCAATCTTGAGATGCATAATTGCAAAAAAATAGCAAATTAGATCTGTATTCAAATAATAATAATAATAATAATAATAATAATAATTTTTATTTTTACCCCGCCTTTCCATAAAAAAGATCAAGGCGGCTTACAAGGATTAAAACATTACAGTACAGGATAAAAACAATTACAATATGAAAATTAAAAACATTGCTACAAGGAATGGGAACAGGAATCAGTATAAAACACATATGTCAAGGGCAGGAGATGGAAGAAATCGATGGCTGTGGTCTGTCTACCTTATACAGTTAACTGGATTATACATCGCAAGCCCCATACTCAAACAACTAATCACACTGTAGAGGGATATTGTAACATCTTTGGTAGAAAGGAGCTCTAGCATGAGCTTTTGCAGATTTGAGTCTACTTCCTCAGATAAATGAAGTGGTACATGAGAGTACATGAGAGAACAGAAATAGAAATTTAAAACTTGTGGTTATGAAGATGAGGTGGCAAGTTCAGTTTTAAGGATGACCACTGGGAGACAAGTTAGGAGGAAGAATGTTGCCTATATAAGCTTGTCCCTGAACCATCCACATAAAGCATCTGAGGTAGACTAAAGTCCAAAAAAGTTCATGCTATAAACTTCATTCTTTGTTAGTTCCTGTAATGTTCCCTTAGGTTGAAGCAGCCAAACAGCAACCCTGTTCTTTAGCCCTTAATCAAAGCAGATCTTTTAATTTTCCCTAGTCTCCTGGGTCTCTGTTGACCACTCCTTGCTTTGCTGAGTGATACCCCTTTAGATCCTCTAGTCATAATTTTGGTATAATATTCATTTTTATAGCATATATTTTGCCTAAGATAGATACATTTAACTTAGCCCATCTATGCAATTCCTTTTTAATCTTTTCCCAGGTGACCTTATAGTTATTATCAAACAGGCTCATGTTATTATTTGATACCCCTTTAGATCCTCTAGTCATGGGGCCACCACCCAGTGAATCTACAATGAATTTCCCTTAGCACACACTGGGACTTGCTAAGGACTTACAGTTTCTTTCCCTTGCTAACCTAAGCAAGCAACAACCGATCTAAGGCACATGTATAGGTGTATAGAGACAGCAGATACTTTAAAAGAAAATATTTATTCTAGCTACACAATATAGAGCAATAAGATATCATTAATGCAAGGCCTCCTTGCCTTGCAAGTACAGAATGCATAGTTACAAGATGTTCATTTCAGGCAAGCCAAACGATAAACATAACAAAAGCCTAGACACTATCTAACACATTTCCTAAGAGATCTTTTTCATCAGCCACTCATAGACTCTGGAATAACCTGCCAGATGAGATCCATCAGATTACCACCTTGGAAACCTCCTAGAAGGCTTTTAAGACGTATGTCTTCTGACAGGCCTTTCCAGACTAGAACACCCTTGCTGACCTGCCTCCCCCCTTCTCTCCCTTCATCTTTCATCCTTTATCTTTTACCCTACCCGGACTCTGCTTGAAAAGTTTTACAGTGCACCCTTGCCTTATGCGGGGATCCATTTTATACCCTCTGCGAAAGGGAAATAGAGCATATTCTCGTCCCATTGAAAATAATGGGGCTAGTGCATTATGCGCGGTGCGATGCATGCACCATGGACATTCACGCCATCGCAACCCCATTGTGTGGCTTTCAGCATAAGCTGAAAACCACGGAAAAGGCATGTTGAAGCTCAACATGTCCAAGACGGAGCTTCTTGACTTTCCTCCATTAGCCCACCCTTCAACACTCCTTTTCTGTCTCTGTGGACAACATTTCTATTCAACCAGTCCAGCAAGCCTGCAGTCTTGGTTTTATCTTTGATTCTTCTCTGTCGTGTATCCCTCAGATCCAGACCACAGCCAAGGCTTGTAGATTCTTTTTATACAATATTGCCAAAATCCGACCATATCTCTCCGCCTGTACTGCCAAGATCCTGGTTCATGCCCTAGTGGTCTCATGACTCGATTACTGCAACATCCTCCTGGCTGGGCTTCCTCTCTCTCACCTCCGTCCTTTAATTTCTGTCCAGCATTCAGCTGCATGCATTATCACATCCACCCACCGCTCTGACCACATCTCTCCTGTGTTGGCATCCCTTCACTGGCTCCCACTCCCTTTCCGCATTCAGTATAAGCTCCTGCTGTCAACATTTAAAGCCCTCCATGGACTGGCCCCTCCCTACTTATCAGACCTTATTTCCCCTCACCTTTCCACTAGGGCCCTCTGTTCTGATAGTCAAGGTCTGCTGTCCCAGCCCAGGATTTCCTCTGCCCCATCTAGGATTCGTCCCTTTTCACTTGCTGCCCCTCACTCCTGGAACCTTCTTCCCCTGTGAGCAAGAGCCATCACTACCTTAACCAGCTTCAAAACGGAGCTGAAGACCATCCTGTTCAGAGAAGCATTCCCAGGCATTGCACAATTGTCACTTGCTATCTGATGTTCTTTTGTTGTCTGTTTTATTGAATCATTTCCTGTATTGCCTTGTATTTTATATGTACAGTATTATCTTACTAGACAGGCCCCTTCCCCACCACCACTCCCTTCTCCTTCTGTGTCGTGTCTTTTTAGATTGTAAGCCTGAGGGCAGGGAACCGTCCAATTAAAAAGATTGTATGTACAGCGCTGTGTAAATTTACAGCGCTTTATAAATAAAGGTTAATAATAATAATAATAATAATAATAATAATAATAATAATAAATAATCTGCGTATGATGCGGGCACACTGTATCTCATTTTACTGTATTTTTATATTAATGTTTTAAATTTTTCTTTCTTGGTTTAATCTTTTTTTAGGACTCGATTGTGTCTTTATGTTAGGTGGGAGGGTTGGGAATTTTGGAATTTTTAATGCATTTTTCTTTTAATTGTATGTTATTTTTCTATTGTAATCCACTTGGATTCACTGAGATTAAGCATAATAATAATAATAATAATAACAACTACTACTCACACAGAGATGGGTTCTGCAGTCCTTGATGGGTTTTGGATACAAGGAGCTGGCACTCATCGCTTAGCTCAAACCGCACCCCTTAAGTGTGCCCTCTTGGCACAGCCCCAACAGCTGGGCTCCCAGACAAGGAAGACTCACAAGGCCACATGGGCAACACAAGGGAAAGACTCAGACCACATGGTCTCAGAGGCCTTTTTAAAACCTCTGTTGGAAGATTCTTGAAACTCTCAGTCCCGCTCAACCGATTGGCCAGTTGGGCCTTAGGTCAGCTATGATGTAAAATCTCATTAGCATGTGATGTAAACTCTCATTGGCATGTACCTCTCCCCAGCTTAACCCTTTGAGAGGAGTCCTCAAATGACCGGTGGCCCAGTCATTACAGTTCCAAAGGTGCTGCAATGTCCCTTTGCTCACTGATCTTCTAGGTGCAGCTTTGTCTTTGAATTTGTCACACTGTGAAGAAAGAAGATGGAAGATCCTAGGAAGAATCAGTCAGTCACAACTCATGAAATGCTCGGGGGGGGGGGGGCTTATTGGGCGAAGTCTGCAACCTAGTGGTTTATCTGTAAATAGGACAGTTAAAAAGACAGTGAAGACCAGTTAGGAAGAGAGGAACTGATAAGTTCTGAATAGGATCTGGAGAGCTGGTAGTGTGGACAGAGTTCAGGGAATTCATGTTTAACTTCTTTTCTAAATTATATATATATATATATATATATATATATATATATATACAACTAATTCTGACAGTTTGCATTTATGAACTGAAAGAGAAGACTAGCCATGCTTTACCACACTGAAACCACTGATCAACACAGTCACTTGTCCAGTATACCAGCTACTCTGAGGCCTGAGTACCAGACTCAGGGAGGGATCTTGAGGGTAAAAAAGGCAAGATGTGTTGAGTGGAGCCCAAGGGTTGGAACTGCAGGGCCAACCTGGCTAGGAATTCTGTCACACACCAATTTCAGTGTCCAGTTAAAGTTGGATTGAGGTATCAATGCATCATTTTAATTTCCCACAAGGTAAAGACTTATTACTTTTGATTGTAAATGCTATATGACAGAATACTTTTTTTATCCTCTGAAATCTTTTATGCCACTTGTCTAGGAAAGTGTTTTTTAATATCCTCTATTGATCTATATTCATGACAGCATGACAATATAAAATGGAGGAAACCAAAGAGCAGGGATTAGCTTAGATCAGCACTCAGTTTCATTTCATTTTATTTTATTTTGTGAAAGAGGAGAATCTGCTTTCTCAAAACAGAACACAAGTCTTAGGAAAGAATTCTAGAATGTATGGGTTGTCTCTTTGAGTGATTTATGACTGTAGCATACCTAGAAGAATGGTCACCTGTTAGTAACATACAGGTGTTGCTTAGAGGACAAGAAGGAACTTGTGTCATCTATTTAATTTTTGTTGGAAGGGGCTGCTTATTTTTGATTTACATAACAACATTTGTGGAAAGCAGTGGTGTATTGGTTAAAAAGCAGATTTCTTCAATGCTGATTGAAAAGCAGATTTCTTGAATGTAGGCCTGAAAAGATGACATGGAGAATTCTAGATGGACAAGAATCTTCACAGTTCAGTACTTATTCTTGACAAAAATACTTGGTTTAGTTGCATAGAAAATGGCATTTTCTGCACATGAAACAAATTTATTACAAGAAAGCAGTATTTTCTCTACATAAAGCAACAGTGTTGTGTAGAAAATGTATCCTACAGAGAAAATAGCATTTCATGCATAGATAATTATACCTATTCACAGTTAATAATAATAATAATAATAATAATAATAATAATAATAATAATCCATGCAGAAAATGCTGTTTTCTGTGCAAAAATCTTCTCAGTATTTTTTTTTTTGCACAGAAGATTCCTGAATTGTTAATAGCCTTTGAAAGCTGAATAGTTTTTAATAAATTTCCTGTAGTAAAGAGTAAAATTATAACATTATTTGTTCTTGCTTAGGAGAATGAAATTTATAAAGCTTTACATCTCTAATTAGGTGCGGGCTGATACTCTGTATTATATTTGTCTGTTATTATTTGATTTGATCTATGATTATTTGCTAATACTGGCTAAGTTAATTTGATCATGTATTATTTATATTGTTATGATAGGTTATTACTGGTTAGGCTGATGTGGTCACATTTAAAATGGTTGTGTAGGAATTTTATTGGGTTTAGTGTCTGGGAGTGCCCACAGACACTTTAATGTGACATGTAGTTTCTCAATACTCCAGCTCAAGATTTTGAGATAGAGGCCAATCCCCTCCCCATTTGGAATTCAGAAGCACTTGCAGGATATGGGAAGTTCTTCTACATTGGCACATGTGTGATCTTAACAAGGGGCATACATCCAGCATCCACATTATCTTTTAGATATGAGTGGACTCACCAATTTGTTTATTCTGCCTTCTTAATATGTTTCTCTAAGTCTCTGACTGCTGCAGTGACTAAGGATGGCATCTCTCCTCTGAATGACTGTCTTGGGTTGGTAATGGACTGGATGAGGGAAAACAAACTCAAGTTGAATCCAGGGAAAACGGAGGTACTTGTGATAGGCAACCCCAGTCGGGGGAAGGAGTTCCATCAACTGGTCTTGGATGGGATCACACTTCCCCTAAAGGACTATGTTCACAGCTTGGGAGTACTTCTGGATTCATCCCTCCAGCTGACATCACAGGTGGAGGTGACAGCCAGAAGTGCTTGTTATCAACTTCGGTTGATTCACCAACTACAACTTTACCTGGACCAGGGGGACCTTGAAGAATTGGTTCATGCTCTGGTAATCTCTCGTCTTGATTTCTGCAAAGCGCTCTACATGGGGCTACCCTTATGACAAGTTTGGAAGCTTCAATTGATTTAATTGATATGGCAGCCAGATTGGTCACCAGTACTTCTAGGATGGACCATATAACACCTGTATTAAAAAAATCTTCACAGGCAGCCGATTAGCTTCCAAGAGCAGTACAAGGGGTTGGTTATTACCTTTAAAGCCCTACATGGCTTGGGCCCAGGTTACCTGCAGGAAAGCCTCTCCCTATAATAGTCCACCCTAAACTCTCAGAACATCTTGGAAGCTCCTATTACAGATACAAAAAACTAGACTAACATCTACTTCCTAAAGATCTTTCACCTCAACTGCTCCTCTAAACTCTGGAATGACCCGCCAAAGGAGATCACCACCTTAGATGCTTTTTAAAAAACCATTAAGATGGATTTCTTCTGGTGGGCTTTCCCACCAGAGCCAACTTAAGCAACATGCTCATCCTTCTCTCTACTCCTGATTGTGTAATAGATGAATCTGAATCCTAACTCTGGTTCGGCAAGTGTATTGTTTTAAATTGTATTATATTACATTGTATTATTGTAGAAGAGTTATTTTAAGAGAATTTTAATGTTTGATACTTGTATGATTGTATGTGATTTTGTTGTGATCCCACCTCGATCCGTAGGGAGAGGCGGGAAATAGAAATAAATTATTGTTATTATTATTGTTGTTGTTGTAATAGGAAGGGGAGGAAGAGAGGGGGATGATTTTCCTCCTCTTAGCTACCTTGATGATTGCCAGATCCCACAGCCATAATCCATATATTTAGAGACATAGGATTTAAAAAAAAATTGCAAAAAAATTGGCATAGTACTATTTTTGGAGGGAATAGGGGTGTGGGGGTGGGAAACTAATGGTTACTTCATAAGCCTCCAATTTCTATTCTAAATCACATTTTTGAACTAATACCTTGAAACATGCCATATGTCACCTGGTTGTATTTAAAATTATGTCAGATCTCAAAGGAATCTAATAAAGGTACAGGAAGGTACAGGTATATACAGTAGTTCACAAAAATATTGAAAATGAATACACTGTCCATTTTTAGTACAATTTTTGAACATGCATGTCATATTTTTTTCCAGTTTTGATGTAAATTGATACAGGCCTGAGGTAGGGAATCCATCGTTTTGGTGAAATTCTGAGCAGTGGACCAGAAGTTTCTAAAGGTTTTCTACACCACTGAAATCTATGGCAGGAACTTCAGCATCACTGAAGTCTATGGCAGGCAAATCTATGACAACAAATGGCTTGGGCCCAGGATACCTAGAGGACCGCCTCTCCCCATACAATCCGCCCCGCACACTCAGAACTTCTGGGCAGCAACTACTGAGGGTCTCTGGAGCAAGATTGGCCTCCACAGCCAGGAGGACCTTCACCATCTCGGCCCCGACCCTCTGGAATTCGCTGCCCGGAGAGCTCTGCTCGGCCACCTCCCTAACCCACGTCAAGAAGGAATTAAAAACCTTCTTGTTTAAGCTCGCATTCCCAGACACAGGCTCCAGTTAGTCTCCCCCCCCCCCCTCCGACAGCAGTGGTCATGCTGGTCAGAACTGGTTTTAACTGTGATTTTAAATTGTAATCTGTTGTGTTTTGAATATATGTACTGTATTGTATTGTTTTGATAGATGCTGTTCACCGACCTGATTGAAAGAAGGGCGGTATACAAATAAAATTTTTATTATTATTAACAACTTTGGCACTACTGAAGTCTATGGCAGGCAATGTTATCTCATATACCCTTAGTTTCATTCTGAGGCTATTATGCCAGTATTTTCACCTGGAAATCAGGTGGAGAGCATCTGGATAAAAATTAAAGGGAAAGGAAACAACAGGGATGTTATTGTGGGAGACTGCTACAGACCCCCAAGTCAAATGGAGGAACTGCATGTTGCCTTTCTAGAACAGATGACTAAACATTCGGAAAGGAGAGATGTAATAGTAGTAGGTGACTTCAACTATCCTGATATTTATTCAAGTCAGACTCAGCCAAAACCTCAAAGTCTAGCAAATTCTTTACTTGCCTCAAAGACAATTTCAATGTCCAAAAGGTGGAAGAGGCAACAAGGGGATCAGCTATTTTAGATCTGATCCCAGCCAACAGGGATAACCTGGGTAATGGGGTGCAAGTGGTGGGATCTTTAGGTGGAAGTGATCATGTTCTCCTGGAGTTAGTTATACAGTGGAAAGGAGAAGCCAGGCATAGGCGGGTTACAGACCGCGTCTTTGAGGCGGGCTGCACCCTCCCCTTTCCCCGCCGGATCAGGGCCTGAGCTGCCAGAACGGCAGCCGCTGAGGCCCCGATCCGCCGCTTTTCAGGCTGCGGGGAAGCAGCAAAACGCCGCTTCCCCACAGCCTGAAAAGGGGTGTCCTTGGGGCTTCAAGCCCCAAGGACACCCTACGGCGGCGGGGAGGGGGAGAAAGGGGCCTCTTGGCCCCTTTCTCCCTTGCTTCGCTGGGCGAAGCTGTCTGAAGGTTGCACCCAGTGAAGCAAAGTGGTGCCGCGGACCAGGAAGGAGCTCCGAAATGGAGCTCCTTCCTGGTCAGCGGAAAGGGCGCCCTAGGTGCCCTGCTGCGGATTGAGGACGTCACGTCCGCCCCGCCCCGTCTAGAGGTGGCGCGGCCGTGACATCCTCACGGCGGCGGCCGTATGGAAGGGCCGCCGCCATTTAGTGCGTGGCGAGCACGCACTATGGTTAGGGTGGTGTGGAAGCACCGCCCTTTTGTAACCCTAGTGCGTGCTCGTCATGCACTAAAGTGCCGGTCTGTAACCGGCCATTGTCATACACGTATTCTAGGCTTTAGGAGAGCTGATTTCAGTAAACTTAGGGAAATAGTAGGTGTGATCCTGTGGTCAGGAATGCTAAAGGAGAAGGGAGTTCAGGACTGCTGGGAGTTTCTCTAAAGGGAGACACTGAAGGCACAATCTCAAACTTTTCCAATGAGGAGTAAAAATGGGAAGTGTCTCAAGAAACTGGGTTGGATGGCTAAAGAACTTTTAATTCAACTAGGTTTGGTAGATGTATAAGAAATGGAAAAAGGGGGAATCACTAAAGAGGAATTCAAAGAAATAGCTAGCACATGTAGGGGTAAAGTCAGGAAAGCTAAAGCACAGACTGACCTCAAGCTTGCTAGAGAGATTAAGAACAATAAAAAAGGATTTTTTGGGATATGTCCGTAGCAAAAGGAAGAAGACAGAAATGGTAGGGCCATTGTGTGGAGAAGATAGAGAAATTCTAACAGGGGACAGAGAAAAGGCAGAACTACTCAACACCTTCTTTGCCTCAGTCTTCTCACAAAAGGAAAAGGGTGCTCAGCCTTAGGAAAATGGAGCAGAGGATACAATAGGGGAAATGAGGCAAATAATATGTGAAGATGTAGTACAGGAATACCTCATTAATCTAAATGAATTTATGTCTCTGAGACCAGATGAACTACATCCAAGGGTATTAAAAGAACTGACAAATGTAATATCGGAGTCATTGGCAATAATATTTGAGATCTCCTGGAGAACAACAGAAGTTCCAGAAGACTGGAGGAAGGCAAACGTTGTCCCCATCTTCAAAAAGGGGGGAAAAGAGGATCCCATCAACTATCATCCAGTTAGTCTGACATCAATACCAGGAAAGATTCTAAAAAGAAAGTCTATGAACATTTGGAAAGCAATGCCATTATCACAAAAAGTCAACACGCGTTTCTGAGAAACAAGTCATGCCAGACTAATCTGATCTCCTTTTTTTTTTTTTTTTTTGCAATTTATCTTTATTTTATTGTATTTTGAAGTAAAAGACAGTAGAAATATACATACAAAAAAGACATACACACAAACAACATAATTTCACAAACAACAACAGAAAAAAATTATTTCCAAATATTAATTTTTCTATCAATCAACTTCCAAGTCTCCCTTCTAGTGCCAGATTACATAACTTTCACAAGAGGTTCACATAACTAAACAAAAAGAAATCTCTTTTACCATCATTATTTTTATATTAAATAGTACCACCAGAAATTAAAAGCAAATAGGAAATAAAATAATGGAATATAAATTTCAAAATTTTCATAATTGCTGGGAAATGCCTATAATATACTTATTATATACATATATTCAAATACAAATCTACACAATACCATTCTTCTTTCACTTTATCTATCACCTTATCTTGCAGAGCGGCTGTTAACAAATCAAGATTTCTAACTTCTTTCAATTTGGATATCCAGACATCTATTTTGGGACAGTGTGGATTTTTCCAACATTGTGCAAATAAAATTCTAGCCAATGTAATCATATATAAAATTATCTTTGAATATTCCATCTCTGTGACCTTATCTAATTTATTGGTCATATTTAGCAAAAATAATAATGGATCAAAAGGAATATCAGTACATATTATCTCCACCATTTTGCTATGAATATTTTTCCAGTACTCAGTAGATATTGAACATGCCCACTAAGAGTGGAAGAAAGTTCCTTCTTTAATACCACATTTCCAACACTTAACGCATCCCGTTTTATAAATCTTATTAATCTTAGTAGGAGTCAGATACCACCTATATAACATCTTCACATAATTCTCCTTATAATTTTGGCAGGTGGTAAAATTTTTTGTTACCCTCCAGGATTTTTCCCATTCTTCAAATTTAATAGGGCTCCCCACATCTTGAGCCCACCTTATCATTGTGTGTTTTATGGTCTCATTCTCTAGGTTCCTTTCTTTAAGAGATTTGTAATACATCGATAAATGTTTCCCTTTATTATCTTCTATGATAATATCCAAATCATTCTTCACAGTAGTAATACCCATTTTGTCTAAATCGGTTTTGAATCTACTACTTAATTGGAGGTATAAATACCATTCAATCTTAAATCCCAACAGGCTTAGTTGTTCCCTGGTTTTCATAATATATTGCCTTTTATCATTCGTGTCTATTAAATCTCCATATCTTATCCACTTTGATGAGTTATCCTTAGTTCTATTATAAAAAGCTTCTTGTGGAGAAACCCAATATGGAAGATTGGTATAATAAATCTTTTTAATTTTAATCCAAACCCATAATAAAGATCTTCTAATAAAGTGATGTATAAACTCTTTATGTTCGTTGCACTTCCCAAACCACAGATAAGCGTGTAATCCATACCTCAGGTCACAATTTTCTAAGTTCAGCATTTTATCATTAGTTAAAGAAAACCAATTTTCTAGCCAGCATAAACAAGCAGCAAAATAATACAGCTTGAGGTTTGGGAGTGCACAGCCCCCTCTTTCCCAGTCGTCCGTCAGAATTTTCCATTTTATCCTAGCGCGTTTCCCTTCCCACAAAAATTTAGAAAGTTCCTTCTGCCATATCACAAAATAATTTTCAGCAGAAATAATCGGAAGATTTAGAAAAAGATATATAAATCTGGGAAGAATATTCATTTTTATGGCAGCTATTCTACCAGAGAAAATAGGTGAAGATTGGACCAAGAAATCAGATCACTTTTAACATTCTTCCAGAGAGTGCCATAATTATTAGGAAACAAATCGATATTTCTATTTGTAATATAGATTCCCAAATATTTTGCTTTTTTACTCACTTTATATCCAGATACATTTGTTAATAAGTTATCTTCCTCAACCGTAAGATTTTTAGTTATAAATGTAGTCTTTGCATGGTTGATTTTTAGGCCTGAGTGATCTGCATAGACTTCTAATATCTTATTAAGATATCCAACAGTATGTATTGGATCTTCCAAAAAACAAATCAAATAGTCCACAAACGCCCTTACTTTGTAGATATAATTTTTAATTTTTACTCCCTTTAGAAAAGAATCTTCTCTGATTCTATTAAGCAGGACTTCAAAGGCCATAATAAACAAAATTGGAGACAGAGGGCATCCTTGCCTAGTACCTCGTTTTATACTAACATATTCTGTTTTTTTCATTATTCACAAGGAGTTGGGCTCTTTGCTTCTGATATATTGATGAAATCCACGTATACATGTTTGGCCCCATATTCACATTATTCAGCAATTCAAGTAGGAAAGACCAGCTTAACCTGTCAAAGGCCTTTTCTTCATCTATTAGTAATAATGCCAGTTTTTTATCATTATGACGCTCAAAGTAGTCTATAATATTTATTACCACCCTCACATTGTCTCTAATCTGACGTTTTGGAAGGAACCCACATTGATCTTCATGGATATGATTAACTAATACTTTCTTGAGTCTTTCCGCTAATACCTTCGTATAGATCTTATAATCTGAGTTTGTTAAAGAAATCGGTCTATAATTACCTAAATCGGTTTTGTTATCCTTGTTTTTAGATATTAAAGAGATTAACGCGTCATTCCAAGACTCAGGTATACCATATACATGTACATCATTTATAGTATCTTTTAAGTGAGGGACCAAAATCTCTTCCATTTTTTTATAGTAGACCATTGATAACCCATCTGGTCCCGGGGCTTTATCAGATTTCATACTCCTAATTACGGAAATGATCTCTTCCGCTGTAATCTCTAAATCTAGGTAATTTCTTTCAAACTCATTTATTTTCATCACATTTTGTTTCTTAATATATTCCTTGATATTCTCTCTTTTGCTTTGATCAGATTCAAAACTACTATATATTTCTTCAAAGTAATTCTTAAACAATTTCTTAATATCTTCTTGGAATGTATAAGTTTTGCCTGAATGCTTAATTTCCGTTATAATTCTATTATCCCTTGATTTTCTTAACTTAAAAGCTAGCAACTTCCCAGCTTTGTTCCCATTCTCAAAATGTTTTTGTCTCATATAGAGTAGCTTTTTCTTTACCTCTTCAATTTCCAGTGCTTTCAGATCATGTTTAATAACTTCAAATTTAATTTTTAAATTCTTATCACCACTAAGTTTCCACTTTTTCTCGATCTCTACTAAGGCTTTTTTCAAATCTATAATTATTTTCAAATTTTTCTTCCTTTTTTCGGAATTAAGTTGAATCAATATACCCCTTACAACCGCCTTACTAGCATCCCATAAGATTTTGTTACTGATATTCTCTGTCTTATTTTCTTTGAAATATAATTTCAACGAGTGTTTTACCTTTTCAATAACAGCCTCATCATTCAGTAAATTCCTCGGTAATTTCCAAGAGTACTCTATTCTTTTTTCAAAAAGCTTCAAAGTTATTAAGTTGTGGTCAGAGAGAGTATTTGGTTCAATATCCATAGCCTGAATATAAGGGAGAATCTTTCTTGATGCTAAAAAAAAGATCAATTCTTGACCACGAGTCATGTGCTTCTGAATAGTAAGTATAATTTTTACTTGCTTGATATTTATACCGCCAAATATCCTCCATTGCATAATCGTCCTTAAGACAAAAAAAAAGACTTAGGTAATCTACCCTGATTTTTCTTTATCAAATTATTTCTATTTGACTTCCTATCAATCTTTGGACATATCACAGCATTAAAGTCTCCCATCAATAGGACATTTTCATGATCAGTTTGTTTAAGATCTTCATGTAATCTTACATAAAAGTGGTCTTTATTATCGCTTGGGGCATAAATTCCCACAACCAAAACTGTCATACCATTTAACTTAACTTCCACAGCTACATATGATCCGTTATTATCCTTAAAAATCTCTTTCGATTCTAGTTTTTTATTAATGTAGACTGCCACACCTCTTCTCTTAGCATCCAATAAAGAGCAAAAACAACTCCCTAATTTAGGGTTTCTTAAAAGTCGTTCCTCCCTTTTTCTAATTTTGATTTCTTGTATATAAACAATATCACCTCTAAGTTTTTCCAAAGAATGGAATACACGACTTCTTTTAAATTTTGAATTAATTCCTTTAACATTCCAGGAAATAATTTTTACCAACATTTTAGATAAGACTTCCTAATCCAATAAAGACAGGCAAGAGGAGCAAATTAAAGAGAATTTTATTAATAAAATAGTTTAATTACTTGTTAATTCACACAATTACTACTGAGGCCCTCTTTTGATTCTTGGTCACTAAATTAAGGGAAAGGAGATTTAAGGAAAGACTTCCTTTAAATCTTTTTCTTTTTAATTAGAAGGCTCCTAATAGGTTTTCACTTGATTCCAGTTGTCTTATTTCCTTATTGCTCTGACTCACTTGACCTTCAATAACCTCCAGATCCTTTCCACTATTTATTCCCTCTTTAGGTTCAGTATTTCGTTGTTCACTCGGTTTCCATTCTCTCATCCGGAACCGATTAGATCCAAAAACATCCTTGTTGTCTTTATAGTCCTTTCTTATTCTATCTTCCATCTCTTTAGCTTTTTCAATATTATCAATCTTGTGTCTTTTCTGACGGTAAGTAAAGGAGAGGCCTTCAAGTCTCTCCCACCTAAAGTCAATTCTGATTTTAATTGATTTTCCCCTATACTTTAATTCTTGATTTAGATCTTTCCAATATTGTTGCTCCTGTTTTTGTACCAAATCCATATTAGATTTTTCCAATTCCAATGTTTTAATTTTATAAGTATCTAAATCCTTTTGAGTTTTGGATACTTCAGTTGAAATTTTGTCCATTCTCTTCCCTAAAATATCTAATTCCTTCTTTAAGTCTTTCCTAATCTCAGATCTAGTTTCCTTAATTTCAGATCTCGTCTCCTTAAGTTCTTCTCTAGTTTCCTGACTTGCTTCCTTGATATCCTCTTTCAATTCTGATCTTAATTCTTTCATTTCTTGTCTAATTTTTCTGATTTCATCCAATAGCAAAATATTAGGATCTGTGACCTTGATGCTATCTTCCAATGATCCCCGCCTTTGGGTTGTTAGCTGCAATTGACTTTGAGTTAGATTTTTTTTTGGTTGTGCCATATTACTGTTATGTTCTTTCTAAAAGATAATAGGGGGGAAAAAGAGATAAATCAAGATAAGGGATAAGGGAAAGAAGAGACAGAGACCAGTAAGTGGCAATCACAAAGTCAATTATGAACTATAAGTCTCCTAGAGATTTTTGACAATCTACTTTAAAATACTTTATGTATTATAACAGTCCTTATATCCTTATTTTAGTTCTAAAGTAACTAGAGAGAATAGTAAACTTAGAATAAAGAAACTATATTGCATTAGTAAAGCAGTCTGGGAGACTCGCAACAATGTATTATTAACAAATTAACAAATTTCCTTCTTGGCTTACAGTGTCAAAATTCACTTTCAGTGACTACAAAAGCTATAGGATTATTTCTATTACTTCTCCCAGATTTACCCTGATTACTAAGATTAATCTTTATCTAATTACATTAACACCTATAGAAATCCCCTCCCCCCCAAAAAAAAAAACACTAAGAGATTTCAAGGAAGTAAATTTGGTCTTACAGCTTCTTTTCTTCGAACAGAACTTCTAGTGTCCATATATAAGTAGTCACTTAATAGTGTTCTTAATACAATAAAGTCCATCTCCTTTTTTGATAAAATTACCAACTTGGTAGATGAAAGGAATGCTGTAGCTATAGCCTACCTTGATTTCAGTAAGGCCTTTGTCACAGCCTCCCAGGATATTCTTGCAAACAAGCTGGTAAAATGTGATCTAGACAGTGTGACTGTTAGGTGGATTAGTAATTGGTTGACCAACCAAACCCAAAGGGTGCTCAGCAATGGCTCCTCTTCATCCTGGAGAGAAGTGACCAGTGGAGTACCACAGGGTTCTGTCCTGGGCCCAATGCTATTCAACATCTTTATCAATGACTTAGATGAAAGAATTGGGGGCATACTTATCAAATTTGAAGATGACACCAAATTAGAAGGAATAGCTAATACCCCAGAGGACAGGATCAAAATTCCAAATGACCTTAATAGATTAGAAAGCTGGGTCAAAGCTAACAAAATTAATTTCAACACGGACAAATGTAAGGTACTGAATGTAGGGCAAAAAAATGAAATACATAGATATAGGATGGGGGACACCTGGCTGAACGAGACTACATGTGAAAAGGATCTAGGAGTCCTAGTAGATCACAAGTCGAACATGAGTTAACAGTGTGATGAGGCAACTAAAAAGGCCAATATGATTCTAGATCAAGGGAAGTAATAGTGCCACTCTATTCTGTTTTGGTTAGGCCTCACCTGGAATACTGTGTCCAGGTCTGGACATCACAATTCAAAAAGGATGTTGAGAAGTTGGAGCGTGTCCAAAGGAAGGCAACCAAAATGGCAAAGGGTATGGAAACCATGCCCTGAGAAAAGACTTAGGTAGCTGGGTATGTTTAGCCTAGAGAAGAAACAGTTAAGAGGTGATAAAATAGCCCTGTTTAAGTATTTTGAGAATGTAGCCAGTTTCTGCTCCAGAGAAAAGGACCTGGAACAATGGATACAAGCTGCTGGAACAGAGATTCCACCTCAATATTAGGAAGAAATTCCTGACACTGAGAGCTGTTTTACAGTGGAACACACTCCCTCAGAGTGTGGTGGAGTCTCCTCCTTTGGCCATCTGTCAGGGATTCTTTGATTGTGAGTTGCTGCATGGCAGAGGTTGGACTGGGTGGCCCTTGGGGTCTCTTCAAACTCTATGATTTTATGATTCTGTATTGCAGAAGGAATCTAATAGATTTTGTGTGCAATATCTGCTTCTTTATTTGTGGAATGTATCCTGTATAGTCAGACTACATGCGGCTACCCGGACTGGGATCCTAGCATGGCGAACATAGGTGTTCTTTTACCTTCATCACACTGTAAAATGCCTGGAAAACATTTTTTTTTTTTTTTTGGTCCTATGGGGCTGCCATAGGAGATCTAAAGGAATAGGATTGTGTGCTTCGTTTTGTTTTGTTTTTGATTAGCCACTTCTGGGGAGAGTGGTAGATCTGACAGAGAAAAGAGTTCAAAGGAAGAGTGAATGAAAGGAGTAGCTAAAGTGGATTGTGGAAAACAACAGTCAAATGCCATAACAGCATTCACCCAGCAGCACTTTTTAGGCCAGCCTGTGAGGACAAGCTGTGGAGCTCCATTCTAGCTTAAGTAGTGTGTAAAGACAGATGATTCCTCAGAAGTTTGTTTTACCAGATTTATGAGAATCTTCCCTTTTTGTTTTAGAGACTTAAACTGTGTATTTACCAAAACTGTTCCTATTGTTTCTTTGCCCTACTTATTAAATGTAATTTCAGAAAATACTGTTAACTTTCCTTAGAGTGTTTACTCAATTTTTATAGAGGTGCTTTGGATGGGTAGATTGCTGGGCTACTTATATTTCTAATGGGTTAGATAGAACTAGAATATCTCATAAGAGGAGTTATCATAAGCGTGTTACAGATGGGCAAAAAGTACGTACTAGGTACGTACTAGGGTTAGGAAAGTACATACAAAATGGCGGCACCCATTCTACATGGGCGCCGCCATTGGGACGTCACAACCACACCGCCTCCAAACGGAGCAGCGCAGAAGTGACGTCCTGGCGCCGTGCGAGGGCGCCTGGGGTGCCCTTTCCGCGGCGCTGGAAGAAATGGAGCTCCTTCCAGGTTTGTGTCACTGGTGCAGCCTTTACACAGCTGCGCCAGCCACACAGATAAGAAAGGGGCTCTTCATCCCTGCCGCTGTCGGGTGTCCTTGGGGCATGAAGCCGCTTCACTGTCACCTGGAAAGCAGTGGATTGGGGCCTTAGAGGCTGCCGCTGAGGCAGCTGAGGCCCCGATCCGGCATGGAAAGGGGCAGGTGCAGGCCACCCCAAAAGCTTCAGATTTTTCATAATGCAATACAGGACCAGGACAAGATAGAGCAACTAGCTCATCCAAGTGCTCCATCCTCCCCATTTAAATTTGAATTTGAAATAGCAAAACAAAGTCTGGCTGAATGGAGAGTAAGTTGTAAGCATGCACAGTTTGTGACAGTGCAGATCATGATTTAGCATCTAATCTGTGCAATTTGTTGTTTTTTTGAAACAACAGCAACTCAACAACCACTAAATATATAATGAGTCACACTGGACTTCCTTTAGATGCTAAACTGTGGATCTGCTTAAGGTTGCTTTTTTGTAAAGCCAGCTTTATGGTTTTGATTGATATATCAGATTCTCATGTGGCATAGGTTTGGGCAAACTGTTATATCCCCTTCTGGTCCTTATTACAGGATTGTTTGTGACAATGATATTCTTCATTGAGATGCTGGACTATAACAAAAGATATCAAATAAAGATTACAACTGCTCTCCCCACTTACTCTGCCAGTCTGTTAACACTACAGGTCTAAGGTTACAGAGCAGTAAGAGGAATGTGCCAAGCATTTGTTTACTGCAACTAGAACAGACACATTAAATCAATTTAAGTCAAGACATATCTAAGTGCATTGGTTCAACCATTTTACTGTAGTTGTACTAACTCATGCCAGTGAGTACCTTCCAAGACCAGACATTAGTAATTTTGAGAGGTGTAAGAAGGAGCCATGAAATGTCAGCCATCATACTAGTGAAGATAATTTTAGAAGGAGCCCTAGAATGCCATTTGGTATGTCTTCCAGATGCAAAATGCTAATTCTGCACTCTAGAACTTATATTACAGTGTGCTAATAAGGAATACAAACACTCAAATATCACTTTAATGTGAAATAAAACACATGGATGAACCCTCAGTATTGTTTCAGCTCCTAAGCCATGAGATATTGTGCAGGCTTTGTTTAAATAACCAATTAAATCAATTTAAACTGAATTATTTGACTTGGTCAATGAACCTGAAAGTTTCCATTCTAATGGACTGTGTTCATTTGCCCTGTGGAAAGAGATGTCCTGAGAGGAAAACAATAGGAGCATTAATAATTTCTGGTATGCAGCATTAAATACTTTTAGAACAGACAAGGTTTGACAATAAATCTACATTTTGGGCATTGCCAAAAACTACACACTCAGATTTTGTCTCATTCTATTTAAGATACCTAAGCAGAGAAGAATTTTGACATTTTTAGTTTTTCAACTAGTTTTGGACTTTTTTATTTTATTTTTTTATTATAGTAACATATATACAGTGTGTCATAAGCGGGCGTGCTATGCGTGGTTTTCAGCATATGCTGAAAGCTGCATGGGAGTGCGTGGGGCACAAAGGGTGGCATGCCTCATTGTGACTAATGATGCGCGTGCTGCTGCCGCCACACCACCGCATGCACGAGCCCCATTCAGTTAAATGGGGCTTGAACATGCACAGTATTTGCTTTATGCAGGGGAGTCTGGAACGGATCTCTCGCGTAAAGCAAGGGCAGACTGTACATACACACAACACATCACCCACCCTTACATACAACCCCAAAACAATAAACAACAATTGTGAGAATACAGTACAGTGGACCCTTGGTAACCGCTGGAGTTTGGTTCCAGGACTCCCGTGGATACCAAAATCCATGGATGTTCAAGTCCCACTAAATATAATGGCATAGTAAAATAGTATTCCTTATGTAAAAGGGCAAAATCAAGGTTTGCCTATGGGAATTTGTATATTTATAAAGTATTTTCAAGCCGTGGATGCATGAATCCGTGGATAAAAAATCCTTGGATAAGCAGGGCCAACTGTAGTAGCAAGCATCAAATATCAAACGTATATAAAATTTCTTGATAAAATGTATTCCTCTTTCTTTCACTGTTAGATTACCCTTCTTGATCCAAATATCTATCTCTAGATTCTTCTTACTTCTAAATTCCTAAAATGCTAATAATAATATTTCTTCTACCTTAATCCTCCTAATATTCATCCAAAATAAAACATAATTAGCTACATAGTAAGATATTTTCTAATTATAATCTACATAGTAGGAGTGTCTTCTTCATTCATTTTTTTTCATATATATTTAATTGATCTAGTTCATAATCCATCCTTTTTTTTCTCACCAAAAGTTTTAAGACAGAACTCTTAATTTTTTTTCTTTTGATCTTCTTCTCATTACCGCAATTAATAGATCCATGTCTTTAGCTTTTAGAATTTTAACAATCCATTCTTCTTCTGTTGGGATTTGATCTGATTTCCAGTATTTGGCAAATAATATCCTCACCACTGTACTCGTATGATACATGGAAATTTACCTTTGTTTATCTTGTCTATTTTATTTCTCATATTTAATAAGAATAATTGGGGATCTAATGGAATTTCTATCTTTAATATCTCAGTAATGAATCTGTGAATTCTTTTCCAGTACTGTTTGGTCCTGTGACATTTCCACCACATATGTAGAAAATTCAGACTTCGAACATGCTATTTTGCCAGTTTTATATATAGCATTAAGCTTAGTACAATACATGTACA
This sequence comes from Sceloporus undulatus, assembly GCF_019175285.1. NCBI lineage: Eukaryota > Metazoa > Chordata > Lepidosauria > Squamata > Phrynosomatidae > Sceloporus > Sceloporus undulatus. Next base: position 82,475,630 of record NC_056524.1, on the reverse strand, counting down.
GTACAACTGATAAAACATTTTGAAGTAACTTTTTTGTAATTCTGGCATAAAGTAAAATTATTAAATAGTTTCCAGGATTTTCCCCAGCTTTCCAAGACTATTGCTTTTCCTAAATCTTGTGCCCATTTAATTATGGTATGTTTTATTGGTTTCCTTCTCTAGATCTCTTTTTAAAAGAGTTTTAGAACATTTAGTTATATGACCTGATTCTTTGTTTAGCAAAATCTTGTCTAATTCATTGATTACATTTATGAATACTGATTGTTCATTGTCTACTATAAATTGTAGACAATTGTATAAAAACCAGTCCATGTTGGGATGATCCTTCTGAAGTTGATCTATATTTTTCATTGAGTGTTTAATTCCTTCCCCAGAAATTAAAATATCTTTATATTTGATCAATTTTTCTTTGTTATTCTTTGTTCTTTAAAAGAATGCCTCCTGTGGTGAGTAATGCTTTTCTTATAAGATGATGTTTGAAATCTTTATTATCTTTTAATTTATTGTACCACAGATGCCCATGGAATCCAAATCTCAAATTACTGCTTTCTAGAGTTAGGAGTCTTCGGTTGTCTAATTTTATCCACTCTTCTAACCAGGTATAACAGGATGCATAGTAATATAGCTTCAGATTGGGCAAAGCCCAACCACCTTTTTCTTTATCATCCATGAGAATTTTCCAGCAATTTTAGAGTTTTTGCCATTCCAGAGGAATTTATTAAGTTCTCTATGCCATCTTTCAAAACAACATTCTTTAATCAATACAGGTAAAATTTGAAAAAGAATCATATGTCCTGGCAGGATATTCATTTTTATTATTGCTGCTCTTCCCATTAATGAATAAGTGTAGGCTAGTTCATTTCTCCAGGCCTCTTTTTATATTTTCCGGAATTTTTCAGAATAGTTTTGGAATAAATCCATATGTCTTTTGGTTAGTACAATCTCTAAATATTTCACTTTATTTTTATATTAAATCCTATTATTATTATTATTATTATTATTATTATTATTATTATTATTATTTTAGTTTCAGTTTTTCAGTTTGAGGTAAATTGTTGGTTTAATACTGAAGTCTTTTCTTGATTTATTTGCAAACCAGATACAACTCCAAAGTCTTGTATTGTGATAATCAAATGTCTTATACTTTTTAACAAATCATCTAAAAACATATCAAATCATCTACAAAGGCTTTGATTTTAAAGGATTCATGTTTTACTTTGACTCCTCTTACTTCTGAATCATCTCTTATCTTATTATTTAATACTTCAAGTACCATTATAAAAAGTAAGGAGGAGAGAGGGCATCCCTGTTGGGTGCCTTTTTCAATCTTAATATATTCTGACCTTTCATCATTTATGATTAATTGGGCCCTTTGATCTTTGTATATTGATTTTATCCATGCTAAAAATCTTTCTCCCGTGTTTATTGTTATAATTAATTATTGTAAGAAGTGCCAGATAACCCTATCAAAAGCCTTTTCCATGTTTGTCATTGTGATATTTGTAGTGTTCCATAATATTTAGAATCGTCCTTATATTGTTTTTTACTTGTCGATTGGAAAGAAAACCGCTTTGATCATTGTGAATCCCTTCTTTCAGTATTTTTTCAAACTTTCTACAATAATTATAGCAAAGATTTTATAATCTACATTTATCAAAGAGTTCAATCTATAATTCTTGACATCCAGTTTATCACAGTCTTTTTTTAAATATTAAACTAATATAAGCATTTTTCCAGGATTCCAGATTCTCTTTGTGTATCATTGAGCATATTCTTTAGTGGAATAAGAATGACATCTTCCATACTTTTATAGTATAAGGCTGGGATCCCATCAGGTCCTGGTACTTTGTCTGTTTTCAACTTTTTAATGGCCTCCGAAATTTCTTTTCTTATTATCATTTGGTTTAAACTATTTCTCTGACCTTCATTCAGAGTCATTATTTTTTGTCTAGATATTCTTGTATTTTCTCTCCATATTCTTCTTTGTCTTTTTCCATTTCAGTTGTGTCTTTACACACATATCTAAAATATTCTCTAAAAATATTTTTAATTTCTTTTTGTTCTGTTATTCTGTTGTCTTTACACTGAAGTTCCATTATTTTCCCTGATTTTTCTTGATTTTTAAAATTTTGATTAGATTGTCCATGTAATTCTGACTGAATTACAGAATTAAAGTCCCCTAGGAATATCATATTACTATATTCTTAATGCTTTAATTCTTCATGCAATTGAGCAAAAAATAGCTCTCTCTTTTTCAAGTGGTGCATATAGCCCTACCGTCAATATTGTAGTATTTTTCAAATTTGCCTCAACTGCTATACAAGAGCCTTCTTTATCCTTGAAGATTTCTTTCGAATTGTATTTTTATTTACATAGATTAACACACGTACGCACACACCCATACACACATTTTTTCATGTTTACTGTTGAGGTGAAACATTGACCAAGTTTTGGATTTCTGATGTATTTGTAATATTATCTGTAATCTTTATTTCGTGAAGACAGATGATATCTCTTTTTAGTTTCTCCAAATATTGAAATATCATATTCCTTTTATATTTTGAATTAAGTCCTTGACATTCCAAGATATTATGTTCACTGGCATGGTTTTTTACTTGAATGATTCTACTTCTTGAATTTAATGTGCCATCTCAGCCTTCCCTTGGTTTGTTTTATTTTATTTTATTTTGTTTTATTTTTGTTTCAATTATTTTTATTTTTCCCTTACTTTTTTATGTTTCAGATCAGTTTATTGCTAATAAAATTTCCAGTTCTTCTTCTTCCTCTTCTTCTTGGTCCTTGTTTCCCTTATCCATCATTTTCAACTGCTTTCAGAATTTGTTTTTTAATGCCAATTCTGTATCCTGGTCTTCTTCTTCTTCATTTGCTATATCTTTTTCTCTTTCTTTCAGCAATATTATTTGCCTCCATTTCCTTAACAATTCTTAAATCTCCTTCATTATTTCTTTCCTCATATCTCCTTGCTCTCCATTCTCTTACCAAGTGTGTTTTTTTCTGTCTTTTCCTCTTCTTTTCCTCTTTTCTCTCTTCTGAATTTTTTGTTCCATATCTTTTGCTTTTTCCAGGTTATTTATCTTATTTCTCCTCTGTTTGTAGGAGACCATCAATCCTTTAATTCTTTCCCATCTGAATTTGATTTCCAAATTACTAATCAATTTAGTCAAGAGCTTATATTTTTACCTCTTCATCATTATCTGAGGAGGAATATCGTTGATGTTTTTAATTTCATTGTTCTCAATCAAAGTTGTAGCTTTTATGGATAATCTGATCTCTCATTCTTGATCTGACAAAGCAAACTACTATGCCTCATGGGATTTTGCATTCTTTTGATTGCAAGAAATTAATCTGAAATATTTTGTCTATTTCCAGTTCCAGCTTTTCACCGTTACAATCCATAAACTGTGCTAATGGAGAAAGTAATCTCATAAAGAGATATTCGTTAGTCTTCATTATTTTTGGATTTTTTAAAAAAATAATCATTGTTTTATATAGCTGTACATTGAGAACTGTAAGATAAGTGTCCAGTTGTTCATTTTTGGATTGGTTTTTGTTGCTTTTCCCTGATATCTTTATGTCTGACTTTGCTTTTGCCTTAACCAAAAAGTAAACCCAAACCCATTGCTTGAATTAGATGAACCCATAACCTTATTGGTGAAGATTCAAGGTAAATCAATTCAGCATTTTGATTCAATTTGAAATAGCATTTAAACCACATATAACCAATTCCTCTGACTGCCATTCCATTCACTTCCAGCTTTATTCAGTGAGTGCAAAAGCAGGGCTTTGTTTGTTTGTTTAATCCAATCTTTAAAAAATTGTTTTGACAAATTATTTCAAAGCCTTTTTCAGCACAGTTTCAGGCCTCATTTGAGGTGTACATCATGCAAATGGCATGCCTTCAACATGGCCTGAAGCCACATCATTTTGCCCATGTGTTTCGGGCCATGAACATAGCCCTGGGGCTCTTCTAACATAGGTCCAAAACACACTGCAGAAATAATCTAGTTCAAGACTAATTTAACTGTTCTGGCTCAGTGCTAGGAAATACTGGGAACTGTAGTTTATTGTAGCACCAGAGCTCTCTAACAGAGAAGGCTAAATGTCTTCAAAATAACAGTTCCCATAATTATTTATCATTGGGCCAGGGCAGCAAAATGGTCTCAAACTGGATTATTTCTGCAGTGTGTTTTGGACCATAAAGAACAGTCTCTTCTCCCTCCATATGGCATGATATACTCCTTACTTAGTGGGCAGAATATTTGGGATGGGGCCAGCAATATAGACCAAATTTCCTCATCCTCTGGGTAGAAGTGTTTGGCTATTCTCAGGCATCTTCCTGCACTCTCATTTGTGCTTCTCCTGAAAAACTTGTCTTAAGAGATTGTCGCACAGTGAAATTCCAGCAGAATAGATGTGCAATCTAAAACTCAAAGATGGATCCTATCACATTGCTCCATAGCTGGGCAGTAGGCAGCCCATTTGCAAGCTGGGCTTCACTGGACTTCTCCTACAGCTTTTCAAAAACAGGATTTTCCCATTTTTGAAAAGCTGCATGAGAAGCCTGGAGAAGCCTGGATTGCATACGGGCTGCCTACTGTCTGGTCAAGGAGAAGTGTGATAGGGCCTGTCTTTGAGTTTTAGATCCCCCGTCTACCCCAAAGAGACTTTATTGTGTTATAATCTCTTTCATCTTTGATCTTGGTGGATGGCATTCCTGTTACCTCTCCAGGACCTGGTCACACATGGTGTGAGTACCACTCTGGAAGTGAGAGGTTCAATGGAGTGGTACTTTTCTGCACTACTTCCAGCCAAGCACTGTCATTCTCAGTCACTGCTGGATCCAGCCACCCTGCTTCTCTGAAGATCCTTCCTGTCCTCTTCAAACTCACCACTAGCTGTTTCAGTCTCCCACCAGTCTTGGATGTCTCAACCCCCCTCCCCTGCTTGTTGAGCCACCCCGGCTTCTGTGCTGTGGCTAGGAGGGGAAGTGTGCAGCATCTTCCAGTCCACTTGTTTCCAAAAATTGCAGCTTCCTCTGGTTCACAGCCAGCTTCCCCCTTGTCAATCCTGGACAGGTATTTATTTATTTTATTTACTTTATTTATATGCTGCCTTTCTCCTAGGCTGAGACCCAACATGGCTTCCATAACAACAAATTAAAAAGATTTACCAAAGGTTTTCAAACCAGTTTAAAAACACCACATTTAAAGATTATAAATTAAAAATCACACAAAAGTTAAAAATAGATAAACATACAGCTATATTAAGAACCTACCTGCTTAATCATTAAAAACTTGCTTAAATAAAAACATTTTTGCTTGTCGGTGAATGGAAAGCAGGGAGAGGGCCAGCGTAGCCTCCCATTAAAGGGAGTTCCAGAGGGTGGGAGTAGCTACCAAGAAGGGTCTCTCTTATGTCAACAAGCAAGCCTGTGATAGTGGTGGGATTGAAAGAAACCCTTCCCCTGATGATCTGAAAGCTCTGGTAGACACAGCTTTTCAATAGCTAGGCAATGTGGACAGCATGGTCCCCACTGTTTCCATGCCCCCTCCATAGTGCTGTATCTATTAAACCAAGAGTGGGATTCCCACAGTCCACAGGCTGTAACAGGCCATTGGGGACTTTTTTGTGCTTGTGATGATTCCTTGAGAGCAAAGCCCTGTGCGTGGCTATTACTCTCAGGGGGATCCCTTTAAAAAAAAAGAACTTTCCCTTCTAGGATCTCCTAGGTTTCCATTCTCGCTCCCTGTTGAGCAGAATGAGACCCCTGGAGGTCCTATAGTCGCGCTGCCACCACTCAGTGAATTATCAATGAACTATATTTCCCAAGCACACACTGAGACTTGCTTGAGAGAGAGAGAGATCTAGTTTCCTTTCTTGCTAACCCACAGCAATCAGTAACCGAGTTAAGGCACGTGTACAGGAGCACAGAGATAGCAGATGCTTTTAAAAGAAGGAAGTTTATTTTAAAGAAATAGTATAGAATAGGAAGGTATCACTCATGCCAGGCCTCCTTGCCTTGCAGGTCAGAAAACACAGTTACAAAGATATTCATTTCAGGCAAGCTATTAGATAAACATAACAAAAACCTAGACGTACTGACTAACACTGTTCCTGAGCTACTCACACAATGATGGGATTCGTAGTCCTTGTGGAGTTCTTGGAATCAGGGAGTTGGCTCCTTGCCAACTCTACCTGCATTCCAGAGCCGGCCCTCCGGCTGCTCAGAGGACAAACCTCTGGTTTCCCCAAACACAGCCAAGATGGAGAACAAAGGACACATGGTCCTACAGGGGTATTTAAAGCCCTCTCTTGGAATCTTTTGAAACTGCCGCTCTGGCACTGTTGATTGGCCAAGTGAGCCTTACATCAGCTATGATGTAGCTGCTCATTAGCATGTGATGTCATCTCTCATTAGCATGTACCTCCTCCCAGATTAACCCTTTGTAGTTCAGGAGAAGTCCTCAGGCGACTGGGAACACAGCCATCACAGTGCTCCACTATTTCCTAAAGCTTTCCTGGCAGAAACAGTTTTGTGGCAATTTTTTGGGGGGTACTATTTCCACTCTTAGAAGCATCCTGGAGCAGAAATTCTGCTTTAAAACAAGATGCCACTTCTCACCTTGTTTTGCCTTTGCCTCCTCAAAAGTGTGTTTTTAAAACAACAACAAAAACAAAACAAAAAACAAAATCATAATTGGCCTTCTGGCTAATCCAGATTTTTTTTTTTAAAATGCCAATCTGTGATTTACCTGCATGAATTCTGCAATGGTTCACAGGAGTCCAAAAACTGCCCCTCAGAATTCTGATATTTACGTTTAGCTTGGAGAAGGAAAGAGTGAGATGTGAAATGGTAGCCATTGCCAAATACTTTCTACTTCACCAGCCCCATCAGTCCACTTCTCTGATATAATCCTCCCTGCACACTCAGATCCTCTGCAGGACATTTACTTCAATCAGCCAGGACTAGGTTCGCAACTATCTGTCAGAGGACTTTTCCCTGTACACTGTGGAATGACCTGGTGGAAGAGATTTCACAGCTCAATACACTGTCTGGATTTAAGACAGTATTAAAGACCAGTCTCTTCCAGAAGGCCTATCCAAATGATTTGTTGTCACTTTTAAATAATGAATTTTTAAATGTGGATTGTTTGAACCATTACATTAATATGTGTTTTTGACTGATGTCATATATTTGTTGTTGTTGCCTGCCTCAATCTATGGGGAGAGGTGGGTAAGAAATAACAACAACAACCATCTGCCACAGCCTACCATGATGGTTGGCAGTTGTACTTTCTTATGCCAAGCCCTCAATCACTTGCATCCAGCAAAGAAAGAGAAGAAAATATGAAATTCATGTTCTCTGGCAGTGAACTATTTTCTAGTGTTCCTAACTTATTTAGACCTTAAGATGGAAATTTACAAGACATTACCTTTATAATAATGCATTTCTTTTGAGAGATGTGTTGCTGAGTTTGGTTTTATATAAATTTTGGGTGCCAAGCGATCAAAAATCATGACCCCTGACTGACCCCATCGCAAGCCACCATTACCCTAAAAGTGAGCTGACCACGTAGCCAGCCTGCCTTGCTGGACTTGGTCATAGAAAAAGGTAGATTTAAACCTTAAGAAACCTGTTCTGGGAGTTGCCCTACAAGTTTCGCAGGCAGCACAAAGAGAAGAGGACAAAGAAGTAGCCTCCCTAATGAGAAAGTGATTGTATTAACAACTCTACCATTTAGATATTTGCCCTCCCCTGAAAAGTGCCAGACCTCCTCTTTGTGTATCCATTGTGTAAGTTTCAGCTTAAACAAAAGATAGCCATCAAGACCTTTGTTCACCAGGCAGCCATAGCCTGAGGTTACGTTTCACAGTATAAATAGGACCGAGATTTCTGCCCTCATTGGGCTTGTCGAGCTGAAGTTCCAAACCTCAAAAACCAGGCTTGAGTTCTCTGAGCCTTGGGCTCCACTGAAATTACTTGAGCTAAGCCAATGCTCACTGTCTCTCTCAGGCCTCTAAGTTAGCTTTGCCCGCCGTACTCAGCTCCCAGCCACCGTGGTCGCTGCTTGCTTTCCCTGTTCCTGCGGCCGTGTTTCATTATCCACCATCACTCACATCCGTCGCTTGGAGAAGACTCCTAAGGTAATTATTCCAACTGTGCCTCTATCCTTTCTCCTTTACCCCCAAGCTCTCCCCTCCCTTGCTTTAGTATTGAATGTGTGTGTGCATGTGTGATCCCTTTTGTTGTGTGGTTTTAATAAATGTTTATATTTTAATTGCATCTAATTGGCACTGGACTCTCTGTTTCTTGGGGTTGGACTAAATGACCTCTGGTATACACATAGGGACCCGATCCGCTGTGTTAGGATACGCCTCTCGTAAATTTGAGCTAATTAAATTCCCCTAATTCGATCCTTCCTAACAGATGGAACATTGATCTTGCAAAATGGAATGAAGCTGAAGCTTCCCCCTGGATTTTCCTCCATGGATGCAAATAAAGGAATTGTTATTTCTTGTCATACAAGACTTTTCAGGCTTACTGTCCCGGCCTTTGAAACTTGACTTTCTTTTCTGATTTCTACTACCTTTTACCTCCCCCTGTTTTTTTTCCTAGATGAAGGAGGGGATTGGTTGGGATAATGAATGAATTATGGGGAATTCAAGAAGCCTGCAGGAAGAAATGAACTCAGTTCCTTTAGTAGTAAAGTCAAACACTCAACATTCATAGAAAGAGTATAGTGGAACTTTGTTATCCACTCGGGTTTGGTTTCAGGATCCCCCATGGATAACAAAATCCATGGATGCTCAATTCCCATTAAATATAATGGCAGAGCAAAATTGTGTCCCTTATATAAAATGGAAAACCAAGGTTTTCTATTTGGAATTTATACTCTTTTGGAATATTTTCAAGCTGTGGGTGCTTGAATCTGTGCATAAAAATCTGTGGATGAGGAGGGCCAACTGTATCTACCTCTATTAGAAATTCTCCTTATTCTGTTCCATGTCACAGTTTTATTCTTTGCTTGTATTTCTAGGTATTACACTATCCTGCTGTATGAGGATCTTATTTTGCATATTTAGGTGATATGCCCCATGCTTTAGATGGTGAATGATGCTCATTTGTGTAAAATGTTTAATATCAGCTACAAATAGTCAGTATAAATACAAACAGATACAAATAGTTACATATTACATAAATAGGTCCAAAATTATGTTGCATTTACAGTTACATTTGAATTTTGAAGATATATTTTAATTTGAAATTACCTTAACTTACTTTGACTTATATAGTTAGAGAAATATAATGACAGCATGAGATGCCAAGGCTGAATTTTCACCATGCTTTACCTTTGTTTTTTTATTGCCAATCACAGAGAACACACCTTTCATCCAACTATTAGTTACAGATGCTCACATATAAACTGCACAACTGTATAAAATTTTCCAAATAGACTTAGGACTCCTTTTTCAGATTGTAGGTTCATCTGCCTATCCTTGATCTTTTCTGGCAACTATTTTGAATATTATTTTGTTTTTTGGTGTTGTTGTTTACAGATACAAACTCTAAATACAAATGGTTTATTCCACTTTCATCTTCTACTCTGGCACTGCAAGGCTTCAGGCTCAAACTCAGAAGTGGAGGACTTATTGCAGAGATGATCAGCTGTAGGAAAAAAATTCTAGTGGCCTTTAATTGAAGTGCATGTAGGATGGAAAACATCCCAGAGAAGAATTGTAGTTCACAGTTCCATAGTAACCTGTCTTGAACTTTTTCTCTCTCTCTCCTCTCTTCTTTTTATGATACCAGTGCAAATGTACAAAGGACCAGGGTTATTTTAGCCCCTACAGAGATGGTATAATTTGACTACTAGATGCACAACAACAAAGAAAGTTTGTTTTCATGCTCCACTTATAAGCTTTCCAGAGCCATCTGGCTGGCCACTGATGCAAACAGAATGCTGGATGAGATGAACCTTTGGTTTGATCCAGCAGGGCTCTTCTTATGTTCATAAAATCCAGCTGCCCCTGAAGGAGCAACAGCCATGACTGGCAAAAGAGTGGATTATTCTGGGTAGTATCTGCTCATGTATTGGGCAGAAACCCTATGCTCTAATTGCCTCTACTCTCCCTGGACTCACTCAGGACTCATGCTAACACGATCCCTCTTTTCTCTCCAGCTATGAACAAAGCTAAGCTTCCAAACAGAGTAGCATGAGCACAAACACTGGTTAGTCAAGAGACAGAAGTGGGATAGATGAAAAATAAAAGAATATGGTAAACAATTTAGTTCCCTCTTCCTCAGCCATGCCTCCACTCCACATCTCCAACAGGCACTGTCACTTAAAGATTAATGGCGGGTCAGTGCTATCCGAAACACATTGCATCTGTCTGATAAATTATTTACTATTTTACAATGTGATTTCCACCTCTCAGATCCAGCACGAGGTTGGTTTCCCAAAATGACTTTAAAAGCAAGCCACTGGAAGACATTGTAGCTCCCATTAATCATTTTGCATGAAAACATATACACTAAGTTACACTGCACCTGTCCATATTATAGACTGCAACAGTGTATATTTAAGGGTATCTATAAACCAAGTTTAATGATGTAGCATGGGCACAATGTAGCATTTACATTTTATTATATGGTATTTCAGGCTAATGTTCCAACTCTTTTCTTAGCTTGGACTCCAGCTGCATTTTAAAATGTGTTTGCAAGCTTTGATGTGTGTTACAATAAAGTAAAACTATAATGATGCTGTCTTAAAAATTTTGCCATGACATAACTTTCAGCTGGAGGGAAAGAGATGTTTTTTCTGCTCTGTGTCATGCTAAGCATATCCAGTATTGTGCTTTCATCCATTTGATTCAGAAAAAATTATTAGTTCTGTTTCATCAGTAGGAATACTGAAATAATCACTGAGGATGTTCAAATCAACACTTCATTTTTTAGAAAGAATAGAATGTACTAGGAAAAGAAAAAGGAAAGCTGCTCAGTGGTCTTAAAGACAGAATGTCCAGCATCATGGAGAAGATGTCCAATCTCACAATCAGATGTTCTATTGCACAGTAGGACTTTTTTTCCCTCTCTCCTGCTCCAAATGTGTTCCTCTTCTATTTTGGGGGATCCCCCAAACATCTTAAACAGATACGAGAAAAAAATTGGAGTAACATTCCAGATATACCTGAAGATAAGTAAATAGCCCTGTATTCAGTGGGGCTGACTCTCATTGAATTGTGTGTGGGATTGCAACATTGACACGCATCCACACTGGCAAGTTGTGCCACATGGTGTCACACCATTCAGTGTTGCTTTTTGTTGCTTTCTCCTCCAAATGGTCTTCTGAATTTATAAAAACAATGCATCTTAAAAGGTTAAAATAATATTTCTGTGCAGAAATTGCTATTTGGTTAGGGAGGGGAGTGTGTGCTTTGCACAGAATAACTCTTCAGTTGCAAATAATTGCAATTGCATCATTATAGTTTTACTTTATTGTAACACACATCAAAGCTTGCAAACACATTTTAAATTTGGTGGAAATTTGGAAATTTGATGAATATTCACTTTAGTCCATCATCCAAGTAATTTGTAAAGATGTTGAATAATATCAGGTCTAGGGCAGATCCCTACTGCACTCTCTTTTTACGTGTCCACAATTACAGGAACCTGTGGTTACAGTCTGTGAATCAGCCACAAATCTAAATAAAATAGCTTTGTCAAGTCCCAATTTCAAGGTTCGCACAAATATAGCGTGCTGGGTTCATAACCCTTGTCGAAGCAAACACAAGCAGAGTTTATGTATGCAGACAAGACACTCAGAAGAAGGTCTGTGAAGAATCTTAGTTGCGTAGCAAACTTCATCTCAAACACAGGAATGAATCTCAATACAGCGAGGTTTCTCTCAAATGAGGGTTCTTTAATCTTTGTTACATAACTATTTACAAAGATAAACGGAGTATAATGAATACTCTCAAATAAGATACTTTACCAATCAACCAATAACCTCTGAGGCAGTTACAGTAACACAAATTGTCATTCTCTCTCAGAAGAAGTGACATCAGCCTTCCCATGATGCACTGTTTTAAAATGCAGACTCATGTAACTGCCACTAGATCTGTCCGCTACAGCTCCACCTAATGGCCACATCCATGTCATTTTCTCAGACCTGTTGACAACATGGTCCTGACAGCATAATTCTGTTTATCAAGACTGTTATTCCATTCAAGAAACACACAGAGAGAGTATTAATATGGAATGAGTTCTCTATGCTGGCTCGTTTCTCTCTGTGCACATAGACCAAATGTTTAATGATTGTTCCAAAATATTTTCTCTGGTATTGTTAAGATTCCTGGTAAACAGTCACCCTGATCTTCCCCCCCAATCTCCATTGTTTCAGAAGATAGGTCCACCAAACGAGGACACAGATAGGCTGACCTTCACTTATGTCTGGTACACTATCCTAGACAATGCTAGTATGATTGCAGACCTTTTTTGTTTTTGTTTCCAAGGTTAAATAAAGTTATGACCCTAATTCATAGCAGCTTCATCTGCACTGCAGAAATAATGCAATCCGACACTGCGTTAACTGTCATGGATCAATGATATGGGATCCTGGGAATTGTAGTCTGTTGTGGCACTACAGCTCTGTGACAGTCAAGGCTAAATATGTCACAAAACTGCAAATTTCATAATTTTATAGACTGAGCCATTGCAGTTAAAGTGGTGTCAAACTCAGTGACTCATGCCTAGTTATTTGTGTACAAGCCCCAAAACTATCTTGATGCACACTACTGTGAAATAGTCATTCTCAGACAGGGATGAGAGGTTAGAAGAACTTGTTTGTTCATTTTCCATCTATCGTTTTATGTATGCCCTGCCTTTCCCCCAGACTGGGACTCAAAGCTACAAAGTAGAGAGAATTACAGTCAGCCCTCCATATCCACAGATTCTGCATCCATGGATTCCACCATCCACGATTTGGAAACACCCCCCCCCCAAAAAAAAATACCCCAAAACAAACCTTGATTTTGCAATTTTTAATAATGGGATATGTAATATATAATTGGACTTCTACATTTACAGATGTTGATAAGCAAGGGAGTCCTGGAACCAAACCCCAGTGGTTACCAAGGGCCCTTTATAGAATAAAAATACACACCATTAAAACATACAAAAAGTTTAAAAAAACAGTACTAAACAAAGAACCAGATTGAAACCATTTAAATTTTAGTTTTTTTAAAAAAGGAATACAAGCAACACAGCACCATAAAATTGTATTTTTTGTAAAAATATCAATACCCCAAAGCTTTCTGGAATAAGAAGGTCTTCACCAACCACTGAAGAGGTCACAAAGAATGAGCCATTCCAGCCTCTCTTGAAAGGGAGTTCCAGAATTTGGGGGCAGCCTTCCCACCCAGAGTGAAGGAGATGAGAGTGAGATGAATGCTACCTATGAAAGTCTTAGAGTTTGGGAAGGCCTGATTTTGGAAGGTACAGTCCTTCTGATAGCCTGGATCCAAGTTGATCATTCAATTTTCTTTTTCTTATGAGTATTCTACTTTTCTTAAAAAGAGTTTAGGAAGATTCATATAGGAGAAACTTTATGGGTCTGAACCATATTTAGATGCATTGAGAGGCTGAATGGGAAGAAATCATTCATTTCCTGACTAGTAATCTAGCTCTGTGCACCAAACAAGAGTGTTAAAATGTGGTTTTCTTGAGACATCCTCATTTAATTAAATTTAGACAAATAGTTCACACTTTTGGAATGGATTCTTATGAGTTCAGTATGTTCCTTCCTCTTAATTGTTCAGTAAGCAAGTCTTTATTTCACACCCCTTCCCCAACAATGAGAAACACATAAACAAACAATCTATTCCTAGATAGATAATATATTTTGGGGAAAGCAAATATTCCAAGCATTCAACTAAGTAATGTTAGCACGAATCCTATGAGTCCACTGTAAGGAGGAGACATAAGCGCAACTTCATGGAAAGAAAGAAAACATTTATGAATAGTCCATAGCATGCACCTCAATTGTTGTAAGATATAAAATAGTCAGCACTCTTGCCTTTCTGTTATATCTCTGGAGTGGTAACCATGGCAACACTGCTAGCCCCCTCCCCCCAATTTTATAAAGCAAATAGGAGTGTTTGTACAAGAATATACAGAATATATGCATATAATGCAGATAACATTCATGGCTTTTTAAAATTACGTTTTTGTGGCCTAGTTTTTCCTCATATTTTATGCAAACTTTTCCTCTCCATTCTTCAAGCCAATTTTATTCCTGCTATTTGATGTTTTGCTGGAATTAAGGTCAGATATTTGTTATTTGTTCTGGTATATTTATGCACGCATGAGTATTCCCCCTCCCCAGTTAATTCTTTGCTCCCTGCCTTTTTCATTACTTCCACCTATATGTTTTCTTCAGTTGTTAATAGTTTCCATTTAAAACCAGCTCTAAAAGCTTATTGATTTATTGTATTTGGTTGCGTGAGTTCTCTTGTCAGCCCTGTGGAGAATTTCAGAACAGAAGCTTCCTGATGAGCTAGCATCCCAATTTTTTTTGCCTGAAGCTGGTGGTGTCTCTCCATTTCTTCACAGCGGACATGGAAGTTGGAAGGCTGGAAAGTTAACACTTCTTAGCTGCAGGATTTGCAAAGTCTTCAGAACCTGGGAGAATACGTACAAGAGCAGTGGATGAATTATCTTGCCTTTCTAGAAATACTGGGGTTAATTACAATGAATAACTACTTGAGATAGCTTGAGACAACTATGCCTGGAAACAGGAAAATATAAACACACACACACACACACACACACGAAAACTTGGAGGACTAATTATTCAGGATCTGCATGGCATCACAAGTTGTTCCATTTCATTGATTTATCTTGGTTATTGGTAGTTTGTGGGTGCATTTACACCATAGAAATAATGCAGTTACACACCGCCTTAACTGGCATGGCTCCATCCTACAGAATCCTAAAATTTGTAGTTTTGATTTGTGGCATCATCACTCTTTGGCAGTGAAGGTTAAATGCTTCCATTGTGAATGAGATACATTTTTGGTGGCCAAATACTTTCAAATTGACTATCTCAGTTGGAATTACAACACAGATATTTTCTGCTATTCAGGGAACCTTTCAATCACACTTTTAACTGGAAGTGATAAAGCAGCATTCTGTAAAACATATTTGTCTGCAGCCCCTGAGAGAGAGGTTGCTGCCACACTGCAGAATACAGAAAGAGAGAGAAGGAGAGGTAATTTCTTCTAGTATTCAGATATCTCTTTTAGAATATCATAAATTATGATGCTGAACATATCTAGCAGAGATATCTGCAGATTAGAACATTAGAAAAAGATCCCAAGAAACATGCCACTAGTCCCATATGTCCAGTGAAGTTTTGGACATAAACACAGGGTGATAGTACATATTTTTTTAAAAAAATCTTCAAAACTTCATTTATTGCACTACCTTATGTCTCAAGGGCCAGTATGGTGTAATGGTTTAAGAGTTGGAATAGGACACTGTAAGAGCAGGGTTTGAATCCCAGCTCAGCCATGGAAACCCACTGGGTGACTTTGGGCAAGTCACAGACTCAGAGAATGGCAAGGGCAAATACCTTCTGAAGAACCTTGCCAAGAAAACCATATGACAGGTTTCCCTTAGGGTTCCCATAAGTTGGAAATGACTTGAAGGGACGCAACAAAAAACCCTATCTCTCCTTGGGAGCCAGTGGGTTGTAGTGATTTGAATGTTGGACTATGACTCTAGAGATCAGCATTTGATTCCCTGCTCAAGCATGGAAACCCAGTAGGTGACCTTGGACAAGTCATAGGACTTTTTCACATGGCACATAGGTCTTCCATCCCGGAATGGTTAAAGTGCAGGCATCCCAGAAAAAGCAAGCCCATTTGCTAATGGTGATCACACACAAGAGCACAACAAGGGGTTAAAGGCACATTACATAGGGCCCAATGCGAATTTGGGTATCAAACGGAGGAGGACAACCCCCATTGCTACCTTAGAAAAACCTTTTCCGTGCATGCTCCAAACTCTGAGTTCCACAAGGGCATACACACCCACATGCTCCAGGGAGGGAAGAGAAATAGGGAGGAAAAACTCTTTGCCTCAGAAGCTGTGTCAGAGGAAGGCAGGCTGAGGCTTCCCTTTGCAAACTCTGTAAAAGCACACACAAAGACACACACAAACAAGAGAGAAAGAGGAGGAGGCTGGGTCCATAAAACTGCTTGATTCCAGCGAGGGCTGATACTCCCAGATGCCCTCCTTTTCCAGGTCATGTCCTCCATTTCTCCCTCCTGTCCAGGAGGAATGCCAATACGTCCTCTTTCTGCCTTCTCCCAGCAGCTGTTCCCTGAATTAGAGGCTGCAGGAGGAAGGAGAAAGCAGCTGGGTGAGGGAAGTGTGTGTGTATTCCTTTAAGAAAAAGGCTTTCTCCCTCTCCCTGGAACAGCAAGGGAGCCTGGGAAATCTGGGAACAGGTGGCATTTGGAGGCATGGTTTTCAGATGGCTGCCATTACGTGAAAAGAGTGAATTCGCAAATGAAATGTAAATGTAAATATGGTAGTTTTGCAAATTTGCTTGTTTCCTGCTTCACCTCACTTTCTCTCTGAAGTCTGTCCTGGTTGTGTGCAATGTCATGTGAAAAGCAGTTGAGAACCTGTCCCTAATGCCCTGAATGACCCTGCATTGGCACCAGCACAGCCTTCCAATTTTCCCCGTGTGAAAAAGTCCATACACTCTTAGCTCCCCCCCAAAAGGCATGATAATTTGCCTTAGAGCTACCATAAATCTGAAATGACTTGAAGGCAAACAACAACAATAATAACAACAACTCTCTCATAGAATAGTGTTTCTGAAAATTAGGAGATAGTAGCATGCCATAAAGTCCTACCATGCAAAGTGAGAGCAACATTACTGGGATTTCCTCTAAACTGGGAACTCTTCAGCAGCACATAAACGTATCTTCTATATCAGCAGTTCTCAAACTTTTTACCCTTGTGATCCCCTTTACATCTATATGCAGATGTCATGCCCCCTCCTGCTTGACATAGTATGAATAAAATATTTTGTTTGTTCAGTATACACATTCATGTATATTCATATTTTAACATTTCATATGGAAATAGCTGCCCTTCTCCTCTTTCAGGCAGAGGCTCCAAGAGCCCTCCCTGCCTTTCTCTTCCCCTCCAGGACAGAAAAGGTTTGTGGAGAAGAGGAGGAGGAGGAGGAGATGTGATCAGTGCCTCCCTTGAGAAACTCTCATGCCACCTAGGGGTCCTGCTCCACACTTTGAAAGCATATATAATAAAAGCCAAACATCCAACAGTGGGGCTGGTGGCTTTCTTGCCAGTGAGACAGTCCATCCACTCCATGTTTCAAGCTGAACTTTAAAGGAGCTACCAATGCTGCTATTTCAGGAAGAGAGGCCAACTGCCTCTCTGACAAATTACTGCCTCACTGACATGGAAGCCATTTGCTGCCATTTGTTTCTATAACTTTAGACACTTGGGGGTGCCTGCATGTCTTTACCCTATACATGCTGTCTCTAGAACTTACCTCCTTTACTCAGTCACCCATTGTGGGGATGTAGCTATGTAACCACACCATCTGACCAGAGGAGTTTATCACATGGGAAGAATTTATCTTAATTTCGAATGAAAAGAAAGTGGGGCCAGAATGCATTCACGTGAATTCGCTAGTTCAGCGAATATATGTGAATTCGAATTGCATTCGAACTGACTTCCCATTGCCCAAAAACAGCATGGTATTGCCCAAAATTGCATGTGGTAGTCTATCTCGCAATAACGTTAAACCTCATGATTGCATTCGGATTGCCATTGGATTATACTTCCAATTTTCCTTTGTCTGATAAACTGCAGAGTCTTTTGTAAAAGGATCCTCTCCTGCTCTCCTTTCCCCAAGATGGTAAGTGTGGGCTCTGCTGAGCTGCTCCTTCCCTTGAAACTTTCCTTTAGTTAGTCAGGGTTTAGGCATATAAATATATTTGAATTACCTTCAAATGTAATTAGTAAAGTTTTTAGTTTTGAAATTTGCATATTGCCTGTTTGCCTTACACTTCTAAAACTAGTCTCAGAGAGTTCCAAGAGATTCACCACTCCCACTTGTGAACTCTGCTTAAAAAAAGGCTCAATCTATTGAATTGGTCTTCATATTTCCCAGAACAGAGGCTAAAACCTAGGGGGACTTGGGGGGGGGGGGGGGGGAGACACACACACACACACACACACACACACACACACACACAGATATGGGTTTTTTGGATTGGCAAGGAACTTCAGGGATTGCAAAAATGGGTTCCACAGGCTGCATATTTCCTTCACATCTAAACTAGTGCCTTAGAGACCTCACATTTTGCCTCCTTGAAGTTCAGACTCTTTAATAAGACCCTTATATTTGAGATAAAGTCTCTGTTGAGATCACTTTCTTCTCAGTATAATTCACTCTCTCCCACACCTTGATTTTCCATGTCTGTCATTCTTTTTTCTCTCAACCTTTTCCCACCTCACTATTTCTAGGTCATTTCCCCCTAACTTCAAAAGTTCTCTGTTCTTCAAAGTAGATCACTTTCCCCTCCATATATCCTCTTTCTACCACCAAGTATCTGATAAGGCAGTTTCATAACACAATTCATATTCTGTTCATTCCCGAAGCAGAAAAGATTAAGCTCCTTACAAATATTATGTACTTGCAAAGCTCAAATAGTATTAAAGATAAATGCTGGATTTCTTCCCTTGCCTGATCAATACCCAACATTGGAGTGGTGTGCCTCCCAACTTTGCACAAACTGTTAAACACACACACTCTCTGCCTATAAGATGCTACACTGCTTTCACTACAAAATGAAAAAGAAGTCCAGTGGGAAGGAGAGATGGCATCTATTACATGATTAATAGATTCTATGTGTGTTTCCCAAATGAAGAAAACAGCATATTCCATATTATTGATTCTTGGGACACCCTGCAGTCTGATGCCATGCTGGAAGGTAGACTGCCAGAGAGCTGTTTTGTACATGGCCAGGAGGCTGTGAGCCCACATTGCACTATGCTATGTGTAGCATTGTGATACAGTTAGCATTGGGCAGTGGATTATAAAAGCTCACCATGTCTCATTTTCAGCATGTTTGCTGTTTGATTGGTAAGGATGTAATTCTTTTCTAATTTTTTTATTGATGCCTGTAATTTTAACAATTTTATTCTTGCGGAACAGAAAAAGCTGTTTTTTGTGCAGAATATGTTTTGTGTGTATGCTCACAAAATAACCACATGTAAATTTTGCATGTGGTCTTCCGGTTGTAATGCCAAGACGTGTGGAAGCGGGTAGCATTTGCTCGGCTCTCCTTTCCACTGCAGTTAGACCTGTTTAAGGTCCCAACCAATAACAGCGAGTTGGAGGCCAATAGGGTACCCAAGCCGAGGGAAGCTTGAGTCGTGGGTTTGAAGGGGGCCTGAGAACCCAACTCTCCTCTATCCCACCAAAGGGAAAGGAAGGAGGGAGGTTTGGAGAAGGTCGCAAGACAGCCGAGACTGCAGTGAGATTGTCTTCGGACCTCAGTTTCAGGCACAACCTTTTTAAATTGTGGAGTTACCTCGAGAAGAACCCGGCGGGGTAGCATTTGGAGGACACACTATACTGTCTTTCGGGAAAGAGATAAGAAGTTGAACCCAAGGCTTGGGATCCTCTTTGGAAATTGGAAGGAAGAGTAATAGTGAGCTCAGTTTGGATTGTTTTCTCCTCAATTATAGAGCTCAGAAGATAAGTACAGCAAGAGGGATATATAAGAACGCATTATTCTTAGCCTTATTTCGCTTCTTCCCCATTTTGGACACTTATTATTTGTTTTTCTTGTCGGGGACAAGATTTAAGAGCTAAGATTTTTGGGGAAGAAGGAACTGAAAAATCTTTCAGTGGAAAGTGAGAAAAAGGGAATAATATTCCTGAAGCAGCGTTTCTAGCCAGGCTTCCCTGCTTTGCTTCTTCTGTTTCCTTTTATTGAATGAGAAGTAGTACTCCTAAAGTTATTCTTCTGAGAAAAAATGTAGCACGATTGCTGGATTACTGTTGGATATACTCTGGCAATTTTGTCACATGAGAAAACTTTGAAAAAGATACTCTGTTGTACAAGTGATATTACTTTGGCATTTGGTTTTTGGAGTTCTTCAGTTGCTTTCTTCTTTACTTGGCTTTTTGAGTAAAGAATTTGGGATTTGCAAGAGTGGAGGCAGCTGAAGACAAATAATAGTAACAAAACTGGAGCAGCTGGAGATAAAGCAGATGTGGAGAGAGAACCAGGTGCGGACAGAGAGAGAGAATTTCATCCTTTTTTCATTTGCTTTCTTTTCTTTTTGGGCTTTAACTCCCAAGAACTTATAAGGGGAGCAACAATTTGGAAGGAGGGAAACTTCCTCAAGGTCATATTAAATGGACACGAGAAGCGATAAGAATAGAAAAACAAACATAAGTGGGAACCAACAGAATATTGGGCGTGACTCTTTGGATGGGATTTGCAAGCAATCAGAAATAACGACATTGATATTAGAGGAACTCCAGGAATTTAAGAGGAATTTTAAACTGGAAATTAGGGAAGAACAGAAGAACCTAAGGGAGGAAATTAGGCGGGACATGCAAGTGGAAATTGATGGTCTCTCCAAAAAAATTGACATGGTAAACAGAGACATTATAGAAATAAAAAAAGAGGTTCAAATAACCACGAGGAAAACAGTCAACTTGGAGAAGAAAGTTACAAGATTAGAAAAACATCAGCATCAGGAAGATTTTCTTTTGCAGATACAGGAAAAGAGATATAGAGATAAAGTTATCAAGATCAGAGGGTTGCCAGAGGTGGAGGAGGAGGATTTAGAAGAAAGAATTTTACTTGCTCTATCCTGGTTTCTGGACATTCCGTTGGACCTAATTGAGTCACAAACTGATAAATTATTTAGAGTCAGCTTTAAAATAGCCCAAGAAAAAGGGCTCCCACAGGACATCGTTATTTGCTTTACAACCACGAGAATAAAAGAAAGGTGTGTTCAGAAGAATTATAAGGATAACCTGGTGATTGATGATATTCATGTTAACATATTCAGAGATCTGCCCTTACAGGTTATAAAACAGAGGCAACAGTACAAATTCTTGACAGTGCTATTGCAGAGGAAAAAAATAAGTTACAGATGGGGGAACCCAGAAGTAGTGGTTTTCATGTTTAATCAAAAAAGAATCAAGATAAACATGGTGGAAAAAGCTAGGGACTTCTATAGGTCCCTTTTATACTCAGAGCCCAGTGGAGGTGAAAACCACAGGGAAAAGAACCCAGAAGGAAGAAAAGACATAGATCAGGGGAGAAAGGATTCTCTAGATTTGCAATTGGTGGACAGAGAAGACCAACAGAGGACCGCAGCAACTCAGAATCAACCTGTTCTTTTGAGTTTGGATTCAGAAGACTCTTTATTTACTCAATTAAAGATGTTTGAAGCTTAATCAGGTTTAAACTTTTTTTACTTTTCCCCATTGAATACTTTTGAACGCTTGGAATTTGATAGGCGAGGGGGACTTTCGTACTAGGAGAGACTTAATTTATTGGCTCTTTCCCCCTTTTTTGGTTTATAAGGTAATCATATTAATTTGGAGGGAGATATAAGAGCAAAAATGATGATTAAGTTTGCATCTTGGACTGTGGGGGGCATAAATCAAGATAAAAAGAGGAGACAATCTTTTCATTTGTTGGAGAAGAGAGGTTACGATGTAGTTTTGTTACAGGAAACCAAAATAAGGACAGGAGAGCAAAAATATTTGAGAAATCCAAAATTGGGTAACTGCTATGCATTATCAATTAATAAAAGGAAAAGAGGATTGGCAGTGTATGTTAATAGAAAGTTTCAAACAAAGGAAATAAAAAATGACCAGGAGGGTAGATATCAAATATTAGAAATTGATACTGGAGACACGAAGATGATTATGGTAAATGTATATGGACCGTTTGAAAAGAAAGACATCTTTTATCAGAAACTAAATGAGGAATTAATGTTATATGATAAGGATAACATCATTTTGGCTGGGGACTTTAATGGGGTGTTAACGCCAAAAAGAGATAGGAAGGCAGCAAAAAAGATAAAAGACAATCAAGGGAGACTCCCAAAGACCTGTAGGGACCTGATCAAAGAACATAGCTTAGAAGACCTATGGATATACAAAAATGAAGATAAATCAGGTTTTAATTTTTATTCCGAGGTGCATAGGTCGTGGTCGCGTATTGATTTATTTTTGGTATCAGGAAATTTAGCTACAAAGGTAAAAGCAATAGATATAGATCCCAGATCACTATCAGATCACTGTTTGATTGAGATATCTCTTGAAGAGGACAGGAGATATGAGTTCTCATGGCGTTTAAGGGATGATTTATTAGAAGATGAACAATTTGTGGATAAAATGAGGGAAGAGGTGATCTCCTATTTTAAAGTCAATGAAACCCCAGAGATAAAAAGCAAAATAGTATGGGATGCAGGGAAGGCAGTATTCCGAGGAATATTGCTTAAAAGGGCATCTGAAATTAAAAAGGCTAATGGAGAAAAGGAGAAGGAGTTGATGAGAGTACTTAAAGAGAAAGAGCTCCTTTTGAAATCAAATCCAACAAATGATAAAATTATTAATGATGTTAAGATTCTTCAAAAACAGACGCAAAGTAAGATTAATCTAGAAATAGCCAGGAACTTAAAGATCTCTAGGCAAACTTTCTTTGAGAACGGGAATAAAGTGGGGAAGTGGTTAGCAAAAAAACTGAAAAGAGGGAAAGAGCAGAGAGTTATAACAAAGTTAAAGATGGATAAAGAGCTGATTACTTCCTGAGAAGGGATTGTTAAAGCTTTCAGAGAGTATTATAAGGACTTGTATAAGAATCCCGGAGACAAAAAGGAAACGAAAACTTCTTTAAAAGAATATTTAAAAACAAAAATTAAATTTTGAATCCCGGATGAACATAGAGAAAGTTTAAATGCAGAAATTTCCAAGCAAGAGATTTTGGCCTCAGTTGCCAGCCTGAAGGAGGGAAAGCTCCACGCAGAGATGGCTTTACCTCACTGTTTTACAAAAAATTCAAACTGGAGCTGTTAACCCCCCCTATATAAGTTATTTAACTGGATAGAGAAAGAAGGGATTCCTCCCTCATGGGAAGCAGCAAGTATCTCCCTTATTCTAAAAGAAGGGAAAGACCCACTGCTGGTATCCAATTATCGTCCAATAAGCCTTCTAAATGTGGATTACAAGGTGTTTACCCATATTTTGGCTTCTAGACTTAAAGTTATTTTAGGTACTGTCCTAGGTAAAGAACAGAATGGTTTTCTGCCAGGCAGACATCTAAAGGATAACATCAGGCCGATTATAAATTGTCTGGAATACTATCATGTAAACAATGACAAAAAATGTGCTGTGATTGCCCTGGACATGGAAAAAGCCTTTGATTGTTTGAGGTAGGATTTTCTGGTAGAAACTTAACAACAAATGGGGTGTGGAGGAACTTTTATTGAACAGATAAAGCAAATTTATAATAAAGAAAGTGGCCAGGTAGTCGTTAATGGTGAAAAATCCCTAGACTTTAGTCTACATGGGGGGTAAGACAAGGATGTCCTATATCTCCATTACTTTTTTTGACAGCAATGGAAATTCTTATCTCTGTAATTAATACTAACAAAAACATTAAAGGTCTGAATAAAGGGGGATGGGAAATAAAATCTAGGGTTTTTGCAGAAGATGTCACATTGGTGTTGGAGGACCCGAACCACAGCATCGAACAGTTACAGTGGATCCTTGTTATACGCTGGGGTTTGGTTCCAAGATCCCCCGTGTATAACAAAATCCGTGTATGCTCAAGTCCCATTAAGTATAATGACATAGCAAAATGGTGTCCCTAATAAAAAATGGAACATCAAGGTAAATTTATACTTTTTTGGAACATTTTCAAACCGTGTATGCTTGAATCCGTGTATAAAAAATCCGTGTATAAGAAGGGCCGACTGTACTTTATGAATTAGATCGCTTTGGTCTTTTTTCAGGCCTAAAAGTAAATAAGAACAAAACAACGATGATAACTAAGAATTTGACTAGGGAAGAATGTGAAGTTTTAAAGGAGAAGTCGGGTTTCAAAGAAGAAAAAAAAACTCAAATACTTAGGGATTTGGTTGGCAAAGGACAACTTGAAATTGTTTGAAAACAATTACACTGATATGTGGAAGGATATTCAGGAAAATTTGAGGAGGTGGAATCAATTAAATCTCTCCTTACTGGGGAGAATAGCCACTATTAAAATGGCAGTGCTGCCCAAAATTATGTTGTTGCTACAAAACTTGCCGATTCTGATTAAGGAGAGTACTTTTAGAGACTGGGAAAGAGAGTTTAAAAAATTTGTTTGGAAAGGGCAGAAGCCCAGAATAAAGTGGTCTGTTCTAAAAGATGCAAAATACAAAGGGGGATATTCGCTTCCTGATATCCAAATTTATTATTGGGCCTGCAGCCTGATATGGCTGCAGTGCTGGATTAAATTGGATGACCCCTTTACTTTGAATTTAGAGAATACTCAATTAAGAATACTCAAAACGTAACATTTTTGTGTTACGAAAAGTGGAGGCATAATAAGGATTTTAATAACCACCCCTTTAGGAAATCGCTATTAACAACGTGGCGGAAGATCCAGAAACTGTTTTACTTTAAATTACCTCTATGGACTTCCCCACAAGAGGCCTTTTTTGGGAGATGGCTTTCCCATGGCAAGTGGCTTACTTATAAAAATTTGTTGAATTTCAAGGGAAAGGGGAAGGCCAGCCCAAAAGCAAGGGAAATGCTTCTAGAAGAGGGCTATAATGTATCATGGTTCAACTTTCTCCAGATTACTCAGAAACACAAGGAGGATGAAAAAACAAAGGGGATAGAACTCTCATTTAATGACCTGGATGAGTTACTTTGGCAACCGGATAGAAAAAAAATAGCAAAAATATGTAAACTATTATTGAATCTAACATTGGAAAAATTTGCTGTTAAAGATTACATGTTGAAATGGGCTAAAGATTTGAATACGCCCATACATATGGATGAATGGGAGATAGCATGGAAAAGAACGGATAAGTTTACAGTGGGTCAAAACTTAAAAGAGAATCATTTAAAGATTATGAACAGGTGGTACATCACTCCTTGGAGGCTGAAAAAGATGTTTAAGGTTTCTGACGGCAATTGTTGGAGATGTGCTCACAGAGAAAGGTACACTCTTTCACATGTGGTGGAAGTGTAGGGAAATTCAAAAATTTTGGACCATGATACATAATTCTATGCAACAGATCTTGGGTATTAAAATCCCATTGAATCCAAAATTATATTTACTGAATATAGCTTTTGTATTAGATCCGAAAGATGATTCTCAAAATTGGAGAATACTTTTATATCTGGTTACATCTGCTAGAATAGAGATAGCAAGACTCTGGAAATCTAGTGAAATTCCAACATGGGAAAATTGGATGATAAGAATTAACGAATATAGAGAACTAGACAGAATATCTTGTATTGTGCAAAACCGGGACAATAAGAAAAGAAAGGAGGCGTGGAAGAAAGTTTTGGAAGTATGGGAAAGGGAATGGGATTTAGATATATCTCTAGTTGAACTTTAAATACTTATCTTATTTGTATAATAAGGAGAAAAGATTTGGCTTGTTTGTTGTTTGATGGGGGGGGGAAATGATTGTTATATTATAATATTGTTTTTCCTCTTTATCCTCTTCTTTTCTCTTTTCTAGAATCATGTCTACTTTTGGATATTAGAGGATAATATAAAGACTGTCTAAATATTATTATCACTATTTTCTTTTAGAGGACCCATGGAAAGATACAATTGATGTGATTAGTTATTTTATGGTAAAAGTACAGATGAGATAGTTTTCAAGATGTATACAGAATTAAGGAATAATGAGAAGTAAACTTACTACGGAGAGGGTTTATAATAACCATGTTTTTGGGCATCGGAGATAAAAGTTTACTAAAGAAATTTAGACATCATTCTGGAAACAGGGTTTCAGGAGTAAGAAGGCTATTGGAGACTCGACTACCGAAAGACAGATAAGGAAGAATGAAATGGGTTAAGAAGAACGCTATTTGGTTCTTTTTTATAACTACATGGATATTGTAAAATCTTCGGTTATTTTTAAATTTATTGGAAATTTAATAAAGATTATTAAACAAAAAAATAACCACATGTAAATTTTGCATAGAATAGGTCCCAAAGTGCAAAGATGCTTGTTAGTTCAGGATTCTTCTTGTCAGAGTTTTTCAGCACTTGAGAAACACGTTTTTCTATCATTTTTTTGGAATATTTTCCTAGATTCTTTCTTTCCAGATTCTTGTAACCCACCTGCCACTTTGGTTTAGGAGATTCCTGAAGCGGTCACTTATGGGCCAGGCAACAATATTTTTAATTACTCTCTTTTTGATTGACCTTACAGGGTATGCATTTTAAAAACACACACATTTAACTTTCACTTAACCAAGAAAGAGACATAGGATACTGATTTGGATGGCATAGGAGTAAGAAGGAGAGAATTAGAAGTAAAGAGCAGCAGAAAATCTTTGGTACACGCTTCCTCCAACCTTGGCTTTCTATGACTCTTTTTATTTTGTCTGTAAGCCTTTTCCTCACCTCACTGCTTCTAAATTGTTTCCCTCCGATGTCAAATATTCTGTGTTACAAGCAGATCACTTTCTTCTCCATATGTCCTCTTTGTACCATCATGCATCTGATAAAGGCACCTTCCTGGTGAAAAGTGGTTACTGAGAGTTATCTTTTTTTGTAAGGTTGTCAGGTTAGTACTATTCTAGCTAGTGAGATTTCATGACCAAAACCTGAGACCCTTATGATATGACAGGAAGGGAGACATGGGAGCTATACAGACAGGCAATAAGCATTGGCTTTGGGATGGCATGGAGGCATGGCGTTTGGACACATGCCTGATGCCACCCACAAGCCTGTGTCATGCCACCTGTTTGGTCCCATGGTGGGTGGTGTTACAGTACTCCTTTGGTGCAGTGTTCACAAGCTGCATGCCAAAAGGAGCACAGAAAAATGCCAGATTGGGGCCTTGGCGTGAGGTTGCCACAGTCTGATCCAGCACTCAAAGTGGTGGCGGCAAGCCACTTCTTCAGCGTGGTATGTTTCACCCTTTGGTGAACTTACTAAGTATAATATATGAAGCATCAACCTATAGCTCAGACCACATCATTCAAATAAACCTCCCACAAAGTATAACAAATGATTTTTTTGTGAGATGCCATAGTCACTCTGAAATATATACCCTCACCTTGTAGCCTGAGCTCTATTAAGGCAGACACAGAAGAACCCAGAGTTCAGGAAAGTAAAAGCCTTTGAGCTCTGATTATAATGCACCTTCAAATTCTGGGATCAGAACTGGGGAAGAGACTGATCCAGAAGAACTTCTGTCTGGAAGAGCCTCTAGGGCATAGGTGGGCTTACCAAGCATATCACTGGAAGAGGTATCAATACCTGTCTCACTCCATTGTTGCTATATTGGCAGGCCATGTAACTGGAAAAAGTTAAATTATGGGTCTCACCTGTTTCTTCTGGGTAGGCACAGAACCTCATTACTTTTTGTTTTTTAAAAGTATTCACACCTGAAGCATTACTGCTCCTTTGTTTCCAGGTAAAACAGAAGAATTAGCCAAGTGTACTGTGCAATTTCCTAGCAGGGAAATAACTAAGGTGCTAACAGGAGTGAAGGTTTTTGCTGCCTGTTTTCATTTTTATGTAAATCCTTTATGTGGCACAAGTGATTGTTATGCTTCACAAGCCATCTGAATTAGAATCACTGAAATGTGCCGTTATGCATGTATTTGGACAATGGGGGGAAACCCAATGTATTTATTACTGGCAAGAGAAATATGACTCTTTCCTCCGAAAAGGTGGGCTATATGGGACAAGTAG
The DNA here is from genome assembly GCF_019175285.1 of Sceloporus undulatus. Classification (NCBI taxonomy): domain Eukaryota; kingdom Metazoa; phylum Chordata; class Lepidosauria; order Squamata; family Phrynosomatidae; genus Sceloporus; species Sceloporus undulatus. The sequence goes on along the minus strand of NC_056524.1, from coordinate 82,447,589 downwards.
AACACGTGTTCTTATGCTGTGTGTATTTAACTGTTGTTGGCAGTGAAAAATGAGAAAACATTTGGTGTAGCTGAGAGTAATGAAGGCTAGTAGCACTGCCCATCTAATACTTATAAGAGATGGAATGCTTTTGCAACTCTCTGCTTAATGGAATAAAATGAGAGCACTTACAATCATTCTTCATAACATTCTAAGATTTATAAAACACACATTTCCAGTTTAAAAGGAGAGTTCTTGATTTCCTTCCCTGTGGCTCATAATGGAGTATAGACTGACCAGATATTAGAAGAATTCCCATTCCATTTCCTGCGATGGTAAAGCCAAAATCTGAGATGGGGTGGTTCTTTTGATGTCGTCTGGAATGTTGTGATGTCACAGTAGACTAGGGTCAGAAACATGTCTAAATGGTTTTTAAATCAGCTGATTGTGGAAATGGGCATGGCAATGAAATTGCCTCTTTAAGGCACATGGATTTGCAAAGACTTACTAATAAAGTGCCTCAGCTTTGTGCAATTAACAACACTATTGCACTTGGGCATTAATAATATTAATTAATGATTACATTTATGATCCTCTGGTGAGGCTCTCCTAGAATTTCTCCTTTACATTCTGCAAATTCATACCCGTGACCTCTTTTATAGAGTACATCTATCTAGCGTGCAGCCTTCCTCTCTTTCTGCTTCCCTCCACCTTTCCCAGCAGAGAGGGTCCTGTCCTCCTGTAATCTGGGTTTAGCTCCTCCTATTTGCTCCTGTAGGCAGGGACAATAAACAAAAGACCAGCCCCTATATAGGGAGGAGCTAGCCCCCCTGAGTCTCAGTCTTGTTCCTGCCTAAGCTCCTAGCAGGATGTTCTCTTCGAACCAGCAAAGTTTTTCCTTTCTACGAAAGCGGTTTGAGAGTTTTCTTGGCCTTCCCTTCTTCTCCTCTCTCCTGCCTTTCCCCCCTTCCTTGGTGGTGGCTATGGCAGAGGACCCTGAGAGCATGGGTGAAGGGCCATCCTTAACCCAGGCTTCCCTAGCTCAGGGTCTGCCAGCTCAACAGAGGGAGCTGGCTTCAGAGGGAGACCCATTGGGATGTGTTTGCTGTTGCTCTGCAGCTTCTTTACTACAGCCTTGGAAGCATGAGAAGACTTAAATTGGCAAGGGCTCCCAGGATTGGAGAAAGGTCTTGGCTTTGCCAATGACTCTCCCTCTCCTCCAAGCTGCCCCCTCTCATGGTGGGAGCACAGGAGATTTCTGCAAACAGCATTGCAGCACATGGGAGCCGTGGGAAGAGATGGTGAGGGATATCCCCTCCATGTTTCTGTTTCTCCACATCACCTCTGCCCAGCCTGTTTAAGGCCAGGGATCAGTGAGGAAACTGGCCAGAAGTCATGGAAACCTCCCTCCTCAGCATCTCTGCCCAGCCAGAGTTCAGAGGACAGGCCAGCCAAAAGCCATGGCAAAGGATTTCTCTGCATCACCTCTGCCCAGCCTGAAATGGCCAAGGTCAGAGAGGCCAGCCAGACAGAAGTCACAGGAGAACGGTGAGTACCAGGGGCCCTCTCTCTCTAGCCACCAAAGAACCTTTGCCAGATCTAATGCCCTCGCTCAGGGCAGGCATTGCCATGAGGCCTCTGCCATGGCCATTGCAGGCACTATGCCTAGCATAAGGTTTGGGACTCTGCCAGGAGGGCAGATGGGGGCATTAACTCTTAGTCTCCCCCTTCCTTCCCATCTCTGGCCCCAATGGCACCCAGGACCCTAACAGGTGTGGGGGATCCTTTTGCAGACTGGGAAACACATGGTGGTGTTGCCAGGGCTCCTGCACATTCCTTTTGAATTCTTATAATGAGATGGTGTATAAGGAGGCAGAGGATTCCTCCTCTATGTTGTGCAGCCACATGGCTTAGAGGATGCTGGACTTGGCCCAGCAAGAGCTGAAGCTTCCAACTCTAAAATGGTCTTTTTTGGCTGCCACAGAGCACCTCACAAAAAAGCACAAAATGGCTTCATGTCCACCCCAGAGAGAGCATGGCCTCTGCCACCCACTTCTAAACAGAGGCTGGAGGGCCATCTATCAGGAATGCTTTGATTGAGAGTTCCTGCATGGCAGAATGGGGTTGGACTGGATGGCCCTTGGGATCTCTTCCAACCCAAGGATTCTTTGAGAGACCACATGGATACAAATCCTCCTGTGTTCCCTCCCCAAAAATTACAACAACAAAAAGGGGTAAACCATTTGTGGATATCATGGGTGGAGAGTTCCCTTCACCCCCAATTGTGTTTGGCTGCCCCAAACCGTGGCACTCTTGAGAGAAAAGTTTGAGCGCTTGGCCTCTCCTTTCCATCAGAGATTATCCTTTCTCAGGGCACAGACTTACCTCAGGTAAATGTAGAGCCATGTCCCACAGCAGTCCCTCTGCCCTTCCCAGCTACCTATGCAAGTGGGAGGCAGTTGAGGACCAAGCTAGCTTCTATCATGCAGCCAGGTTACTATAAAGCCTGCCTGAAATTAAAAGGGCTAAGCTGTAAACCCCAGCTTGAAGTTGGGGCTGTTTTAAACATAAATAAAACAAAGTGCCCTGTGAGTATCAGGGCTACACTACAGGCCATATGCAGCTATCTACCCATGATTAGCAATGGTCTTCAGTCACTGCTAACTTAAGAGCAGTTTCCTCAGTGCTTGGAATAAGCCACTGCCCAGGCAGCCTCCCTTGATGGGCCAAATAAAGGAGGAGAGAGCCCCCACATCAACAGGGCTGTGGGCTCAGATTTACAAGAGATACTGGTTAACCTTTCTGGTGTTCATTTTATTAATGTTAGCACATGAGGTTTGAGTTGTGCTGTTTCTGCTCACCCCCCTCTCCTTTTTCCAGGCCAGAGAAGATGCCTGGAAACTAATTCTTCAAGGGAGGGGCTAGCCATAAAAGCCACATGATGACTTTTCTTGCCTCCTCATGGGCCTCCATCACTGTCTCCATTAGGTCCAGAGCCTTTTTTGCCTTAGGTGGAACAGCCAAAGACATAGGATGAGCACATGGTTCTACCTCCTTTGTGCAAACTGTTATCAGCCATAGCACTTCTCATTAAGAGCATAAGCTTTAACAATATAGATTCATTTAAATGCTAATAAACAGGGTGACTCAAGCAAGGAGAAGGTCTCTGGTAATTCAGCAGACCTCTAATGCTTACATGCATTGAGGATCTTTGGTAAAAACATCTCATATGAGGTGATAGGTATATTGGATTAAGGTGACCAACCAAACTTCATTTTAGTGGCAAAAGGATTATGTTCCTGTTATAAAACACAGTGAACCTCAGTCAGCTAGCCTCAAAAGATGTGGCTCCCCTTGCCTTCCCTTCTTTCTTCTCTCCAAGAAAGAAGGGAAGGCAAGGGGAGCCACATCTTGTCTGTTAAAGGGAAGAAACTAAAAAATACAGTTTCTTCCATGAGATGGTTCTCACTAATACAGGGGGTTAAGAAAAATTCTTATCAAAAACAAACAGACAGACTCCTCTCCATGGGGGGAGAAACTCCCCTTCCTCCATGAGTGTTTTAAAACAATATAATCAGGTTTCTCTACTAAGGGGTCACTTCAAATCCCATTCAGACATCCTACAGAGCCCTGAGGGGTCTGCCACAAAAATCACAATTACCTCTTACCTTGTCTAGATTGTTAAATTTTAAGTAACAATGCCTGCTGATGGGCTTGCCATTCAACTGCTGCCTGGCTTGGCAAGCCTATTGTAACAGGATCTATCATACATATGATGAATTGGGCTCAAGGCCATGAAGGTTCATGCTGCTAATCTCTTTTCTTTAGTGGTCTCAGGGTGCTACAAGATTCCTTTGCATATTGTTGGGCATGCTTTGATTGTGATTTCCTGCATGGCAGGGGGTTGGACTTGATGGCCCTTGTGGTCTCATCCAACTCCATGATTCTATGATTTTATGGTTATAAGGTTAGCTGCTGTGTGGGTGAGTGTCTTATCCCTGATTGGGTTTTCATGGCATGGTCTGGTCCAAAAAACACCATTGTTTACTCCTTTTGGGGCTGGAAAAAACGGACTTCCTAGTGCCTATGCCTTGTTTTCTGCTAGCAAAAATGCTCAGATTTAATATACCATACAGCTCCATATAGAGACTTACACCAGCCACCTATATGCCCACAGCTTGTAAATATATATATATATTCCAAAAAACAAACAAAACAAAAATACAACATAGCAAACTATGATTTTACTATTTTATATAGGAGACTCCATTTTACTATGCGATTATATTTTATGTGCCTTGAGCTTCCATGGATTTGGTATCCATGCAAAGTCCTAAATCCAACTCCAGTACATATCGAGGGCCCACTATACTATTTTAAATTTAGGTTTGTGTTCCTTTGACAGATCCCTTTTGTGGAGAAAATTCTCTCCTTGAAATTAGATACCAGAGGGCTATCCTTGCCAAGACCCCTGTTCCCATTTCATGACTCCTTAATCAGCAGTTCATTTAGCCGGGAGACCCCTCAGCCATCATACAGGTTGATGATAGTCTGCTACATGGAGTTGGGGTGATTTTTGAAGTCTCTAGACAAGTTCATCCTCAAAAGAAATCAGACTTAATTCTGACCACATGCCCTGTTAACACAGAGTGCATCTATGCTTCTGCATGGACTCACCAATGTCTGCGAGATAAAGGTTAATCCAGTGTCTTCGTTGCCTAACCATGGGATTAGTCTTATTTTACACAGGTCTCAGATGTTCCTGTAAAGAACTGCACGTTGTTTTGAAATTTTAATTGGAGGTCAGACATTAACATTCCTCTTTCAGAGTGGTAAGTCTTAATTACTACAAATGAAATCACCTTAATATCACCTTCATTGCTATAGCCAGTTGACAAGGTGATCAGTGATAGGCTGGAAGCTGCCATAGGTCCAGATTAGATCAGGTTCTATTCTGATTGATCACATAATCCACTGCTTAGGCAAGTTCTCATCAACTGCTTAAGGTTTTCAGTGGCTGACCTGCTATAGTCCATCCAAGATGACATTAAGAAGGGACTTGACCCAACATGGTTATAAGGCAGGTGTCTGCCATCACGTCGCTTCTGCTCCATACGAGAACAGCTAGAATGGCAGCCATCCTCGCATTAAGAGGCTGTTGAGGGGAGTTTTCCAACAGGGCCTGCCCACCAGACATCATTTTCCATCTTGGGATGTGAACACGGTCTTAAAGGCTCTGACGGTTGGGCCGATCAAGTCCCTTTGGGAGGCCTTCCTCGAACACCTCTCCCTCAAGGTCATCTTCCTCACGGCCATTCCCTCCGCCAGATGGGTGTCAGAGCTGGGGCCCTGTCAGTACGTAAAGACTTGTGTATTTTTAGGCCTGTCTCAGTGTGCCTTCGTCCAGACCCTACCTTTGTGCCTAGGGTCAACTCAGCCTTTCAGGTGTCACAGGACATTCTCCTGCCTTCATTCTGCCCCGAACCTAAGAAGGACTTGGGAAAGACCTGGCACACATTGGATGTGTGCAGAGCCCTCAAAATCTACATCAAGAGGACTTCAACCTTAAGGTCATCTGAGATGTTCTTTTCCTTTCGCCTGGGCTCTTTGGGGTACAAGGTACCAGTCTCGACTCTGAGTAGGTGAATCAGGTCTTGTATTCAAAAGAGCTACTGAACTCTGGATCTCTCTCCACCCGAGGGGTTGATGGTGCACTCAACCAGGAGTGCATCTACCTCTGCGGCCTTGACCACTAGCGCATCCCTGTCAGAGATATTTGCAGGGTGGCCACACGGAAGTCGCCTTTCACCTTCATAAGACATTACAAACTGGACGTGTCTCAGTCCGCAGAGGCGTCAATTGAAAGGAGGTTCCTCCAACAGATTGTGTTGGGGGCCACAGTCTCCTAGCAGCACCTCCCTCCCAGTCCGAGAGGGCTTTTGTAAATCCCAGATTACAGGAGGACAGGACCCTCGCTGCTGGGAAAAGGAACGTTGGGTACTTACCGTGACACATTCATTTCCTGCAGAGAAGGGTCCTGGCATCCTGCCCACCCGGGTGCTGCATGCAGCCTCTGACCCTGCCTGCCTGTTGGTGGACCTGCCTTTTTCTTCTTCTTGTTGCTGGATTGGTTTTTCTGAGTTCTTGTTTGTTCTTGGACTAGTTTTTTCTAAGGTGTTCTAGTTAACCCTTAGCTGATGTTACTAAAGTTCAGTTCCTTGATTACCTTACTAGTCGCTTGGCTTGTTATTGACTGAGGCTCAGGGGGGCTAGCTCCTCCCTATATAGGGGCCGGTCTTTTGTTTATTGTCCCTGCCTACAGGAGCAAATAGGAGGAGCTAAACCCAGATTACAGGATGCCAGGACCCTTCTCTGCAGGAAATGAACATGTCACGGTAAGTACCCAACGTTCCTTTTCCTAACATTATTGTTTTTTCCAATGAGTCATGACTTCTCATGATATGGCCAAAGCATGACAGCCTCAATCTAGTAACCTTGGCTTTTAGAGAGATTTCTGGTTTGATCTGCTCTAGGACCATTTGTTTGACTTCTTGACTGTGCATGGGATCCTCAGCAATCTTCTTCAGCACCACATGCCAAATGAATTAGTTTCCTTCCATTTGCTTTCTTAACTGTCCAGCTATCACATCCATACATGGTGATAGGGAATACAATGGCTTGTTTGTTTCTAACTTTCATGCTTAGTTGCATATCTTTACATTTTAGGATCTTTTCTAGTTCTTTCATAGCTGCTGTCCCCATTCTTAGTCTTCTTCTGATTTCTTTCCTGCAGTCGCTGCTCTGATCAATGTTTGATCCCAGATATGAGAATTCTTTTATTGTTTCTATTTCCTCATTGTCTGGGTTGAATTTGTGTAAATTCTCTGTAATAATTATTTTTGTTTTCTTTATGTTCAACAACAAGCCTGCCTTTCCTCCTTGAACTTGCTTAATAGTTGTTCCAAATCTGTCATGTTTTCAGCTAGTAGTATGGTGTAATCTGCATATCTTATACTGTTGGTATTCCTTCCTCCTATTTTCACTCCTCCTTCTTGTTTGTCCAATTCTGCTTTTTGTATAATATGTTCTGCATACAAGTTGATCAGATAGGGTGAGAGGGTCCAGCCTTGTCTGACTCCCTTCCCAATTGAGAACCATTCTGTTTCTTTATGTTCTGTCTAAAAATTCCTCATTAGGACTATCAGATGTGTTGGCACTCCCATGTCTTTAAGGGCATTCCATAGTCTTTAGTGATCTTTGCAGCCAAAGGCCTTGCTATAGTCTATAAAGCACATGCTGGTTTTCTTTTGTAACTCTGTGGTTCTCTACATTATCCATCGTATCTCTGCAATTTGGTTCCTAGTGCCTCTTCCTTTCCTGGACCCCGCTTGGTCCTCTGGGATTTCTCTCTCCATGTATGATTGGTGTCTATGTTGTTTAATTTTGAGGATGATTTTGTTTGCATGTGATATTAGTGCTAGGGTTCTATAGTTGCTACAATCTTTTGTGTCTTCTTTTTTGTGGATGGGATTGTATATTCATCATTTCCAGTCTGTCAGCCATCGTTTTGTTTTCCATCTGTTGACATATGTTGGTTAGCACTGATGTTGATTCTGTTAGTGTGGACTGAAGCAATTCAACTGGAATATCATCTGTTCCTGGTGATTTATTTTTTCCCATTTCTCTAATTGCAGCTTCCACCTCTCGGGCTTCATCTTCATATGACTCTTTGATCCATGTGTCCTTTATTTTGGTATCCCTTTTATATAGCTCTTCTGTGTACTACAACCAGCATCTTTTTATTTCTTCCTGATCTTGAATTATGTTGTTTTTTATTGTCATAGAGTATCTTGGTCCTTGGTTTGAATGTCCCTTTGATTTCCCTGATTTTGTAGAATAGGTCTCTTGTCCTTCCCTTTTTGTTGTTGTCCTCTGTCTCAATGCATTGATCATTGTAGTATTTGTCTTTATCTTTTTGCACCATTCATGAACTCTAGCATTCATAGTTCTTGTCTCCCTTTTATCTTGCTTCCCTTCTTTCTTTTACTGTTTGTAGCTTTATCTGTCATCTATGGTTTTTTTTTTTCTTTTTGACTACTGTAAGTGTCTGTCTGCATTCTTCTTTTATTACCTCTCTGGCTTTTGACCAGAGTTCTTCTGGTTCCCAGTCCATCATGTGCAAAATTGTGCAGAAATATCAGCACAGAAATACTGTTTCCTAGACAGAACATTATTTTTCTACCAAAAAAAGAATGAACGAACAAAAGAAAGAAAGAAAGAAAGAGAAAGAAAGAAAGAAGCCTTTTAAGCAAATATTTGAGATGAATTGGTTTGAAGAAGTGTTGCCAGCTGTTTGGTTAGGATAGGGTTGAAGAGAAAACACACAATTATGTCCACTGATACAGAACATTTAACAGATAATTTAGCTTTGGATTTTCAATTTATTGATATGCAACATTTGGGAGCATACATATGTTTTGGGAAAAAAATGAAAAACTGAGCCATACTCAATATGATTTTCATTCTTTCTGAAATAAATAACAAATGGATGCAATTACACATTTTTGTTGCATTCATATTCATTTGTATTGTGATAAGTGTTGCTTAATTTTTCAGAATGTTTCTACTCCTGTTTTTTGGGGGGGCCTTCTGGGGAAAAATGTAGTTGTTGATAATGGCTGCAGTTTTTATGTGCATTTGCCATTTTCCCCTAGATGCAAACAAACCTACAAAACAACACATTATAGATACAGTGCTCCCTCGGGTTACGAAATTAATTCGTTCCGCGGCCGCTTTCGTAACCCGAAAAGCCTTCGCAAGCCGAAAACCCATAGGCGCTAATGGGGAAAAGCCGCGTTTCGTGCGAAAAAGCGCCGAAAAGCACCAAAAATTTTTTTCGTAACCCGAAAAAACATTCGTAACCCGGAACAGTTATTTCCTATGGGATTTTTTCGTATCCCGGAAATTTCGTAACCTGGGTATTTCGTATCCCGGGGTACCACTGTACATTGACATAGCAGCATCCTACAAATGTGTGTTGTTGTTGTTGTTGTGTGCCTTAAAGTCATTTCAGGACCTATGGCAACCCTAAAATGGACCTATCATCCAGAACTCAAGTCACACCACATTGGCTTGCCAACACATGTATATTGTACTACATGCACTGTAGAAAATTTCTTGTGTATAGTACTTCTTGAAAAAAATATATGCAGAAATTAGCAATAGCATACTACCGACACAACTGACATCACATCAAAAATTGTATAAATTTGCAACAGCTTGTCTCATGAAAAAGTATTCAAATGCCTGCAACACTAATCAGACACAAACATGTGCAACAAGCTCCCCTTTATTGTATTCTATTTATGAATGAGGAGGGTCACTGTTTATCCACAGTACTACTGCCTCTATCCTAGTGTCTTCCCTGTCCTTGCCTTTCATGAACTGAACCTGAGCATATAAATCTGAGAAGGTGAAACGTGTGCAATAGAGATCAGTGCCTTTAGGCTTTCATAACAGCAGGTATTCCAGTTACATTGAGAAATTGCTCAATGCATGAATATGATAGGCTTCATTATCTCTTTCCTCACTAGAGGAAGCAGCACATACCCTCTGCCTTTTGAAAATGTGGGCCTCTGTTGCACATAAAACATATGAAGGAGTTGAATATGTCTCACACAAATGCATGTTTATACCATATTCAGGCAGTAGCACCTAACATGCAGCAATGTTTTACAGGCTGGGGCAAGCAAAAATACCTTGCACTGATAAACATCAAAGCACAAGTAGATTCAACTTCTGCTCTTCTCCTATCAATTTCTTTCCATTGCTGCAAACTGCTCATAACAGCAGTTTTTCTTTTCAGACATAAACTGTACTAGGAAAGCTTTGATCTTCTATCCAGACATGTCCTTAGTTAATAGATAACAGATTAAAACATTATAAAATTTAGGACATAGAACTTTAGAAAGAGACTTAAAACAGTACTGTTTTGTCAAGCTCTCTCCCCCCCCCCCCCCCCCCGAAGAATGAAGGTCAATATCTCTGCTGACAATGATATTCTGCCTTGCCCCTGGATGGTTGATGGATTTTTGTACTGTTGTATTGATGAGTGTTGATGTAATATCTTTTATGTTTTTATAAGAGTGTTATATGTATTGATTTTAATAGTCTGTAACCCCACTTTGATCCACTGGGAGAGGTGGGGAAACACAAATAAATAAATAAATATTATTATTATTATTATTATTATTATTATTATTATTATTAGAAAAGCACAGTAGTATTCCTAAAGTTTCCTTCTGAATTCAGGATATAATAAATTGGTGTTGGTACTATTGTAACAAATAAGAGAAAAACCTTTCTTGATCTTCGATCCTAATTTTTCCTCTATTCTTGTGGGGGTGGGATTCCTGCTGCTCATTAATCCCCTTGCATCACCCAAAATCATATTATGAACCATTCCAAAGATTCCCTAATCTTCAACCCAGCAGATGATTTTTGGAAGCATGAGGGTATACAGAAAGAAGATGCCAGAAGATGACTATGGAGAACAGGCAGATTTAGGCCTGGCTAGCAACAGCCAATCCAGAGTTAGCTTGCAGCAGCCAATACAATGTTGGCTGGGTGGAGATAAAGAATTATGTTAGTGACAGTTGAGGCTAGATAGGGTTTTGGTTTCAGACAGTTAGGATCTGATTGAGTGACAGTCCAGAGGCTAGGGACTGTGAGAGCTTAAGTTGAGAAGAAAACAACTTCGCTCTGTGTCAGGGAACGAATTCAGGAATGAGGGACTTGGTTCCAATACAGCACTCCAAGTAAGGGAGTTGCTGGTTTGATATCCTGAGGGATAGTTTTAGCCTGAGGGACAGTTAGTATTAGAGTCCGTTCGTGAGGGACTCCGTAAAGAGCAGAACTCCAAGGGGGATTTACTGTTATAATGTATCCTGAGTGATAGATAGAACCTTGGTGGTTGGTTTAGGAATAGGTTATACAAAGTAGCCAAAGAAGGACAGAGGGTTCTCAGATAATTAAGGAATGTTCGCTGAAGAGAAGTGTTCAAAGAAAAAAGTGAAACACAAGCAATAGGAGAGTGTATGAAAACATAGTATCATAAAGAGTTGGCTTTGTTGTGGAGTTAAAGTATCTATCAAGTATAAGTACAAGAAATCATAACTGTAACTGTAACAAAGTGAAACCAAGTAAATAAGACCTTAAAGTGACAAGTGCATACAACATATCAACAAGTGAAACAATGTCAAACTGATGTTCAAATAAAGTTTTGTTGTTGTTCAAGAAGGACTCTTCTGGAATTGAATATTTACAACACAACTAATATGTCAACTAGATTTAAAGAGTAAAGTGATAGCTACACATGGTGGCAAGATCACAAGTGAAATAGAATAATGATCACAACTGAAGCGCCATAACACAGTTTGGTGGCAGCGGTGGGATAAAAACACTCAGGGTGCTGTCATCCATAGCAAATAGTATTTACAAAGAAAGTGTCTTTACAATAACATTCCCAGATTGGAAGTCACTCAAAAAGTGAACAATGAAGAGCAGAGAACAAGCATGAGTAGCACTATGTCTAATGACGCAACTGGACTCAAGCCAAAGAAACATTCAGCTGTCCATACTTAAAACATGAAAGGAAAGTCCAAAACTGCACAACACATAGGAACATGGAATGTGGAGACGCATGAATTGGGGAAAATAGACATAGTAAAATAAGAAATGGAATGTATAAAGATTGCAATACTTGGGATGAGCAACTTAAAGTGGACTGGGACAGGACATTTTGAATCAGTTATTTATATATTTTATTCAGGAAATAAAAATAGAAGAAGAAATAGCATGGCACTAATAGTGAGGAGTGGTGTAGCAAAAGCAGTCAAATGATATCATGCAAAGTTTGACCAAATCACATCACTAAAACTTCAATGAATCCCCATCAATAGAACTATAATCCAAATGCAAAGGCAGAAGAAGATAAAAATATTCTGTACTACAGTCCAGTGGGAAATTAATCACACACCAAAACAGTATCTTTTATTAATCATAGGTGATTGGAATGCAAAAGCAGGAAACAAAGCAGAATAAATGATTGTAGGAAAATTTGGCCTAGGTCTAGGATAAAGAAATAAAGCAGGAGAATGACTGCCTGGATTTTGCAAGGCCAACAGTTTGTTCATTGCAAACACATTCTTCAAACAACCAGAGACAACTATATGCATGGACTTCACATAAAGGCCAATATAGAAATCAAGCAGACTACATTATTATAAGCAGGAGGTGCAAAAGCTCCATTCTTTCTACAAAACCAGGACCAGATTGTGGCACAGATCAAGAACTGCTAAAATCAGAATCAGAGTAAATCTGAAGAACACTAAACCAGTCATCATGCCAAAATACAACCTGATCAACACCCCATAGGATTTATAGAGAACATAAAAGCTAGATTTGCACTATTAAGCCTAATTGACCAGAAACCAGAATAATTCTGGACAGAAGCCAGGGACATTGTCAGGGCATAATGCAAAAAGACACTAGCTGTAGCAAAATGAAAGAGAAACCTCCATGGATGCCAAAGGGAGCTCTATAAGTGAAAGGGGACAGAAGTAGGACTAGAACCCTTAAATGCGACTGTTAAGCAATTTATCCAGAGGGACAAAGAATATTTCTGTTGTAGTCAATGCAAAGAAATAGATGATAACAGCAAAAAAGAAAGAACAAGAGATTTCTCCCCAAAAGATCTGAGAAATCCGAGAGAAAATTAAACCAAGAGTGGTGATGCTATGCGAGCCATAAGGGAACACATTATATGAGCAAGTAAAAATAAAAAGACAATAAAAACAATATACTGAATAACCAAATTTAAAAAATGAAAGGGTGTATACTTGACATAGCAGAGGCTATGTCAAGTAAAGTTTTTTGTAGGTTTTTCAGGCTATGTGACCATATTCTAGAAGAGTTTATTCCTGACATTTCACAAGCATCTGTGACTGGCATCTTCAGAGAATGCTGGCATAGAAGAGAGTGGGATGCTTTGAAGCCTCAGAAGCTTCTCTTTTGCTGCAGGTAGCTGAGAAAGAGTGGAGGGAGGCTGGCTTTGCAGCTTCAGAACTCTGTGAAGCTCCTCCTCTGCTGCAGATGGCTCAGAAAGTATGGAGGATGGCTGGAGTTGAAGCCTCAGAAGCTCTGTGAAGCTCCTCCTCCACTGCAGGTGATTCTAACTTATTTAATTGTATATTTATGCAAAAATAGCATTTGTATTACTAGCTATGCTGGAGACAAAGGCTACATCTTTTTCAACCATCCAGTTTAAATGACTCCACAATATTGTGAATGGCATGATACAGTGGGACCTTCACATGCACTGGGATTAGGGGCACAGGACCCCCGTGAAAGTGGGACAATGGAAATAAGAAAATACTGTTTTTTAAACCTGATTATTTCTCTGGGAATCTCTAGGTCCTTCGGCACAAGACTGTGGTCAACATCTGGCACTTTTTTTTTCTAGGAATTTCTATGTTCTCCAATGTGACATATGGCAGATGCTGACCATAAATTCCCAGAGAAAACATATTAAATCTGTGAATAATCAAAGCAGCAAAAGTCAAAGGCTCAAATGTGGAGGGCTGACTGCACTTTCAAAATATAGCACATGGCTCAGATTCCATTGCTTGCTTCCTTCACAATGTACCAACTTTGTCTCAATTCCTTTTGCTATTAGGTGAACCATTATAGTAGCAATAATTCAAGTGATTTCAAGAAATTCCTATTGAGAGGAAGAGGATGGAGGGATGGAGGCAGGGAGGGAGGAAGAATTTGGGTTGCAATTCTATTCAAATTTACTTTGAAAGGAAGTAAATGGCAAGCCTACATTCCAAGTAAACATGTGCAGATCTATCTATAATGTTTTCACCCATGTTAAGAATATGAGTTCTCTGATGTTCATTATCAAAGAAAATATTAAGGAAAATGTCAGCGTATGAGTGTTATTATCATATCTTCTTTTACACTTAAGATTTCATAAACATATGGCTTTTAATAAGAAGTCTCCCATTAGCTACTTCAGCTTAACAAGCTTAAGCACTATGAAGGTCTGATTTGGCTTCTTTCTTAATGGACTAGAAGCAGTTACCACTGGATGTAGATCACCCCTCTTCCGTTTTTCATTGCTCCCAATGCATGAGCACTCAATTTAATTATTAAAAGAGCTCTTCATTTAAATTTTTAGTGTTCATCAAGACGAGGAGAGGACCCACTCTATTTCTGCATAATCCAATAATATGAATACAGTGGGTGGAATGACTGCTTTACTTTGGAGTGTATATTTAAGGAGATTAACTAAGAGCAACAATAATGTACTGCACTGAATTAGTGATCACTAACCTCAGCAATCAGTCCCACAATCCAATCCTACTCTGGGCAATTCTAAGGCATGCTAATCAGAGACCTCATTTGGCACATGCCTAAAGAATTAACTAAGGTGAACTGAATTTTGTGAACTAGCTACATAATCTGTTTTCATTATGGTTTTAAAAAGAAACACAAAATCATTCTCCCCAGGATAAGAGATGAAGTCAATCTAAGCTCACTTTAAACTGCAATGCATATTTCACTTAAAGAACAGAAATTGATTTCACTTTTTGAGTTAGAAGGGGAAAATAGATTGCAAAGGTCAAAATGTATATCATTTATAATTATAGTAGAGAAATTACTCACTTTCATTTTCTTAGTTGCTTGGAATGGCAGATGTTTGGTCTGAAAACCAAAAGGTTTTAGTAACATGCGAGCCTAATGGAATGGTGTTCAGTTTTTCTCCTTTTGAAAGTTGCTGATGCATTGCAGAAAGAGGTGGGTGAGGACAGTAGGTCCTCAGAATTAAAGCAGTTTGGCTCCACTTTAACTGTAATGACTGTCCTGGGATATGTACTTTGGTGAGGTAGCAGAACTCTTTGACAGACCAGGCTGAATATCTCACTAGACTACAAATCTCAGGATTCTGTAGGATTGAGTCATGGCAGTTAAAGTGGTGTCAAACTGCTCTGGGGGCATTCATACTTACTTTTTTGTCCTGAGGAGATGCAGATCTCCATAGTGATGCAATATCAGATTGGTGTTCCCACTACATTTTTCATTTCTGAATCTCTTTGTGGCATTTTAACCCTATTGCCATTCACACTTGCCACTGTTTCGGGTTAAAATGGAGGCGCCTCCATTTCTGGGAATGATGCAGTGCGATCCAAATCGATTCGGTGCTTACTCTCATTACTGAACATGCAGATTTTTGTGGCTCTTAAAAAAGATGAAGGAAAAAACTTGGTATTGAATATACCAAGTTAAGTGGGTTTTTCCATAGCCCCCCACCCCCACAAACTGGCTTTACACCAGGTTATTTTCATAGTGTGAATGGGGCTTTAATTTTGCAGTGTGAATATACCCATAGTCAAAGGGGCAGAGCTATACCCATTGTTCTGATTCCTTCCTCTCTATACAGCAGGTTGTTGGTGATGGAAGTATCAATATGCCAAAGATAAGAAATGATCACTTGAAAAGGTATTTTGAAATTAGAACAAAGACTAAATAGTTTCCCATTCATGGCTTACAGGATGCACAAGTACCACATTACCACACTACACTCTTATAGTGCTGCTATTCCACTTTTCCTGCTCTGGTTGCCCCCTGTTGCATTTTGAGGTTTGTAGTTCAGTGAGGCCTAAGAACTCTCTGGCTGAGAATTCTAAATGCCCCTCCTTAAACTGAAAATCCCAGAATACAGGAGGCAGCCAGACCAGTTAATGTGGAATAGCAGCACTATAAGACTGTAGTGCAGTAATCTAGTCAGTTACAAACTTTTGGATATTTGCGAGCTATTGCAATACCCTTACAATGGTGAAATGATAGGATTTTGATAAACAATGCATAACTTTCCAGACACTCAGAAGAAAGAGACAGGCACAGGTATAAGATCAACTAAAGGTCACCTTATTCACTGCTGACTATTTAATCACAAATCACATAGTCTCTGCAGTGTGGCAAAGAAGCATACAGGTGAGGCAAGGGCCTGTCCAGATCTCCTTTCTACCATGAAGTGGGCAAACCTGAACAATGAACATTGTCACTCTATACCTGCACATTCTTACAGGCTAAATATTTGTCACTCAAAGCAATTAGAAAATCACTTTGCTACTGCTTCAAGCTATAAATTTTGCTCATGGCTGGTCACACTGCCAAGGGAAGCAGTACCAAACCACCCCAACAAGAGAAGAAGGCAGTTGAAGTCTTGCATTTGTCCCACTCCTGGGCTCTGAAGGGTAAGTCAAAAGAAGTCTTTTTCACTTCAAAGGCACCCCAGAGATTCTTACCAACAATATAATTACAACATGCCCCCGCCCACGAATCTGTAAATGTGACCAAGTATTTAAATCTTTTACCTGACCCAATCATCCTATCAGTCTCACAGTGGCTCAATGCAGGGCAGTCACCATCAGTGGCATCACTAGGGATGTGCGGGCTGCACTGGGTGATACTCCAAAAGTATGCATCAGGGAAGGAGAAAGCCCAGCACGCCTGTCCCTGCCTAATGCAGCTTTACTCATGAGTAAAGCCACATGAGACAAGAAGGGAGAGGGCCCGGTGCACCCCCTGCTTTGTACAGCTTTACTCATGAGTAAAGCTATGTGGGACAGGGAGTTGGTTACATGCCCTTTTGGTTCCACCCCTGAAGCCCCACCCCAAAGCCCCCACTCCTGCACTAAGTGACATCCTGATGTGGAGTACCTCTGGTCAATACTCATGGAGGCCATAGGGTAAAGGAAAAACCTTGGGTCAAGCAGAACCCAAAGAGGTAGAACCGTAGAAGCAAGGGTGGCACCATACTTCAAACCTGACATAACTCTGCCTAATGGCTCTGTGTCAGATGCATGAGCTGTTCTCCTTTTAAAAAATGCAAATAATGGATCCAGGTTGGTAACCACTACTACAGATTCTTTTGGCATGTCCAATATATTATGAAAGAAAATTATAAATCTGCCCTTTTATGTAGTGGTCCTTCCATGGTAGACTCTTTTAGTGTTAAATTTCTGTTGGGGCATGTAGAATCAGGACTAAACATGCAATATGCAGAAGACATGCCCATGGAACAGGAATGCCATTGGAAGATCTCTGCTGTGTAGTGTCCAGGAAAGCAGCCAAATGGCTGATAAGACCAGCTCAGTTCCAAAATAAACAAACGGCTTGCAGAGCCAGTGCGAGGCAGCAGACAAAGTTTCTGATTTAAAGTCCAGAATCACAAGTGAAGAGGTTTTACCAAGAGATTTGTCTAGAAGTCCGAGCTCCAGAGCATCAGATAGGCAGGTCGATAAGGCAGTCCAAAGGCCAAGGGTTCCAGAAAATCAAGACAGGTCAGCAGTTCAAGAAGCAAAGTTTCAGTCCAAAAAGCAATGACAGCCACAAAGTACTTTCCCCAAGAAAGTTAGATAATCACTTACACTGAGGCTGGCATCCTGCAGCTGCTTAAATGAGCATGCTGCAGGTGTTCAGGTTCATCTGATTGCCAGCGTGTTTCTGATAAAGCCTTTGCAACCTTCGAAGGCACTCCCTTTGGGCTCGACACTGACTGAAGGTAGGTACAGTCCCTTGATCCTCTTCCATGTCCAAAGACTCTGCCACCGGGAGACTTGGCTGCTGAGCCTTCTGAGAGGCCACAGGCTCTGCTGGAGTAGGCACAGCAGAGCTAGGGCTAGGCTCAGGCTCCACCACTATAGGCTCAAATCCAGACATGAACACCAAAGGTAGAGCTAGAACAGAGATCAGTGACAGAGGCTAGCATCCATACGAGAAGTGATAGTGAGGATGAGCATGGCAGGGCCAAGGTGACAATTCCACATAGGACTGAGCGGGTTAGGAAACCACCAGACAGGTTTGTGGTGAGGAAGCAAGGGTCTGTACGGTCATTGCTGAGGTGCCTGAGAGTTTTCAGGAGATATGCAAAACCTGCCAGGACTGCAAACCAGACCTCCTATTTCAGGTAAAACTCACTCGGTTTTAGAACCAGAGGTTATTTAGCAGGAAAATCTTCCCACTCATTATGTAACTTGTTATCATTGATTGGCAGTAAGAACAGAAGACGATCCAGGCCCGATGGAGAACCTCAATGGCTGAATAAGGCCCATACACTTGAAGTTTCACTTCCTTGCTGTGTGTAAATCTTGACAATTAAATTGCATTCTATTCATTCCAGCAGATAAATGACCTTGTGGAGTTAATTACTAGATATCTTTCCTTTTCATTTAGTAAAACAGTATTATTTCACTATTAAAAATGGCAAGGAAAATGATGACAACAGATCAATAGAGGTCCACCCTTTAGGACTAGAAATGGACACTATGGCAATTAAGAATGACTATTCAGATAGTTGTTAAGGCCTGCAGCTGTGATCAATAGTGACAATTAAAGCTATAGGAGGGCTGGAAAGCTTCAATACTGTTTTGCTAGTCCACTCTTGGTTCATGCCACATTATGCCCAAAATACCCCAAGGAAAAACAATCTAAATCAGGTCAGAAAAGCCTGACAACATTTTTTAAAAATGGACTGCAGTGATGTGAGAGTAACACTGCATTCTCTGTAAGAGTTGAGTGATGAAACAATGTTAATTCCAGAAACAAAGAACTGGTGTAGAGAAAAGGAAGTTGTAGTGATAGGAAGGGCCAGAATCTTTGGGATATAAGGAAGAGTGGCAATCAGAGAGAATGAGGACTGAAAAGTGCATGAGAACAGAATTCCCACTGAAATTAGAGCAGCTGAAACAAAGGTCACTAGGAATTTATATGCTAAACAGAGGCTGCATCTGCACTGCAGGAATTATGCAGTTTGAGAGTGTTTAACTGCCATGGCTTAATGCTATGGAATTCTGAGATGTATAGTTTTGTGAAACACTTAGCCTTCTCTATCAGAGAGTTCTGGTGCCACAACAAACTACAGTTCCAAGTAACCCATAGCATTGAGTCATCGAAATTAAAATTGGGTCAAATGGGGTTATTTTTGCAGTGCAGATGCAGATGCAGGCCTAGTAAGCTTCCATGACTGAATTAAGCTTCAAACTGTGGTCTCCAACCTCAAACCACTATACCATACTGTCTTTCTTGTTGTTAACCGCTGTCATGTCTACTTATACCTATGGTGGTTGTATGAATGAGAGGCCTCCAACCCATCCTATCACCAACAGCTCCTCTCAGGTCTTGCAGACTCAGGCTCATGGCTTTCTTGATTGAATCTATCCAGCTTTACGCCTTTTCTAGCAAGTCACATCTTCTCATGATATGGCAAAAATACATCTTAGATTAGTCATCTTGAGTTCTATGGAGAGATCATGCCCTTGGACCCATTTATTTGTCTTATTAGCAGTCCACAGAATCCGTAGAACTCTTCTCCAGCATCATATTTCAAATGACTTGATTTTCTTCCTATCGGCTTTTTATACTGTCCAATTTTCACAACCATATATACAAAAGGGAAATACCATGGCACAGACAATCCTGACATTAGCATTCAGACTTTAGATTTCATGATCTTGTCTAATTTCTTCATAGCCGTCCTTCCAAGTCCCAAACAGACAGGCCAAAATGAAGCTGCTTTGGGTCACATTGGAGGTATGCTGTTTAAATGCTGCATGAGTCCTAAGAGGCGGGAAGCCATGCCAAAGCCATGCTTCAGTCCTCTTTAAGATATGTGTGTCATTTAAACAGCAGACCTCTAAAGTGACCCAAAGCAGTTTTATTTCAGCCTGTCTGTTCGGGCCCTTAATCTTCTTTTGATTTCTTGATTGCACTTTCTATTTTGATTAATGACTGAGCCAAGGTATGGAAAATCATGAACTGTTTTAATGTCTTCTTCATCTACTTTAAAGTTATGTAAATAATCTGTGGTCAATATTTTTGTTTTCTTAATGCTCAGCTGTAGATCTGCCTTTGCACTTCCTTGCATGGATGTCTTCAGTAATAGTTTTAATGAATATTTTCTGCTGGTAATGTGGTGTCATTTGCCTATCTTAAACTGTTAATGCTCCTTCCTCCAATTTTCATGATTCTTTCCCCTGTGATGAATCCTGCTTTATATATGATATGTTCAGTATACCAGTTAAAAAGACTAGGGCGGGTTACAAACAGCCCTCAAGGGGCCGTTTTCCCGCCACCGCCATTCGCTGCGGAGGGAAGACCCAGCGGCCAGACCGCGAGGCTTCCCCGCGCAGCGAAAAAGGAGCGCCAAAATGGCACTTCTTTTGGAAATGCAGAAGTGGTGCCGCGAGGGGCGGAGCGCGCCCTCGCGGCGTAACTTCTGCCATGACATGTCTGGACGCACAGCGTCCAAGATGTCAAAATGGCAGTGCCCATGTGCATGGGCGCCACCATTTACGACGCGCTCTGTGCGTGTTGGGGCCAGGGCGGGTTAGGAAGGGGCGACTCTTCCTAACCCTAACACGCCCCTTCCTAAACCTAATACGCACGGAGTGCGTCGTTAGTGGCGGTTTGTAACCCGCCAGCGTGATGAAATGCAGCCTTGCCTAACCCCCTCCCCCTTGCTAAGTGGAAACCATTCAGTTTCCCTGTATGCTGTCCTAACAGTATAATCAAATGTTGTGGCACACATTTTTAAGTGTGGTCCATAATTTTTCATGATCTATACAATCAGAGGCTTTGCTATAATCTATAAAGCACAGGCTGATATTTTTTAGAAATTCTTTCATGTGCTCCATTATTCAATGTGTGTTTGCAATATGATTCCTAGCACCTCTTCCCTTCCTTAACCCAGCTTGGACATCTGGCATTTCTAGATCATTACATGGGAAAAGTTTTTATTTTGCTTACATGCCTTTTTACAGGCATGCAAAGATCTTGTTCATTTATGATTTGTTTGTTCATTGGCCATTATAGAATGTAATTAAACTGAGGTGTACTGTATCTGATATCATTACAGTGCACCCTTATTATACGCTGAGGTTTGGTTCCAAGATCCCCTGTGGATAACAAAATTCGTGGATGTTCAAGTCCCATTAAATATAATGACATAGCAAAATGATGTCCCTTATTTTAAAAAATGGAAAATCAAGGTTTGATATTTGAAATTTATACCTTTTTTGAACATTTTCAAACCGTGGATGCTTGAATCCATGTCTAAAAAAATCTGTGTATAAGAAGAGACTATCATACTATTATGCTTTAACTACATTTTAAATTGTTGTAAATTAATGTTTTTACTATAGTATTTATTTATTCCCTTTCATCATGACTGTACTGTTTTAACTGCATTCTGTTTTGATTTATATCATAAGGTGTCTGTAGTCCTTGGATGTAAAAAATACAGGCAAATTGAGGAAATAGTGGTAGAAGAGGTTGGTATTGGGATAGCAAAAGAAGAAGAGATGCTTTTACACACACAAAAAAATTACAATGTAAATGAAACATGCTCAAGGGCACCTTGTGATTTCTTTACCAATTTAGAATTTAAATCAGTTTTGAGATATTTATATCATACACACGTGCATATACTGAGCAACTTTGATAACTATATCCAAACTTAGGACCAAAACAAACTGGCTCTAAAAAGCCCCAAGAAGTCTTGAAGTTGCCTGACTGCCCAGACGTGGGCCGATTCATGATGCTCCAGTGGTGCAGCATTTGCATGCCACACACCACTGGAGATTCATGAAGCTGCCATGGAGTCATGATGGGACGGGAAAAGCTGACCGAAAAAGGAGTGGATCTTTGCCACTCTTTTTTTGGCTGGCTACAAGGTGGATTGGGACTATAGCATGTAGTTGCTGTGGCCCCAATCCATCTTCAGAAGGGGTGGTTTCAACTTGCCCCTTCCGCCCATTTGTTTTGTCCCTTACTTAAAAATGTAAAATGAAAACAGTGAGATACTACTTTGTAAGAAAACTGGATTAAAACAAGAACAAAAAACTTTCAAACACAGTTCTTAAATTCAGAAAAATGGCAAGAATGAAAGATCATATTTTCATGCACTTCCTCACATCCATGCAGTTTGTATGTGTGTTTCTGCATATGCAGATCTGGCTTTGTGGAAATATTGATGAATAAGCTCCATTAAAGACAGTTGCAAATTGAAGAGAGAGAAATTCTATTCAGAAGCAATCTTCCAAAATGTCTTTTGCATTTGTGATGTGCAAATGACCTGAACAAAAGGTACCTGTCATTGTTATAGCACTGGAAATTGTTCTCACATAACATAACTTTGAGATATCATACATATGTTGAAATGAAAATGGAGTGAACAGGAAATTCTCATCTTTCAAGGTCTTACATTGTCATTCTTAAACAAAAAATATGTATCAATAAGCAAACGTTTACTCATATGGCTTTAAAAGCAGAAAGATTTCACACAATGCTAAAGTGTTTTACAGGCATTTTGTAAAGTGTTATGAAACACCATACAATTGTTTCACTGAAATCAGTATTTGCCTCACTGAAATCAATCCATTGTATTGATAGATGATTGAAATCTGATTGCAATTTAAGGTATGATGAGTTTGTTTCACTTCAGATTTGTGTACAGTATTTTCCATGGGCATGGGAATCCTGATTGCATAGTGTTCTGGTCTAGCAATGGAAAGAATGTTTTAAAATGTTTGAAATATGTTCAGAATAAAACATACTTAACAGGAAACTTTGAGAAGAATTCTGCCCTTTCAAAAACCTTCCCACTTTTGGGATTTGTTTAGTACAAAATTCTCGAAAGGTTTTTTTCGCAAAGAAAACAACATTTCCTACATAGAAATATTATTTTTCATGCAGAAATGTGCTTCCGATAAAGAACACACATTTTCGGCACCCATCACAGTTACAAATTGATAGTCTAGAATTACAGAGCTATGACTGCTCTGTACTCAGCTAGGGTAAGTATTCATGATTGTGGCACTATTACCATGATATTAGGGAATTGTACTTTTCACCCTCTGCAAAGTTTTCTACTTTATTGCCTTATACTTGAATATTTTATTTGATCTATTACCTACACTTCTGTGATCTTAGAGTGTGATCTGATCCTTTCAGAAACAGAAGTGATTTGACTTAATGACTTTGGGGATGAATCAGTTCAGATTGAACCTTAGTAGTAGATTTCAGCTGTTTGGAAAATTGAACTCGTTATTATAGCCTATATTTATGATCAGTAGTTCAGTTGCTTCAGATTTTTGTAGCATCCTTTCCAGTTTTTTTTTTCTGGTTCGCTGCAACTCCCAAGCTCCCTTGCATTTCTTCTCTTCTTAATGCTCAATAGTCATTCCCAGATTCTTCTGTTATCATGTTTTTATTTTATCAGATAAGTTTTGTGGGGATCTTTTTTTTAAAAAAATGTTAGCTTGACAACCTTAAATTAGATACACAGTTTTAGAATGCCATCTGCTTTCATCCACCAAATTGGGTTATGAATGAATAACAAATGAGTAGGAGTGGTGTAAATGAAGGCTCTAGTCCTCTCGGGTTTGCGCCAGAAGAACACTTTGAAGATCAGGTTGTCTGCCTTTAAATGGCTAAGTAAAAAATAACAGGACATCTGCCAATAGAGCTTTAAGAGTTAAGTGTTTCTTTCTCTATATAAATCTCTTTCTTTCTTGATTTGAACATAGTAGATACACAAAGCAGCTTTACAGTTCAGAGGAAAATATTGCCAATTTTTTGGTACTGCCAGCCAGTCAGATTCAACCAGAGAATCCCACTGGTAGACAATTATAGCATTGGCTATAAATTGTACTATTTAGCCCATCCCTTCAAATTCTGTTTCTAAGCAGATGGAGGAACCCTCCTCCACATCTGGTAATTTGTTTGGACCAAACTATCAAAAGCCTTTCTGATCTAGTTTCCAGCTTGAAAACAAAATCAGCTCATAATCTTTGTCTGCTGTATTACACCACAGCAGGATTTCTTTCACATTTCATTTTTCATGTCTATTACATTTTAGACACCAACAGGAAAAAAAACAAAACAATATAAGCTTCTGAATTTAATATTTTTGAATTAATGAAGCTAGTCAAAGATGGAAATAGTACAGGTGCCACAGAAACCTTCATCTTTCATTTTGACCAGCACTTCTTAAACTATAGGATATGGGGGATAAGCAGACTATTTCCCCAGCATTCCAAGGATAAGCACCATTTTTATGCCCATTTATTATAATTGTTTCTTTCTTTCCAGGAAACTCCACATGGACTGGTAACAGATGGATCACAGACTGGCAACAGTACATGGATTATGATTCTGGGAAGCAATAGGTTAGATTATAAATGGGGATGAGGAATTAGAGGATCAGGACTAAAACTAAAGGGCTGTACATACATCACAATGGCGGTGGAAAAAATAACCCAGTTTTCCCGAGTTCTTTTTCCTCTGCATGGTTTGGCAGCTGTGGCTTCTCCCTGGAGTAAAAACAGGTGCCAGTAGGCCGCCGTTTTTTGGCGGTCTGTACTGCGCCAAAGTTTATTTTTTTCCTGTGGAAATAATAAGCTTCTTTTTGGAAATCTGCTAGTATCATTATGTGAATTTATTCTTAGCATTATTAATATGCAGCCTTCCAAATACATTGACCTTGCTTGTCCTTTGAATTTTGTACTGAGAGGCAAGAAGACACACTCGCCTAAATTGCCATGTCACAAAAAGAGGAATCCCTCTTTAAGCTTGAACTTAATCCTGATTATCAGTAAATGCATTTCCAAGTTGCATTTTGATTTTGTCAAAATCCCACAGGTTCCAATTCAAAGATAATATTTTAATATCTAGTCTACATAAATGTTTGCTAGAGTATTAGAAAAGGGGATTCAACCACCTTCACAGTTATAAAAGGAATAAAATTGTAAAATGAAAACAAAGCAAAGCTTAATGGTTTGCAGCATTCAGCACATAACAAGAAGGGCAGTTTTTGTTGGTGATTAAGGCTTGAAACAGACGGGCCAAAAGGAGCAGCTTCCCATGTTTTGGAGGCATGGCATGCAGACAATGCATGCCCTTGAGTCATCCTGAAGCTACCTGTAAAAGAAGTAGTGAAAATCCACTCATTGTCAGAGGCCCATTTGGGACTGTGGCAGTGGCCCGCTTTGAGAGTGGGCCATGTGGTTGCCATGGTACCCAGCCAATCATGGACCAATTGAAGGCAGAGCGGCCAGAGGCCCCTCCTTCATGCCCATTTGCGTTGACCCTTACTTCATGGTACTATCAAGAGGTGTAAATAAAAAGAGGGAGAGGCAAGGAGGGAACAGGAAAAATAGTTGTATTTTATATGTGTTATTTGTGTTGCTACTAAGGTACAGAAAGCAAAACCTATAAGGTTTCAACTTCGGTTTTGTTTCAAAGAAGAGATGTAGTTTCAAACAGCCCCTCTGCTTTCAAGGTCCCAATGAGAATTACCTATTGTGAAAGAATTGTTTATTTATTTTACCACCTTTCTTCCACAAAGGGATCCAAGGTAGCTCAGAAATAAAAACACTTTAAGGTGTCATAATGCAAATAATACCTTGTCCCATGCACAATAAGAAAGAATGGGGATGACTTCAGAGATCACCTTCAGTCCTTTGAACAAGGATGTTCACATGAACACTTCATTACACTTATCAGCTTTTGCATGCCTGTACTCCAAGTGCTGTATGATGGGGTGAGATTCCATCATTAGTCCCAGTTTCTGCCAACTTAGCAGTTTGAAAGCATGTAAAAGTGCAAGTAGATGATGATGATGATGATGATTTCCCGCCTTTCTCCCAACATAGGGAATCAAAGTGGTTAACAGCAAATTAAAAACAATACAATTTAAAAACTATACAACAGTAAAATGTATAAATATAAAATTTAAAAAACAAACAATTTTAAAAGTTAAAATAGTTGTGAATTAAAATGTAACAAGTTAAAAATACAAAACTTAAAATTTAAAACACACAACATTTAAATCCCAGCCCTTAACAGCTTGTAAAGGCCTGACAGCATGAGAATGTATTTTTCTGCCATTGAAAGGATAGCAGGAATGCAGTCATCCTGGCCTCTCTAGGGAAGGAGTTCCAGAGCCTGGGAGCAACCACTGAGAAGGCCCACTCCCACCAAATGAACCTAAGAGGGTGGTGGGACACACAAAAAGGCATCTCCAGATGATCTCAACACCCTAATAGGCTCATAAAGGGAGATATGGTCCTTCAAATAACCTGGACCCAAGGTTATTTATAGGTCAAAACCAGCACTTTGAATTGTGCCCAGAAACGGACTAAATAGGTACCACTTTGTTTGGATGATATCAGTGTTCTGTATGGTCATGCAGAGTTGACTTTGCCAATGCTGGCTCTTTGGCTTAGCAATGGGGATGAGCATCTTCCCCTACAGTTGGTTATGACTAGATATTCATGTCAAGGGGTAACTTTTACCTTTACTCTAATTACTAGTTTGAAAGCTATTCTAGGAGTTTAGGAAAGGAAATGTTTATTGTAACATTTTGTTTGACTATTTTATCACACCCACTTTATTCCAGCACATTCTACCTGCAGCCATTTTTCTCATCCCTCTCTTTCCTCCATTATATCGTGTATTTCATTATGATCAAATAATGTAACTCAAGCTACTATGTTTAGAGGCCTATGCTTGTTTCTTTCTCTGCTAGACCTAGTGTGCATGGGAAGGAGGCATGGGACTGATTATTCTTCTGTTTTGCCAATTGATTAGTAGGCTTGAGAGATCCAGTACCATCACATTCCCCAATACACATCTATGGAAAAATTGCAGAAACAGGGGGAAAACACATTGTAATTGCGTCTTTTCCAAAAGGGGATGTATACAGTCTTCACTGCAGTATGATTTATAGCAATGTTAGGCATTGCATATCAGTAAACATTTCTGGTTTCTCTATCTTTCTTACACTTGAGGCATTAAAGCAGATGCACAGTGAGTTACTCATACAGTTGCTTATCTGCTCCTTACCTGCAGTATCCAAAGCTGTTATGAATTTTCATCCCTATTTCCATCAACAAGACAAGCACTTATCCTCCTAAAGCATCAATTTAACATTAGAAAAACAACAGTTGTGTTTACTTCTGACAACACATTTTTTTGAATGGTCAAACTTTATGTGGGTTGTTTAGTGGAGATCTGGTGAATTTATTATTATTTTTTATCTTAGTGTGCTCTGAGATTTCATTCATGAGCTTCCAGGATCTATCACTATAAACCGATTTCACAATATATTAACAGGCAAAGAAAAACAACTATGCAGTTATTTCCCCATATCTATTTTGTCATATTTTACCATGGCAACAGGGGCTGTATGAGTTACAAAATGACTCACATTCTTTAGACAGAAGATAAAATGTGAGAGATGGATGAGATCTTGCCTGGTCTACTACCAGCATGGACAGCTCAGGCCAGAGATGGCTCCTGCTGTTTCTCGCCTTCATCCTAGAAGTGTGTGTGTGGGGGGGTACATCTCTTCTTTTCCATATCTCCTTTTTGACGAGGGCACATCTTTGCTTTGACATGCTGTATCCATTCGTTCCAGTTTGCATGAATAGATGATCAATAGATGTCAGCCATATAACATTATTCTAAGATAAGTCACAAAAAAGAAACAGAGCTTTTGCATTGTCTCACTCGGCAGCAGATATTTGTTTAAGTGAGCTGTCTACTGATGGTGTGCATCAGCTTTGTCTCTCTGGCTCTATCTATTACTTTGGACATTATAGTGAATGAGTGTCTAGCATGAGTGTCTAGAATGTGGTGAAGTCTCATGTATCCAGAAACTTGATAAAGGCCGGTTACAGACCGGCAGTTTAGTGCGTGTTCGCCACGCACTAGGGTTACGAAAGGGTGGTGCTTCCGCACCGCCCTAACCCTAGTGCGTGGCGAACACGCACTAAACGGCGGCGGCCCTTCCGCACGGGCACCGCCGTGAGTACGTCATGGCCGCGCCGCCTCTAGACGGGGTGGCGCGTCCATGACGTAGTAGCTCCGTGCCAGGGCGCGGGTTTAGTCCGCTGGGCACAGCCCTGAGATGGCTGCGCCCAGCGGACTAAACGAGAAAGGGGCCAAGCGGCCCCTTTTTCTGCTCCCCGCCGCCGCGGGGTGTCCTTGGGGCTTGAAGCCCCAGGGACACACCTTTTTCAGGCTACGGGGAAGCGGCCTTTTGCCGCTTCCCCGCAGCCCAAAAAGCGGCGGATCGGGGCCTCAGTGGCTGCCGTTCTAGCCGCTGAGGCCCCGCTCCGGCGGGGAAAGGGGCGGGGCCAGACCGCCCCAAATTGGCGGTCTATATTCCGCCAATGGTTCAGAAGATCCAAAGTGAACATGAACAGTTGCTCATATCAGCAGGCTATAGCCAGTGGGGAGGGATTTAAACTACTGCTTATCTCATGCATACAAGGGAGAATGAAAATAAAATCTCCTTGCCAAGTGACAAGAAAGGCTTTTGCACCTTTTCACATGTGACTGAAAAGCGTACAAGCAGTTTTTGGACCCATGTTGCACAGACATTTAAATAGTATAAACAGGAGTATACTGTACCTACAGGGGTGGGGCAAAATGAGGATATTGCCGCCACCCCATTAGATTTTCCTGCACTCCCCAAATGTCTAGTATTCCAAAGATTATGACATTCATCCCCAACTAGAATTCTTATATTTGCTGTGTTCACATTTCCTTGGTAAATTTCCTTGCCTCTTTTTTTTTTTAAAGCCTAAACTCCATATCCTCATAAACACTCAACTGAAGTTTAAAGCTATTCCAGTGCTAGAATTCTGGGGACTGAACACAAATATTATTAGGAACAAAGCCTTCATTTCAAAGGCCGCCAAGGCCTGTAAATTTTTTCTCTACAACATTGCCAAGATCCGTCCATTCCTCTCAGCCTCTACTGCCAAGACTCTAGTCCATGCCCTAGTGGTTTCGCGACTAGATTATTGTAACCTCCTTCTGACAGGACTTCCTCTTTCACACCTCCATCCTTTAATCTCTGTCCAGTATTCAGCTGCCTGTATTGTCACATCCGCTCGCCGCTTTGACCATATTTCACCTCTTTTATCTTCCCTTCATTGGCTCTGTGGTGGCTGGGTTCCCAGTCACCTCAGGACTTTTCATGAACTACAAAAAGGTTAACC